>NC_057745.1:25078701-25209158 GCF_004010195.1 Chiloscyllium plagiosum | reverse complement strand
CCTAAGGGGCAACTTTTTCACACAGAAGGTGGTACGTGTAAGGAATGAGCTGCTCGAGGATGTGGTGGAGGCTGGTACAATTGCAACATTTAAGAGGCATTTGGATGGGTATATGAATAGGAAGGGTTTGGAGGGATATGGGCCAGGTGCTGGCAGATGGGACTAGATTGAGTTGGATATCTGGTCAATATGGACGGGTTGGACTGAAGGGTCTGTTTCCATGCTGTACGTCTCTATGACTCCATGACTATGTGTAGGTTAGGTGAATTGGTCATGCTAAATTGCCTATAGTGTTCAGGGATGTGTAGGTTAGGTGCATTAGTCAGAGGTAAATGGAGAGTAGTAGGGGAATGAATCTGGATAGGACACTCTTCAGAGGGTCGGTGTGGATTTGTTGAGCCAAAGGACCAGTTTCCCCATTGTAGGGATTCTGAAAAAAACACCCCTCTCTTGCCAAGTAAGATAGCAAGTTGGATCTGGTAAGGGTTGAAAGGCAATTAAAAAAGAAAAAGCTTTACAAACCGATTTTGTTTGGTCTGCTCTAAATATACTCTGCTGTCACACCCTCCTGCTTATACAAGTTGTTTCCAGACTGAATCTATCCAAATGGGCTTTGTTTCCCTGTTCACTTTATAGAATTGAACCATTCCTGGTGCCATCGTTACACTTGGACAATGCACATAAATCCTTCCTTTTCTGAAGCAAAGCAGCACCAACTTTAAATTCTTGTTTATTCTCATTACAAAATGCACTTGTGACTGAAAGCCTCTGTTGACATCCAATGGGCTCATATGTGAGTCGGTACAGCTGTATATGGTATGATGCTGAGGCTCAACAATTAGCAGCTGTTGAAAAAAATTACTGTGCTGCCACACAACAGATTACTAGAGCGAATATGTCCAATTTATCTCTACACAGTGCTGCAAACTTTATTCCTGTTGTGATGTGCCGTGACATTCCTGCCACAATTAAACTTGTCATGATAACATTTCAGTGACAACCCTTTCCAATATCTCTTGTAATTAAGCATCCTGCATTGCAATGAATGAATCACAAAAAATTATAATATTCTTGGTCTTGTGCTACTAAAGAATATTTGGAGAATCTTCTGAGGTAAGGTAAACATTAACTTTATTTAAGAAACATCTTTCTGTGCTTTCATCTTGCCACAAGGCTGCAAGAAAGTGCAAGATCATGTGACATTGCATCACTTTCAGTACTTTTCACTTTATACTGTTTCATTGACTTATCACACAGTCAGACTTAACCCTTAGAGAAAGCAGTGGCTTAGAGCTAATTTAATGCTACTGCCATATGTTCTTGTGGATGCAGAAGGAATACAACGTTCCTTTCGAGAGCTTCTGTTTTTGCCATAACATTGGAATGGAAGCTATACCTGCATTCAGAAACAATGACAAGGCAGCTTTAACTTCAAGACAAATGAGAAAGACTAGCACTTATACAGCACATCTCCTCAACACTTTAAAGACAATGAAATATTTTGAGGTATAATCATGTTGTAATGTAAATATTATGAAAGCCAATTTGCACACAGCAAGGTATTACAAACAGCAAAGTGAAAATACACATATAATCTGTTTTAAGAATGAAATTGGGAGCAAATGTTGGCTCAAACATACTTGCCTTTCTGTAAATTGTGCCAGAGGATCTCTTATTCCCATCTGAGAGGAAAGTTGGGGACTTGGTTAAATATCTCACCCACTAAGGAATAAGAAGCAGGAGTAGGCCATTCAACCTTTTGAGTCTTCTCCGTCATTCAATAACTTCATGGCTGATCTGATTGAAACCTAAAATCCATACTTCCATCTATCCCCACTAAGCTCTCAGCCATTGCTGAACAAGAATCTACCTACTTCTGACTTAAAAATATTCAATTTACCATCGCAGGGCAGTACAGTGGCTAGAACTGCTGCCTCACAGTGCCAGGGATCATAGAATCCCTACAGTGTGGAAGCAGGTTATTATGTCCATTGACTCCACACCAGACCCACTCTTTACCCCATCACTGCCTTCCCCAGACACTACCAACAATTTTAGCATGGCCAATCCACCTAACCTGCACATCTTTGGACTGTGGGAGGAAACCAGAGCATCTGGAAAAAACCCACACAGGCACTGGGAGAGTATACACATTCCACACAGACAGTCGCTTTTGTCTGGAATTGAACCCACGAGGCTGGAGCTGTGAGGTAGCAGTGCTAACCACTGAACCACCATGCTGCTCACCATGCCAACTGAGATTTGATTCCACTCTCAGGCAACTGTCTGTGTGGCGTCTGCACATTCTCCCTGTGTCTGCGTGGGTTTCCTCCAGGTACTCCAGTTTCCTCCCACAGTCCAAAGATGTGCAGGCTGGGTGGATTGGCCATATTAAATTGCTCATAGTGTCCAGGGATGTGCAGGCTGGGTGGGTTAGCCATGGAAAATGCAGGGTTATAGGGTAGAGTGATGGCTGGGATGCTCTGCGGAGTATTGGTGTGGGCTGAATGACCTGCTTCCACACTGTAAGGATTCTATGATTTTACAGGAAGGGAGTTCCAAAATCTAATGACCCTCTGAGAGAAAAGTATTTGTTTAATCTCTGATTTAACTGGGTGACCCCTGATTTTTAAGAGTGCTGCACTTCCTCGGTACTGCTAGGAAATATAAGCTGTCAGTTTTTGAGATTAAGGCTAGAAGCACTTCATATCCTGCTGATGCACTGGTGCCTCTCCTGAGGCTCAGCTACCACTGCATGATGATTGTGTATACGTACCCCATTGGTTCCTGAAAAGTATGAAGGGGCCCTAGAACTGATGGAGGATGCCTTTTAAATAATGGCACAAGTCATTTCAAATGCCACCAATGCCTCAGTGATTAGCACTGATATTTCACAGTGCCTGGTACCTGGGTTTGATTCCACCCTTGGGCCAGTACCGGTGTGGAGTTTGCACAATCTCCCTGTGTCCGTGTGGGTTTCTTCCCGGTGCTCCAATTTCTTCCCACAGTCCAAAGATGTATAGGCTAGGTGGATTGGCCATACTAAATAGCCTGTTGTTATCCAGGGACAGGTGGATTAGCAATGGGAAACAATGGTCGTCGGGGGGTGGGTCTGGATGGGATGCTGTTTGGAGAGTTGGTATGGACTCAATGGGCCAAACGGCCAGCTTCCACACTGTAGAGCTTCTAAAAATATGTCAGTTACCTTACCACGGTGGCACAGTGGTTAGCACTGCTGCCTCAGAGACCGGGGTTCAATTCCCACCTCAGGCAACTGACTGAGTGGAGTTTGCACATTCTCCCTGTGTCTGCGTGGGTTTCCTCCGGGTGCTCCAGTTTCCTCCCACAGTCCAAAAATGTGCAGGTTAGGTGAGTTGGCCATGCTAAATTACCCATAGTGTTAGGTGAAGGGGTAAATGTAGGGGAATGGGTCTGGGTGGGTTGCGCTTCGGTGGGTCAGTGTGGACTTGTTGGGCTGAAGGGCCTGTAAGTAATTTAACCTAATCTCATCTCAGGAATTGGCATCACCTTTTTACTGAAAGTTTGAACCACTTTCACCCCATTTATGCCAAAGGTTTAGTCACTAGCCACACAAAAAGTAACCGCCTGATCAGTTCAGTAGTCAGTGTGTACAACTCAACCTTATTTTTTGGAATAGCCAGGCAAAGCATGCCATCAGCTTTCAGATTGCTGACAGAGTGTCTAAATGAATTTTCAATGACAAACATACCGTTATTCATCACTTTGTTGACAAGCCTGGAAGGCAGACTCACAATTCGCTTTGCTGGTAGCACAGCTATAACTTAGTCCAAGTTTTCAAAGGAAACTATTACTGATTGAAGAATTCAGTAGAAGTACAGCTTTATTTTAACAGCTCTGTGTAGTGTGAACGACTGTTAGTGTGTTAATATCCATTACTCGGCTGAGTAAACAGATTCTGTACAGCTGGTACAACAAATGTTGGAGGCTGAATTGCACTGTCTGCTATTTAGAGTGAACTTCTAACCAACTCAGGAAGACGTCCTCTGTTCTGTCTTTGCTAGGAAGTCTTAAGGGATTATAAAGAATGTGTTTATGATTCTTTTACTGGAGGCATAGAATTTTCAACAAAGAAACAAGCCATTTGACCCCACCATTCTATGTCAGTGTTTATACTCTAAAGAAGCCTCCACCCATCCTACTTCATCTAATCCTATTCCATCATGTATGCATCCATCTTCTCCTGAAATTAATCTATCCTCACCATCTCTACAATACCACATGGTCACAAGTTATTGATTGTCAATACTGTCTGGGTAAAGAAGTAGTTGTGTCTGACTCCTCACCACAACCTTTTCCCCAAGCTTCTTTTCTCCATAGTAAATGTATTCTACAGTCATTATGTGCAACTATAATATACTTACCATTACTCCATTGCTCTCCAAGTCCCTATCTTCACAAGTGCATGCAGTCTGGACATTTCAGATTTTGTCTCAGAACAGAACTCTAAAACTAAATTAGACAACATTTATTTTGTAAAACTTGAATGTTTTTGAACAAGACCTTCAAATGCCATCTTTTAAAGGATGTTCTTACCTTTTTTAACAATCAAAATGGTGGCTACCCACTCGTTCTTGAGTTTTCTTGCTTTCTGCAGTCAGGTGGAGCTTTCCCACCTTTCACTGCTAAAACCACCAAGTACTTTCATCTACACAATTTAAAGAAAAAGAAGTACTCTGGCTGCAGCTTTTACAACTCTTCCTGGTGTAATTGTGGCTTAATTACTGAATCCAGGTCTTTTTGAATCTTATATTTTTCTTACCTTTAAATGTGCTTGATTCCAATTGAAAAACTTCTAATGCTTTACCAATTCTTTATGTCTGCTTAACTTTATTTTATGACTCTTTCTCTTTCTGATCTTTGTTACATTTTCATAAAGTTATTCCTTTTTCCCTTAGGAAGCTCTTACTTTACCTCCTGGTGCCTTCAATTGCTCCTTACTTTGCTATAAGGCTTCTGGATTTTTGAAGTATAGCTGGCTTTTGTCTCTTCTCCTCGCCCACATTCTTGTCAATGCTTCTTACCAGCTTCTGAATGAAGTTTTGCCTTTGTAATTTTGAACTTTCTGATTTGCTGCTGTCCCTTTCTGTTGGTAACTGTGTTTCAGCTGCTGATTGACTATCTATATCTTCTTTCATTGGTAATGCTCTTAAAGTGGTAACCTTACATGCTTGAATGTTTATCTTGCTTCTGACTCTACTGAATTTCTTCACTTCATGGTGGGGACGGATCCTAGCCCACATTCTCATACCATTACAACAATGTGATATTTTACCAGATGACCATTCCTGGTACCTTGTGGCATCTGTCACCTCTATGAGTATGTGGTACAGGGTAAGGGTGGTTTGAGATAGTTTGCTGCAACAAACATTTTTTGTGTTATGTCTTAGATGTGCTTAGTGTTTAAAGGTAAAGGATCAACAGAAGAGGCACTAGCCATTCTTAGAAAACAGGAAGGTTTATTTCATGATAACAGTCAATACAACTACATTTTGTCAGGTATACATAATTTCTGGTCCCTCGAAAACTAGTACTGACACATTTGCTCCCTTTGAAAGCTGAAATGGAACTATATGACTCCACTCTGTGTGACGTTAGTAGAATACAGAGTCAAGGTAAATGAACATTAACCCTTTAAAAACTATCACTTCTGAAAATAGATTTAAAAAAATTCCTTATTCAGTTTATGAGCACCAGTTTCATACTCACAGCTTTTCACTTTGAACTTACTCAGAAGAATTCAGTCACTTGATACCGCAGAAATGCAGATTCATTTAATGTTTCTTCAGAAATATAGTGTGTGCTGTGGAATAAATTTGAACCACTAAATATTTTAGAATTTAGGATGTTGACATTTTGTGCAGGCACTTACACAAAATTAAATGATGAGATGTACAGTTCTACAAAGGATCAAGGCAATGGAAGTAACCTTTGTAAACACATTGGCAGTATTGCCATGGATAGTGAAAAGATGAAAGCTTTCTGTATCTTGATTGACATTACAGGAATAAAATATTGAACCCAATAATTCCATGTTGGGCTTTTGGGAGCCAGAGTAATGTGATCTTCCTGGATATAGGATTCTTGACCTCAAAGAGCTGGTTAAGAACATATGGTCATGGAGTACATTTTTAGTCCTATGTGTTTAAGTGCTACCCCTCTGATTTTGACAATTCCAAAGGATAGAATATTTGTGTCCTGGGACATTGAGACGAAAAACAAGTGGGTAGAAAGCATGTGATATTATAATATAACAAGAACAAATAACTTACAGGAAAAAAAAATTTTTAATATTAAACTGCAAAATTTCATGGTAATAGGTAGTCTAAGGCAACCTTGATATCTTCTTGATTATTCAGATAGTAGCTGAGCCATTTCCAAAAGCATTTCTCAGAGTTGATTCCTGGCCTGTGTTGAGTTTGATGTTCAGGGACAGGGTACCAGTAAGGATGCTATATTTTAACACCCAAATACACTGGCTGAGGACAGAGAAAAGCAGCTATCTAGTGGCTTCTCATGAAAATGCAGGTGGGTGAGGCAGTGATACTCTTTGTAATCAAACAGCTTTTTCACTGTCAGGTCTCTCCCATGCATAGTGGACATTGGAACAAGGTACCAGAAGGTGACTCATGCCAGTGGAAGTTGATCCAAAAAATGCGGCACCAGCTTTGTGATTTGCAATGTTACTTAATTGCTTCCATACCTTTTTCATTTAAAACTAATTCTTTAATTTAAATATTTTGTTACATCTGACACATATTTCACAAAATCAATTCATTTATTTTTTTGAGATTCCAAGAATATTTCCAATCCTGGGGAAAAAAAGTCACAGGAAAAGTAAAGAATCCTTCAACATGTATGCATCAGTGAAACTTTTAACAAACATTACTGCATTATTCCCATGCTCAAAATATGTGTTGCGCCCTCAAAGGGTTAATGCCCTTTATACGTCTTGGCACGGCATTTCATTCGTTTGGTCCTTAAACTTCTTTTCCGGGCCTCCGGAACAATGAAGAAAAAGTAGAGGTAAAAAGAGATTTCAACAAAATAAAATATAGCTTTCAGATAATTAGCATTCAAACTCAAATGGTGCTTATTTGTTGCTGGCGCAGAAAAAGTTCTAATCATTATTCCCCCAATGCCTGTTTTCCGCAAGGCATTGATAAATCACTACAACTGATAAACTTGTGAACTGCAATCCTGTGAAGGAGGTGTAATAATAGAATATGTATCATACCTTACTAAAACCCATTTATTGAGGGTCAGGATAAAAGTGTTGGCAAATAGAACTTTTTTGTTTAATATATGTTACATCTAATCAGGATAGTGCAGTGACTGTAGGTGCAGGTCAGCAGCTGCCATGAGCTCTTCTTACATTGCTCCAACAATACAGTCTCCAGCTTGCTTCAGAGAAATGCCCTTTACTAGCAAGGGCTGAATTTTGAAATGAATCCAGGATCATTTTTTTCATCATAATTACTCATTCAAGTCATTAGTGAGAGTGTTTTGCCTGTGACTTCATCCTAAAGGCTGATCTTTAACTTAATCATCGATAATAAGGCAGTTTCCTGACTGATGATAAATAGCAATCACGGTAAATGAAAAATTACAAAGAATTCCACTTATTTTTCACCGGAACAGATATAGTACACTGGATATAAAAAAATCCAGCTCTTATTTAACGCAAAATAAAACAACTAAAACTCAATTATAAGAAAAAATGCTTATGACTAAATGCTACATCAGATTCTCAGTGACGTCAACCCACATGAATCTTAGCTGAGACTACAAGATGGATAATTTGGTGCCAAAGTATTCATCTTCTGGTAGCATTGTAAAATTATAGCAATGTCTTACTTTGCCATCCCGTCTCACCTATCTTTAAGCTTAACTACAGTCATTACTTAGGATCCACCAGTGTTTAGTTTACAATAATAAATTGTCACCATTTTATGATTTAAATCCACAGTAAAACGGGCCATGGATTTGACCAGGCAAATCTAAGATGATAAAGTGCCCAATTTTTATCTTTGAAATTTTCCAGAAACCCAGGGCGAGAGCAGGGAAACCTGTTTTGTATTTTGATTAATGTGAGCCAGCAGGTATTTTGGAGATGACTGATGCAGACAGCTTGACACAGTGAAAATTATTTCAAAGTTTTTTTTCTGCCCGGTCCTCAAGTCAAAGATATTTCATTGCCACTTAAATTTGACCTGGCCTATATCTATCCATTTTCAAGCCAACTGTCATCTAAGCATTCATTTCATAGGAAGAGAAAAAAAATGGTGTAACCTAATAGTTCACCAGAGATTTATTTACCATTGACCGTTGACTATGAACTTCCTCTTTTCACATATGTGCCGTGTCAGGTAAGGTCAAGGTGCATGTGCCAAAAAAAAGGGGGTAAAGCTGTAGTTGAGTACATTGAAACAAGATGCTCAAGGGTAGATTTATAGTTATGCGATCTGAGCCTGGAGGGACCCTTGCTCTAATGCTCTGTGACCGTGAAAACACACTCACTGATAATGGCTTCTAATGGCACAGAGATGTGGCTACAGCAGGCAGGTGGAGAAGACAGTGTAGACAAAAGCTTATGAGAGGGTGAAAATGGGGGAGGGGCAGGTCATGCTCAAGATGATAGTCTTTCGCTCCTAATTATTGTCTTCTTAGGCATTCAGGACTACTGCACGCGGGACGCTGCATAGACAACTGAGAGAAAACATCACATGCTTTGCACTGTGTTTAGTGAATTGGGTTCATCTGCAAATGTGCTTTTGCAAATATTTTAATCTGTTACTGTTATGGAACTGTGTTGTTCTGAGGAAACTGATACCTAAGTGAAAAAATAACAGACGTTCCATTAAAACAATGTCTACACCTACTGTAATTAAGACTCTATTTTAGTGATTCATTTTGGAATCAAGTCTACTTTAAGCAATGCGATGGATTTTCTATTTGTATCATTCTCTGAACACAATGCAAGAATTAGCAATAATAGAACTTCACCTGAAATGGTTTGGATGTATGAGACAAAAAAAAGCAAGGTGAATGTTGGTAATAAACTTCACATGAAATACATCTTTTACAAAGTGTGATACTGCAATGTTGTATAGAATATCATTATGTTTCATTAGAGACAAGATGCAGGCTTCTCTACCTGAATAGTGGGAATATTTTTTTCTCTAAAATGCACTCTGCATGAAACTCACAAAGAAACAAGTGACAGGTCACAACTGAGAGGAAAGTGACCAGCATTGAAAACAAGTATTATCACTTTTAAAATAAAAGCAAGCGTAACAATGTGTTTTGAAGAAAGATCAAAACTGACTCGAAACCTTACCTGTGCTTTTCTCTGCACAGATATTGCTTAACCTACTGAGTTTCTCCAGTACTTGCTGCTTTTATTTCCAATTTCAGCATCCACAATATTTTGTTTTGATTAGAACAACTTATACTAGCTGGAATCTGTTGTGTACTCTTTTACTGTGCTCTGTCACCTCATGCTGGTAAAGTACCAATGCAATTGGCAGACAATGTAACCCAAATGTGATAGTAGTCTCCAACATATGCTGCATCATTGTCATAAGCTTCTAAAGCTTCTCTTGCTACAACCTGTTCACTGGCATTTAAGTCAGAGGAAAATAAATTAAAAGCCAAGCCTTTTGCAATCTGCTTCTTTAATAAGTAAGATTAAAATAACAATTGCAACACAGGTGTGATTCTGTGCTGTTCATGAAAATACTGAGGGAGATGTCGGTAAGCACCAGATCTTACCTCCACTGATTTTATTTTTGGCGGTTTCATTTTTTTAATGGGGCTGAGATTAGAGAAGAGATGTTATTCTATAGAAGATGAGCTCACATTTCCACTGTGACCTTTCTGGCTATTTCCGAGATGAGATTGGGTTTTTAAAGTCACTAACACTGATTTGTTGGCCAGATCAAGCAATGCAGAATAATAGAGTTGTTGATCATGAAATGTACATAAGATCATTCTGCTTTTATAGTTTAATTAGGTAAAGAGAGAGATGCTCCTAAATGAAGACTTCTCACTCCCATTATCTGCATACTACTCTAAGCCCTTTTGGATGATCTATTTACACAAGTGAGCAATCTCTTTTTATCATAGACGTAGCCATTCAGTGTGAAAGGAATTACAGGGGAAGTGAAGGTCACTGCCGTTGACATCAAGACAACAATATAATGAGTATTGCATCAAGGAACTTGAGCAAAACTCAAGTCAATGGTAATCATGGGACTATTGTAGCAGTCATGCCTAACAGAAAGAAGTATGATTTAGTTGTTGGAGGTCAATCAATTCTGTCCTGGGAGATCTCTGCAGGAGTTTCTCAGTGTAGCATCCTGCTCCCAACTATCCTCAGTTACTTTGTCAATGACCTTCCTTCAATCAAACAGTCAGAATGGGAATGTATGCTGATGATTGAACAGTAGGTGGCATCAATTCTAATTCCTGAGGTAGTCAACTAGTCCACGTCTAAATGCAGCAAGACATGGACAATATCCAGATTTGTGCTGACAAGTAGTAAGTAATATTCATACCACACAGCCATTCAGGCAATAACCATCTCTAATTAAAGAGAATTTGACCATCATCCTTTAACATCTTGTTGTTTTATCATGGTTGAACTTGTCAAATCCTTAGGAGTTCAAACTAGGGCGTTGCTCACAACTAAAACAGACCAGCCATATAAATACTGGGGAGCTGTGTTGCTAAGACCGAGTCAGAATTCTGTGGTGAGTAACTCACCTACTTAGTCCTTCAAGTGTGTCCACCATCCACAAGTCAGGAGTGTGATAGAATATTCTCCCCTTGTCTGGATGAATGCAGCTGGGACTATACTCAAGGAGCTTTACACTATTCAGGATAAAGCTAACCTGCTTGACTAGTAGCCCATCTAGCATCTTCTACAGAACACATTGTAGCAGCAGTGTGTAACAGCGACAAGGTGCACAGCAACAATTCACCAGGACACCTTCCAGACCCTTGCCCCTGCCACCTTAAAGGAAAAGGGCAGCGCATTTATCAGAACACCACCAGCAGCAAGCTCCCCATCAAGCCATACTCCATCCAGACATGGAACCATATTATTGTTCTTTTACAATCACTGTGAAAAGAAAACCTGGAATAGCTAAAAGTACTGTGCTGGCACCTCAAGGACAGCAACAGTTCAAGAAATCAACTCACCCACCACCTTTCGCAAGGGCAATTAAGAATGAATAATAAATGCTAACCTAACCAATAATGCTGGGTCATATGACTGAACAAAAAAACAATGCCATAGTTACAAAGCTAATAATTGCTGCATCTCTTCCATAAATCATTCAGAAGATAAGTGTAAAGTGGTCTATAATTCTGGAATTAGGAAAGCAGTGAGATGAATGGTTGTTTTCACTACCTGGATGGTAACTTGGAGCTATATTGCCATTCTTTTGCCATGGATAGATCAGAATTAAGGAGCTCCCTTCCTCCCAGCACTGTACCTACACCTATGGATCCTGTGGTTCAAGAAAGTGACACAATGCCACTCAAGACCAATTAGTGACGGACATAAATGTTGGTGTAGCCAGTGATGCCCACTTCTTGCGAGTGAATCAAAAACATGTTGGTGATGTATAATCCGCCTAATTTACATTGTGCTGAATAAATGTGTCTGAGAACGTTCTATTAAGATGTTCTGCTCCATCAGGGAAGTGAGGCTGAGAATCCAACCCTTGATGATTGACTGGGTCTGATGAAGGTATTAGCAATCTGTCATGCCAGTTGCTTCCAATAATATTACAAGTATCAGTTTTGGTTCTGTACTCAGCATCACAGGGATAGTTTCCCAATAAAGCTGAACTGAGAGGAACACAAGAAATATATGGAAATCAGTTGTTAAACTTGGACAATGACAAACTTCAAGCAAAATCTTGAAACTAGAAGGATTTCCGCATCGCCACCTGCAGGGGCAAACATATATAATACACACCTAATTAGTAATACCATGATGATTAGAACCTTAGCAGAGAACTGTCAAATATCTGATTAGGAATAGGATGCAAGGTTATAAGATTTAAGCCACATAGGGATGATCAAATGATGCATAGAGTATAATATTCCCTAAGTTACTATGTCCAATGAAATGTGATATTGATCAAGGCAAACAGTGAATGATTATAAAGATTCCTGTGGCATTTTACCTGTTATATCTTTCAAAGAAAGCATTAAGACATTTACAGTATTTGCTTCAAAACTGACTGAGTTTGATGGAATTCATGTTGGAATGGAAAGTTCAAGGACTGGAAGAAAAGGGTTTTATTTGTCACTAGCCTTTTTGCTCTTTCATTTTAATATTTTATTTTTAATGCAACCATAGTATTTAATTTGGCAAATTTGATCACTCAACTGCTTTAACAATGAAGGTATAAAAGATTTCTGGACAGCATCACTGACTCAAATGATATCTTTTAATATGTTGTTGTCAGAACTTCTGTGAAGCTGTATTGTCAGTGAATTGTCCTATTTGTATGTTATCAAATAGACATGAACAGATTATAACTGTTTCTTTTTGAAAATTTAGGGCAATGGAAGTGATAAATCAATGTGAAAATGTAACTAATGATACCACTTACAATGTCACACTGTAAAAGAACCACAAGTCTGTAATAGAACACACTGCAGTTGGATTTCATTATCATCTTCAATCTAAAAAAAAATTCAATTAAAAGGATGTATGGTGTTGTAAATGATTTGAGATTCTGGCTCGTTTATTGAGGCTGACCTTATATATTCTTCCTCCTGAATGACGTCAGCTATCGACTTTACAGCATATACAGGCTGCAAATGGCAGGCTCAAGGTGTCAAAGTGCAGTCATCCTTAAAAGTCACCCCTGCAGATGGAAACACCTTTCAGGGCAACTTGAAAAGCTCCCAAGTGTCAATATGATCTCATAATATGGGTTCTCAGTGGAACCTAACTGAAGACGGAAAGAGAACACAAAATAAATCAAGAGCAGCTTTCATTGTAACATCGAGATCATACAGCCTAGAGTGGAAAAATAGGATCTAATGACATCAATTAGGGTAAATCCTCCATGGAGAAGCAGATATATTATGCCCATTCCATGTACCTAAGACCATATGTGTAGGGTCATCAAATGATGTAGAGTTCAAAGACTTATGAATTTGAGCTTTGCTTACAGATTTTTAATAATGATATTATCTTATACTAATCAGGTTCTTTGTAAACATTTTTCACAAACATTGGACATGGATCAGTTCTTGAACCCCTGGGAACCACGTTATGCCAGACATATGACAAGGCTTTTAGTTCATTTAAGCAAGTGCAGCTAATAAATAAATGCCTTTCTCTTTTCTTTTTATAATGAATTGTTTTTGGAGGGATAGAGTGGTGCAATGGACTGTATATTGGTCTTTCACTTCTGGAAGTTGAGTGTCAATGCAGTTTGGACTATGTGGAAAATGAAAATCTCTGCAATCTGCAGGTTTTGTGGATCACACAAAATTGTGTAACCTATAGTCTGAAGCCAACCTTAAGTAGATAATTGATGTTAACCACTAAACTAAACAGAGAGGCCACAGTGGTTGGTGTATATAACAGAGGGTTCACTTGTAAATGTCATATTGTTGGAGTGAAAATGAGAGTTTTCTACTATGCATCTAAACACGCTATACCTGATACCCTTGCTACATCCTTCACTGTTCTGAGCAGATTTATAATGTTTTAGCTTCTCAGATTCAGGCTCTCTTCCTCAGTCAGGTATCCAATAAAGAAGAGAGATAATGGGTATTTCAATGAGCATTTCCCAGCCACTGCTTTGTTGATCCCTTCATGGTCAGTTTCCCTTTGGTTCTCTCATCTGATACAACAATCAAAGTAGAGTATTGTGTTCCAAATTTATGTGATAAAAGTTCAAAATTAAGTATTTCAACGATAGGAAATAAAAATTGTCTACCTTCCCTCTGTTTTTTCTTCTGGAACTCAAGAAGAAAAAAATACACCTTAGAATTGAGACAGTTGCCTGAAGCAGAATACCTTTCTGAGTGGATTCATAACGCCTTGTCAAGTGTGAATTTGGATTCCATTCTTGAGATCAAAAGCACCACACTGAACACTTTAATTCCTCTTTTGGGATTGCATTGGTATATGCTAAGCATGAGCTTTATCTGTCACCATTTTACTTGGTAGTTTTCTTTCTCATTATTGTAATTTGATAGAAGTTAAGCTGTCAGATTTACAACCTTGGCTGTGCAGCCTTGTTACCACATGTCTGTCATTAAATCTGTAGATTTCAGCCTTTATAGTGAAATGGTTCTGAAATTCAATGTTATTACAAGAGGACATATCGTTTTGATTTATTCATACTTGGAAAGCTACAGGTTCTTACAAATATTATTCAGCGTGCTTCTTTAGATTAGTTGTGATGAAACTTGTGGATTTTTAAAGGAGACATTAAAACAGCCAAAATGCATTTGAGGACATTGTAGTTTTCTTCACAGGAAATTCACACAAGAACATAAGAACATTCTGAGTTTCGTCCCTTGAGCCTGTTCTGCCATTTGATAAGGGCTGCAGCTGATCTTCACTTTCCTGTCCACCGATGATATCCTCATGGATGTACGAGGACCTGAACCAGTTATGTATTGTGAAGTCTTTGACTCAATGCCAAGCTTTCATCTTAAAGTATATGCATGGACAAAATAATGTAACATGTTGGTTTCACTTTAAAAATAGGTCAACTTCCTTTCGTGTATTCCCACATTACAACATTGACAGTACCCCAAAAGTATTTTGGAACATCCTAAGGTAATGAATACTATTGAGATACAAGTTCTTTTTTTTTCCCATTTCATTTTGAGACAAGAAAGACAAAGATTTTTCAAAACCACAAACTCCATCACTTCGCAAGAAAAGAAGAATAGTTGCAAGGGAACATCATCCAACCTTTCCTCCAAGTGACAGATTATTCTGATTTGGACATTTTCACTGATTCTTTGGGGTCAGTCTGTCGAAAATCATGCCCTACATAACAGCAAAGTTGAAGTCCCTCCATAAACATAGAGGACAAAAGCTTGTGAAGAAGGCATAACTAAGAATGTCAATAAACGGTGGCTTGGTCAAGTCCTCAATGTCCACTTTAAAAATATTACGAGGAGGGAGCACTTAGTATACAGAGACAATAATTTAAACATAAAAGGTAACATGAGCATGATGCATTCTGCTTTGAAAATCTATTTATAATGTACATAAACTATTGTCATGATTTAATCGTTCCATTTTGAAGAAACAGAACATTCTGAAATATATGTTTTACATAGCTGAAATTAAATAAAAACTGTTATCAAAATTAACAACAATAAAGACCAGAATTTATAAATTGAGTGAAGGTATGATTTTGAGAGAAGTAGATGTTTAAATTTTAGGTGACAGTGCAAATGCAAAATACTCAGTTTGGGGAATTCTGAAGTAGAAGACAGAACATGATGGTACTATTTAGCAGGTCAGGCTGTGAGAAGGAACAGAATTAGTGGTCCAGCCATTCAGTAGCAAGGTAGTGATTTGAGTAACATAGACTTGAATTGTGCTTCAGGACCCTGCAGAATCCGAGACACAGCTAACTCCGTGTGAATGTCCAAGGAGGTTAAAGATTCCGATGGGCAAATACCCTCTGTCTGAAATCCTCGAAAAAAGACATTTAAAGTTGTAGAGATCAGACAGTTCTGCTTCTGTTAGTAGTTACCCAGGAAGAGTTCAATGATTATTAATTAAGTCTAGCTCCTCGATAACAATTAATCTGAGCCTCCAAGTTACCACACATTCTGTCCAACTATAACTCCCTCAAGCCCTTTAGCCTCTGAACCACGGACAACCACTACCAACCAGATCACCGTGATGCATTGCGATTCCAAGCCTGCTGGTTCATGACAATTCCCCCACCCTGCCATTGGTCTAAACCACCAGGACATGACACCCCCTCCTGCTGCTGGTCCCAATGCCCCTCTCTACTCTCTGATCCTGGCACAACTCTCCCCACCGACCCTCATTCCCCTACCCTTCTGCAGGTCTGAAGCCTTGGGGCCAAGAATGCCTCCTGCTCCCTAACCCATGCCCACTGATCAGATACTGAACCCGAAGCTGCTATGTATATTCCTCACCCCTTTCTGCCAATCAAACACCCTCCTTCCTGTTCTACCCGAAGCAATCCATTACTTTTGTCATTATTCATTCACGGGATGTGGGCATCGCTGGCAAGCGAATATTTATTACCTAGTTGAGAGTCAACCACATTGCTGAGTCTCTGGTCACATGTAGGCCAGACCAGGTAAGGATGGCAGATTTCCTTCCCTAAAGGACATTCATGAATCAGATAGGTTTTTCTGACAATGGTTTTATATTCACCATTAAACTCCTAATTTCTGATATTTATTGATGCTCAGATTTGCAATCCAAATGTGATTGTCCCCCTTCAGAAAATCCAGGCCAATGATCTTTCATCAGAACAATTTCTTGCCTGATGTTCAACAGACTTTGATCAGATGTTCCATGGTATTAGCTTCTCTAGTCCTCAGTGACTTATGACCTAATCATGCATGAGGTAGATCCTCCAATTTCACAGGAATTCCACTTTGAATATACTTGTCTGTACATTGCATATTTTCTGCTGCTGTTCAATGATTCTCTCTTCTGCATCATTGATCCCCAAGGAGTCCAGCTGAACAGAATGGGAGAGGCTGCATCCTCAGATACAAATTCGCCATTACCATCCTTGTCTTTGCCATCATTTTCACGAGAACTTTTCAAACTCACACCCTCTTCTACCAAGTCAAAAATGGGCAGTAATGTATAGGAACAGAATAGTGTGAATTCCTCTGCAAGCCACTCACTATCTGAACTTGGAAATATATCACTCCTTCAATGTGACTTGGTCAAAATCTTGGAACTCTTAAAGGCAATGCGAATGTGCTTACGCCCCAAGGACTGCAGCTGTTCAAGGGAATAACTCACCACTAGCTTCTCAGGAGCAATTAATTTTGGATGATAAATCTTAGTCAAATGAACAAATAAAAGAAACAATCTGCTCTTTCTCACTTTTGATGTGCGAGTCACCAGATGAAAACTCAACAGTCGTAGTGATCTTACTGAAGTGCAAGTCCCTGATCTGGTACTTGGGTTGCATGGTGTATTCTCAAAAGGTCTCAGCTCCTAAGAATCATCAATGAGCTCCAGTGACTGTTGCTGTAAACATGAAATCCATGCAGGTGACAAAAGACATGAATTAGTCCTGGCAATGCAAACAAATGTTACATTATCCTTACGAAATTTGCCAGAGTTCACTCACTGCTAAAATCAAGGCAACGTGACTGGGTGCACATGACCTATGGGTGGTTTTGGTTCAATGGTGTCACTAGGAAGCTGGGAGCTCCCTATCTCTCCATCTCTAATGATCTGACAGCCTGAAGCTTTACTGATCTCCATTGCCTCCTGCTTGTTCCATGTTGATTGAGGAATATCTGGTGGAGCCTTTCCAGTTTTCTGATCTCTCCCTGTTTTCCATCTGTAGGGTAGGAAAGAAGAACCCATTTGAATGAATGTAATGACTGGGGTGCACCTGGTCAGGTGGAAGTGAGAAAGAGGCCTGGCATTATATAAGTGAGGGTGAATGGGAGTGGTGGGTGGACATATGGTGTTACATCCAAGGCTGGAAGATTGTACTGTCATTTCACTTGGAACCACTAACATAACCACTACTTACCATGGATCGCAATGTTAAAAAAAAACTTTTCTATTTCCAAGATGACGATTTTAGACAAAAAGTTCTATGAAGCACATTTCTCAATAAACATTTTTGAAACAAAACGTATTCAGTAAAGATGCAGTAATTGGTTAACACAGTCAGAATTAAAGAAATATAAAGGTTTATCCATGTAAATATCTCAAATACACGTGCACGTAGATTACACACTCTTCAAGAAAAGGAAAATGCAAAACCTTGTCTTAAGAGATTAGCTTCATGAAAAAAATCATTTTTATAAATGTTTTGGATGTGAACACAGGAGGCTGGTGAATAGGTTTACTGATGCACCAAAATTGGATGTGTAGCAGACAGCGAAGAAGGTTAGCTCAGTGGACAACGGGATCTTGATCAAATGAGCCAATGGGCCAAGAAGTGGCAGATGGAGTTTAATTTAGATAAATGTGAGGGCAAGATTTATATACTTAATGGTAAGGTCCTGGGGAGTGTTGAGTGCAGGTTCATAGTTCCTTAAACATTGTGTCACAGGTAGATATAATAGTGAAGAAGGTGTTTATTGGTATGCTTGCCTTTATTGATCAGTGCATTGAGTATAGGAGTTAGGAAGCTGAAAATGTGTTGCTGGAAAAGCGCAGCAGGTCAGGCAGCATCCAAGGAACGGGAGAATCGACGTTTCGGGCATAAGCCCTTCTTCAGGAATTATGCCCGAAACGTTGATTCTCCTGTTCCTTGGATGCTGCCTGACATGCTGCGCTTTTCCAGCAACACATTTTCAGCTCTGATCTCCAGCATCCGCAGCCCTCACTTTCTCTATAGGAGTTAGGAAGTCAAGTTGCAGCTGTACAGACATTGCTTAGGCCACTGTTGGAATACTGTGTGCAATTCAGCTCTCCCTGCTGTAGAAAAGATGCTGTGAAACTTGAAAGGGTTCAGATGAGATTTAAAAAGATGCTGCGAGGGTTGGAAGATTTGAGCTAAAGGGAGAGGCTGAATAGACTGTGGCTATTTTCCCTGGAGCATCGCAGGATGAGGGGTGATCTTATAGAGGTTTATAAAATCATGAGGGGCGTGGATAGGGTAAACAGACAAGGTCTTTTCCCAGGGGTAGTGGAGCCAAAAACTAGAGGGCATAAGTTTAAGGTGAGAGGAGAAAGATTTAAATGGGACCTAAGGGTCAATGTTTCCACTCAGAGGGTGGTGTGTGTATGGAATAAGTTGCCAGAGGAAGTGGTGGAGGCTGATTCAATTTCAATATTTAAAAGGCATCTGGAAGGGTATATGAATAAGAAGGATTTAAAGGGATTTAGGCCAACTGCTGGCAAATGACACAAGATTTATCTAGGATCTCTGGTTTGCATGGACAAGTTAGACCAAAGGGTCTGTTTCACTGCTGTACAACTGGATGACTCTCAAACACTTGACCACGGATTATTCTTGGTGTCGAGAGGATAAAGCAAAGAATGTTCTGGAGTCTGTTGCTCTGATGTTGAGACTGGCATGGTGAAGTCACCAATCATGCACGGTTAACATTGGTTCTCAAAGTAACAAATAGGCCTCACCCTGAACTGCTGTAGAGTACTTTCCTTTCAGGAATGGGAGAAATCAACTGGGCCGCTTGTCCATAGCAGGCATTCTTTCAACTCAGCAAATTCTTAGTAGGCTTCTTTCCAATTGAAACAGATAAAATAAGAGCATCCCCAGGCCAGCCACAATTCAAAACAACCCGAGCTGAGTCTGAGAAGGAGAATTATTCATGGCAACCACAGCTAATGCAGGAATTGAACCCAATTAGAAGTGGTATCAAAAGTTGGCCATCCAGTCAACTGAGCTAATCTCAAACCATGAAGGCAATGTAGCTACCATTGATTTTGACTTTATTAGATCTCAATTATCACAAAGGCGGAGTCTATGACCAGAGGGCACAATCTCAGAATAAGGGGTTGCACATTTAAGAAGGAAATGAGGAGGATTTTCTTTTTCCAGAGCCTTGTGAATCCCTGGAATTCTTGAGGGCTGTTGAGTCTGGATCATTAGGTTTCTTCAGGGCTGAGGTAGACAGATTTTTAATCAGTAAGGGAATTAAGGGTTATGAAGAAAAATCAGGAAAGTGGAGCCTGAGGTAGGATGCAGCACAATGATGTTTTGTATTTAAAAAGGCTTGGAGCTCTTATGTTTTGAAGGATTGTGGAAAAAATAATTTAATTCAAAGTTTGTGGATATACCTGGAGTGTTTTCTCTAACAGTGCTCATTGAATGTTCACTGTGGACACTGAAGATTTATTTTAATAAAGCTGCCTAGATGGCATATAAGATCCGAAGATGTGGGAGCAGAAGTAGACCATTCAGCTCATGAAAGCTGCTAAGTCATTCAGTGAGACCACGCTGACCTGATAGCAAGCCTTTGAGTTCAAGGGCAGCTGGAGATAGGCAACAAATCTCAGTCTTGCCAGCGATACCTCCAACCCCTTAAAGAATGATGAGAAAATGAAGAAGTAACTATATGGCAGCATGGTGGCTCAGCAGTTAGCACTGCTGCCTCGTAGCACTGGGCCCCAGGTTCAATTCCCGCATCGGGTAACTGTGGAGTTTGTACATTTTCCTCGTGTCTGCGTGGGTTTCCTCCCACAATCCAAAGATGTGCACGTCAGGTGAATTGGCCATGCAAAATTGCCCATAGTGTTATTTGCATTAGTCAGGGGTTAATATGGGTCTGGGTGGGTTACTCTTCAGAGGATTGGTGTGGACTTGTTGGGCCGAAGGGCCTGTTTCCATACTATAGGGAATCTAATCTAATCTGATGAGGAGGCTGAGTTCAAAAGCTACTGACACACATGTTGTAACCTCCTTCTGGGTTTTGCATGTACTAATGGACCCCATTCCACTTATAGCCACTATAACCTGGAATTAAAATCCAGGTCAAATATTTTGCATTTTTAAAACAATTCCCCTAGATCAGTTCAAGTCATTTTTACTGTTTGCAAGAAATGAGGGACTAAGTAAGAAAGATCAGCCGTGATCACTGAGTTTTAACCAGGAATATTTATGTCTTTTTAAATTGGATATACACACAAACATGTTACAGGCTGCATTTTTGACATCTAAACTGAAGAGTTTCTTCTCCCTGAAACAATCTGAAGTGAGAAAGAGTATTGAAGCTAAATTTATAATGGCAAGAAACTAAAAATTCTCACAAATTAAGGCAAATTGTGAATTTTAAAGTATTGATTTACAATCTAGTCCAGAAGTTGCAATAGTAACACCCAGTGCACGCATCATCACAAATCATTATTTTCACACAAACAACACTGTAATAATTAGCTGTAGGTTAGTATGTAACTTTGTTCAGTATTAATCTCACTGGTTATGAACACAATCATTTTACATTATGCACCCATCAAGTTATAATTTAATTTTCAAGTGAGAACATAATTTGTTGAATGCAAAATATAATTAATATGCACGCATACAAGAGTGTTAATTTTAGAGGATTGAAATTTACATGTGGATTAGTTAGTGAAATTGGGAAAGATTTCAGTACAATAAGATAACACTATTTCCATCTCAAAGGAGACATTGGTATTGTAATCCCTGAATCACTGGCTTCTAACTACTTGACCATTCATTATAGTACATTTCAGTTCTGTATGTTTTTCATGTCTCTTGGATTTTGCTTGTGCAGGTGACCACTTGCATCTGATTAACTGCAGTTGTTTCATTGTAAGAGGCAGTCGCCACAGGGCTGCTTGCTCATGAGGGAGAGATGACAGGTTGCAGTTTAACCTGAGGGTCATCATGTCTCGGGCAAGGGGAGAATCCTTCATGGTAACCTCTGTCAGTGTTGGAATTGAACCCAATTAAAGGTGGCATCACCAGCCACCCATCCAACCATGTGGGATCCTCCAACTATGGAGGTAATGTGACTACCATTGACTTTGACCTCACAAGACCACCAGGCATACCCCAGTAGGGCACACAGTGTATCTCATGATGGAGTGGAAAACCAGATTGATTTCTTCCTGTTGCCCTTCTCTCAGGCTTCGCATTATCTCTTGGGTATTACTCAACGATAACTACTGTCTTTGTATGCATCACTTATGGCCCAGTTCTTTAAACTGAAGATAGTCATTATGGCATCCTATCTTGAAAGAGTTATTTTCTGAACCTGTGGAGGTCCTGACACATTAATTGTCAGGAATTTCCTCAAAGTTTTAAACTTCCGATTGGCAAGTACTCGGCATCTGGACATCTGTGAAAAGGTTTCTATTTGTGAGTTATGCTCACACACTTTGGAGTTGGTGACTGCTTTACCCTGAATAGTTACCCAAAATGTTTCAACAACACACCACTGACCCCAAAACATCCCTCCTGTCCTGGTAGCCTGACCTGACCTCCCTTTATCACTCCCACTCCCAAGTTCAATCTAATCCAACCTCACCATCCAACACATGGCAGTAATGCTCTTACCTGTTTGGCAAAGACCCAAATGCTGAAGAACCCCTCCCTGGCGCACACCACACCAGCATCTGTTCCCCTCAAGCCCATCCCAACTCCTACCCCGAAACCCCATGCCCTGCCTTACTCCTGCCAGCCCACAGCCTCATCGTCCTATCATCCCACACCCTCACCTGCCTGTTACCCTCACTCCCTCACCCGCCTGCCACCCTCACACCCTTACCTGCCTGTAACCCTCACACTCTCACTCGCCTGTTACGCCCACGCCCTCAGTTGCCTATCACCCCACATCCTCATCTATCTGTCACCCTCACATCCTCACCCACCTGTCACCCTCACCCGCCTGTCACCCCACACCCTCATCCTCCTGCCACCACACCTTCACTGAACTGTCACCCTCACACCCTCACACGCCTGTCACCCTACCTTCTCATTTACTTCCCTGCCAGCACTAACATTCTGATAGTTACCTTAATACTTCCAGTTGCTTTTTAATAAGGTTTTGGGACTCTTAAGCTCAAATAGAATACAACAGGTAGTGCTCAAAAAATGGGCATGGCTTGGTCTCCCTTGGTGATCCTACACTACGGGATTCAGCTGGATTGAATTAACACTGCACTTGTCTGAAGCCTCCAATATTAGAACCATGGTCCAGAAATGTAGAGTGTGGACAAAGAGTAAGAACCAATTAGCTGGTGAGTACTGCTCGCAGAAGATTCACACCAATGTTGTGAAGCATTTCTCGGTGTTTCACAGAAATACAACCAGACACTTTCTGACACCCAGCCAATGAAGGGGATATTAATACAGGAATGAGTTAGATTGTGAGTCGCACCCTAAAGGAAGAGAGTGAGAGAGAGTTGAAGAATCAAAAACGCTTATGGAGGGAATTACAAAGAGTTTAGATTAGATTAGATTACCTACAGTGTAAAAAGTGTGTAAACAGATCCTTCAGCCCAACAAGCCCACACCGACCCTCCGAAGAGTAACCCACCCAGTCCCATTTCCCTCTGACTAGTGCACCTAACACTATGGGCAATTTAGCATGGCCAATTCACCTGACCTGCACATCTTGGACTGTGGGAGGAAACTGGAGCACCCAGAGGAAACCCACGCAGACATGGGGAGAATGTACATACTCCGCACAGACAGTCACCCAAGGCTGGAATCGAACCTGGGACCCTGGTGCTATGAGGCAGCAGTGCTAACCACTGAGCCACCATGTCACCCCTCAGTTTAGACAGTTGAAGATTCACCTTTGTAGGACAAAGAACATCAGGGATGCAGAAGTAGGCAAATTAGAGATATAAAGAGCTCCTGTAAAACTGGAGGAGGCTACAGAGATAGAGAAGGGGTGAGTCCATGAAAGAATTTGAACATAAGGATGAGAATTTCAAAATTCAATGTGTGTGTCCTCACTGCTCCCTGAGAGAGACCAACTAAATGATCAAGTAAAGACATCTGTCACTTTTCTGGCATGTTGTACCTCAATGCAGTACTACACAATCCAATACAGTACTACACAATCCAATACAGTACTATACAATTCAATGTGCCTTTGCAATATGTAAATCTGAAGTGAATGTCAATCACCCTAAATCAATCCACTTCAGATTTTCATATTTACACTAAGCAATGATTTTCAAAAGATTCTGCATTAGGTTAATTCATTACTATTAGGAAGGTAACTGCTTTGTATGAACTATTTTTGGATCATAACGTAATGTCTGCATTCTACATGCAGCTCAAACACCCTATGACTTTGACAGAGGGCTGGACATTGTGACAAAAGTAAAGAGAAACAGATTAGGCATTTTGCGGAAGTAGAGACCTACAGAACAGTTTGTTTTAGTAATATTGACGTTAACATTAGCTGAACAGCAGATGCAGATATTTCACAGCTCACATCAGAAAATACAATGTAAAAAATCAGTAAAACTTGGTTTGAATCTTTAGGTGTTGACATTAATTTGAAAAAATAACAAATGAACGCACCCTTATGGAAATAAAACTTTCATTCCCGCAACCAAAATCATTTTTCTATCTCTACAAAAATAATGTAACTCAAGAGGTTTTTTAAAATAAGCACTGATCAAAGCACAAATTTTCAGAAAAAAATACTAATGATTGCAATTAATATGAAACTGTTTTTGTTCTCAAGCATAAATAGAAAATGTGGTAAAACACTTGGTAGGTTAAGTAGTGTCCATGGAGAGCAAAGCAACATCAGGTCAATAATATGAGAGCTGGAAGTTGTTAAAGATGAACAGTATTTGAACAAGTTCAGATCAATGGATAGGCAAGCAACAAAGGTGAAAGGTAACAAGATGGAAGGCAGGAATGATTAAGGGGCAAAGGAGATATTAATGATGCAAGGCAAAAAAGTGGTGCCAATGGAACAAGTGAAGAACTAGAATGGTTACAGAGTTTCCAAGAGAAAATGGTAGCATTGGCTGGGACTCAAATCTTTTGTTTTTGTTCAACTTAGAAACATTCAAAGGGAAGAAAGTGAAGCATACCATACAATAAAATATTTCAGATAAACTTGGTTTTCAAAATTAATTCAGTACCTATAGAAATCCACATGTATAAAAATGTGCAAATCTTTAGGATGCAACGTTGTGTGGTATATTGCTCTAGAGAGGACAGCTGAACTCATTGTCCAAAGGAGACTGAAACCAATCAGAAGACGAGAATGCACATTTTAATTACTGTGACAAAAATGTGTCTTCATATTTTAAAGTCCTTTGATTTTCCTTTTTTTTCTTCATAAGCTTGTTTTATCATTAAAAAATAAGAGGTTAAGACGAAAAATTATTTTACAAGAAAAGGCAGAGCACAATTAAATCATTAACTTTTTTTCTGATTCCTGCATGAAGTTCTGAATTTAGGTCAGATTTTCAGGCAGTGGATTTCCTTTTGAAGTACTTAAACAGAGGTCACAACCAGTTATACTTCAAAGACTTGTGTATTACACAGCTTCATATGAAACAGAAAAAGAAATAGCCTGCAGTTACGTCTCATTGCAGGCCTCTATGGAAGGTCTTTTAAACGCAACAAATTGTGCAATAAGGAAATCAATAAAGCACTGTTATTTATCATGTAATTTAACCTTCAAAATTCTAAGCAAGGTTCACATTTTAAGTCAGGTGGAGCAATTTTTTCTGGCAACTTCAACCTTTAAACTGATTTAATTTTGTTTCAGTACTTCATGCCAAATGAACTGGCAATATTTTTGCTGCTGCATTTAATCTACATTACTGTTTCAAATTGTTGTACAATGTACTATTTGAACGGTCTGCCATTTTAAGAACAGAAGGAGACAGCATTGACAAACAGGACATTTGTAACCAAATGAGTGTCATTCTCTGGCAAGATAAATAGCGTCACTATACCTAAAAGTTCATTCACAATGTATAAGTGCACAAAATTGTTTTTTATAAAAATAGCAATGGAGTTTCTTTCACATTTGCAAAATGTTTCTACAACAGTAGGGCTACTTGAATTTTAAATATGCAGCTGATTTCTGCATTTGGTACAATTTCCCATGTCAGCCCAGTAACAGCTGCATTTCACTGCATTTAACCATAGCAACATTTCTTTGCAGTATCATACTAACCAGCATAACTATGGTAATTAATTTGATATCATCTCCCTCAAGTATGTCAGAATTGTGCCATTTCACCTCCAGTCAGAAATCAAACCTAGACAAGATGTGCAATGATGAAAGCATCTCCTCTCTCTTCTCCTCCTTCTCTCTCCACTAGTTATAAAGGTCACAAGTGGAGTGACTTTCACCAGTCTCTTGCCTGTTGGGCCCATAACCCAAAACACCGCCTAATTCAATACAAACTTGCACAAAGTTTATGAGTTTGACCAAAGACCCTGGAACCTTGAAGCAACTGTCCCGCGATGAACTGTGTTCGTGTTAGTTGGGTGCAATCATGTGAACAACCTTGACAGTCTAGCTAGGATTTTTTCCTCATACTGAGAACATGAGCTAAAATTATGATGTTAAATGAAACATACCGAAAGAATGGTTTTATGCTTAGAGCCATAGAGGCAAACTTTCAGAAAAACCTTTGAACAAAACTGGTCTTGCTATATTTAACTTACAGAGAGGTCAGCAGAATAAAATGGCAATTATAAACCAGACTACAGCATTGGATTAAGAAGTTAGTTTGAATGTTACTCTGCACCTAGGCTTTACAGTATCTGCCTGTGGAATATTTGGTATCAAAAGTGGCTCAGAAAAAGTAAAGCTAGCTGTCATGCCATCAACATCTTCCCTTTAATCAACACAAAATCGCTCGGAATAAAACGCAAATGTGGAAATAAAACATAGTGCTCAGGATTGAAACTTCACTGTGATACCAGAAGTCACTGCATTTTCTAAAATTATTCATTTGTGGGATGTGGGCGTCGCTGGCTGGGCCAGCATTTATTGCCCACCCTAGTTGCCCCTTGAGAAGGTGGTGGTGAGCTGCCTTTTTGCACCTTTGCAGTCCACCTGATGTGGGTTGAGCCACAATGTCTTTGAGGAGGGATTTCCAGGACTTTGACCCAGTGACAGTGAAGGGACAGGGATGGTGAGTGGCTTGGAGGAGAATTTGAAGGTGGTTGCCTATTATTTTATCAAAGACACTGATTTTTTTTTCATTGACTGATCAGGAATGTGTAAGGCTATATTTGCTGCTGAAATAACCAATAGCTTTGCTCTTATTAACTCCTGAATCAGTTTTATAAAAATTAATGTACAGCAAATTAATTATTGCAACAAATTTATCTAGACTTTAATTACCATTTGCCAGATAACATGCCTTTTCTTATCAGAAACAAAAACAGAAATTGCTGGAAAAACTCAGCAGATCTGGCAGCATCTGTGGAAATCAGAGTTAACATTTGGAGTCAAGCAGCTCTTCCTCAGAAATGTTAACATTGATTTCTCTTCACAGTTCATGCCAGACCTGCTGAGCTTTTCCAGCAATTTCTGATTTACAGCATCCACAGTTCTTTCGGTTTATATTATGTATTTTCTTATAGTACTTTTTTTACTCCAATAGAAATCATGTAACAGTTAATGAATGGACCTATTCGTATTTTTGGTTAACAATTAACTTCCGTAATGTAGCTAGAAAATAAATGCTATATGATTGTGTATTCAGCCTTGTGTATTCTAAGCAGAAAAACTCAGCTGGCGCTCCACCACATAATAGTGGAAGAGCCATACTGTCAGAGATGCCGTCTTTTGAAACAGGCATTATCCAAGGCTTTTGTCTTCCCTCTCATATGGTTATGGAAGAGTCTTTAACCCTGTTTCCAAGAAAAGCTTGGAGCTATCTCTATCACCCTGATCAATACTATCTCTCAACCAACACCACCACAAAACAGATTATTCAGTTATGAGTGCATTTCAGTTTGCGGGATCTTGATGTGTACAAATTGACTGTTGTGTTTCCACATTACAGCAGTGATTACACTTCAAAATGCACTTTCTTGGGTGTAAATCATTTTGTAATGATCTTAGGTTGTGAAAGACTGCCTATAAATACAAGTCTCTCTTTTCCTTTTACTGGAGTAATAAAAGAAATAGAGTTTCTCATTTGCTCCCTTTGATAGCTCCAATGCCTGCATGTAAGAAGCTGATTCTGCCCAGTAGTCGACAGACAGGAATTGGGGGGGAAGCAAGTCTAGGACTATTCTTTCTGATAGTTACAAATGCTACTTTTCTTGAAATAGATTGAATAGCTTCTGGTGTCCTGGAAAAGCAGGGCTCCTGTCTATTTTTTTTTTCAGATTCCAAAGCCTTGACAAATTTCATTCAATGTACCTCCAGAACTCTCCAGTCAATTTGTGTTTAAATGTGGAAATTAAACATCCAAATGCTTTTTTCTCTTTAGCTTACAAAACATTTGTAATCTCAGTCCAAAAATATATTGCATTTCACAGCACTATTATGAAAGGAACTGTGAATCAACTTATATTCATGAAAATGGAACTTTCAAACTAGCCCAGTTTCAAGTTTATTTCTAGCATTATTTTATCTCCTGTTTATGCATTTAACACTTTTTGGTGACATTTTCAATTTAAGGATAAATTTCTTCATAATGTGTTATTCAGCGATATAACTAAAAAGGTTTTTATCCCCATTAAATCTACAGTTATAATTTAAAACAAGATAAAAAGGGTGGGAATTTGTTGAGAAATGTATTTTCTTTGGAGTTATTTGCTGTATTTTGAATAGAATCATTAATGTTAGTGTGTCTATAACATTTGCTATTGAAATAAAACATTCAAATAATCTCAATTTGAAACAGTTTTCATAGTGTTAACTGCCTGAGCATAGATAAACAGCAACTTTGTCAAAACTAACACAGTGTACATGTCTTAGAATGTTAACCAGGACTCCTAGACTTCAGATCCAATGAGTGATAATCCCTGCGGATTAAAGGAATTTAGTCAGCACTGCACGAGGCATACTTAATAATAGTGTGAAAGGCAGGCACACACTGTTTTCTACCACTAGGAGGCATTGCAGCCTGTTTTATCCAAGTGGGAGGTCTATTGTCTCTCTGACACCACTGCAGTGCTGGTGTCACTCCCTATTTAATGGCTGTCAGTAAAAGGGAAACAGAATGCATCGGGTAATTAAAAACAAATAGCAGCCAGAAGCCAACTGCAGTAAATGATATTGCCATTAATACCAATTTAGCACACACCTGGACAAGGTAAGATTAACAGCACAAAGCCTCTGAATAGCTGCTGCATTTTCCCATTGCTGAATGTGCCCAAACTCATCAGTAATATTGTGGGGTGTCGGTGAGGAAAGCAATTTTATAATTGATCACACCACTTGCATCTTAATATGTGGCTGAATGAACTGAAGAAGACATTCTTAAGCAGTCTAGAGAGAAGTGTAAACGATTTGGAGAGATTGGCAAGGATTCAGAGCTTGGCCCTTACTGCATTTTTTTTAACCATTTCAGAACGTAATTGTAGCTTAACTATCCATTAAATTGAGAGGGAGATGTGGAGAATGTCTATTCCATCACAAGTCCTTTACTCTTAGTTATACCTGAAGACCATTAGGTCATCATAGTAATGGATTGACTATGTTGCACAGACTGACCTCAAGAAAGCTGCAAACACACACTGTTGATATCTGGTCTGTGTGACTTTCTTGATTGTAAAGGCTGCAATTGCTAACAGTCCTCTGGGATTAGAAAGGAAAACTCAGCAGGAAGGCCTGCTCTTGATTGCGAACCAGTAATCTCCATGTATGGACATCAAGTGGCTCAATGGTTAGAACTGCTGCCTCACAGCACCAGGGTCCCAGGTTCGTTTCCAGCCTTGGGTGACTGTCTGTGTGGAGTTTGCACATTCTCCCTGTGTCTGCGTGGGTTTGCTCCGGTTTCCTCCCACAGTCCAAAGATGTGCAGGTCAGGTGAATTGGCCATGCTAAATTGCCCCATAGTGTTAGGTCAATTAGTCAGAGGGAAATGGGTCTGGGTGGGTTACTCTTCGGAGGGTCAGTGTGGACTGGTTGGGCCGAAGGGCCCGTTTCCACGCTGTAGGGAATGTAATCTTTAAAAAAAAAGATACTACAACCTAATTTTCCGACTGTGTCGTTTGGTCTTTCAGTGCTCATAATTGTGGCTGAGGAATCTTACACCGAGCATGATGTCAACCCAATCATTCAAAGAAACAAGGGGAAAAGGTTGCCAATGAAAGCAGAATATGGTCATGTTGCTGCTTTGATACAGTGTGACCTTTTCACCCATGTATGACATGGAAATGATGAAATAATACCAGAGTACAGCAGCAGGAATGCAGGCAGGTTTACACAACACTCTTCAAGTAAGTGAGGATCTGGAGGAGGCACTACTGAGCTTCAGAATGGAACCAAAGAGCATCCCAGGGCCAAGAAAGAGTATTGTTGGGTCTGGAATGTTTCTTGGAGTTTAGGAGTGCCATCAGAGAGGGTGGGTTAGGATCTTGGGAATAGAAATTAATGTGAGTTGATTCACATTTCCTTTTGCAATAGTGATGCATTGTATATGTATCGTGAAGTTAAACTTGTTTTCTGACAGAGATTATAATGTTTTGTAAGCTACAAAGAAAGAACATTCTGCTATTTAACTTACACATTTGCACAAAGGTGTGATTGGAGCATGGATTGGAAGATAAATTGATTGAAGTGTGCTCAAACTTTGGAATTTGAAAAGAATAATGGACAGATGATCAGGTCTTCTAAGAAGTCATGAATTCCTTCAATGTATTTCAAGAAAAGTAACAATAGTCAGAATCAGAATGAATAATCCCAGACTTGTTTACGTCCCACTCCTGATTGTCAACTGCTGGGCAGAAACGGTGGCTCCAGTTTCTTACATGTGGATACTGGAGCCATCAAAGGGAACAGTTAAGATTTGCAAACTTGACTTCTTCACTAGTCCAGTAAAAGGAGAAGAGAGTCTTGTATTGCAATACAATCTTTCACAGTCTCAGGTCATTGCAAAATGATTTACACCCAAGGAAGTACAAATTGAAGTATCATTACTGGCATAATGTGGAAACACAACAGGTAGTTTTTGCACATGAAGATCCTGCAAGCTAAAATGCATTCCGGACGCAATAATCTGCATTCCATATTGCTAAGCTTCGGTCTTTCAGGAGGCAATCAGCAATGTGCTCAGATACAAACTAAAGTTACAGAAAGTAATAGAGTGACGGAGATGTACAGCTTGAAAATAGACCTTTCAGTCCAACTTGTCCACACCAACTGGATTTCTAAATAAGTCTAGTCCTATTTGCCAGCATTTGTCCCTTATCTAGGTAAAAACAATGACTGCAGATGCTGGAAACCAGATTCAGGATTAATGGTGCTGGAAAAGCACAGCAGTTCATGCAGCATCCGAGGAGCAGTAAAATCGACGTTTCAGACAAAAACCCTTCATCAGGAATACAGGCAGAGTGCCTGAAGGGTGGAGAGATAAATGAAAGGGCATTTTATCTCTCATTTATCTCTCCACCCTTCAGGCACTCTGCCTGTATTCCTGATGAAGGGCTTTTGCCCGAAACGTCGATTTTACTGCTCCCTGGATGCTGCCTGAACTGCTGTGCTCTTCCAGCACCATTAATCCTGAATCTGGTTTCCAGCATCTTCCAGCACCACTAATCCAGAATTTGTCCCTTATCTGTCTAAAGCAATCCTATTCAGATACCCATCCAGACCTCTGCATGAAAACGTTGCCCCCTAAGTCCCTTTTAAATCTTTCTCCTCTCACCTTAAACCTATGCCCTCTAGTTTTCCTACCCTGGGAAAAAGACGTTGGCTATTTACCCTAATTTGCCCCTCATGATTTTATTAGCCTCTATAAGGTCACCCCTCAGCCTCTGACGCTCCAGGTAAAACAGCCCCAGCCTCTCCCTAGAGCTCAAATTCTCCAACGTTGGCAACATCTCTGTAAATCTTTTCTGAACTCTTTCAAGTTTCACAACATTTTTCCTACAGCAGGAAGACCGGAATTGAACACAGCACTTCAAAATTGGCCTAACCAATATCCTGTACAGCTGCAACATGACATCCCAAATCCTATTTTCAGTGCAATGACCAATAAAGGCAAATATATCAAATGCTTTCTTCACTATCCTATCTACCTGTGACTCCATTTTCAAGGAACTATGAACCTGCACTCCAAGTTCTCTTTGTTCAGCATCACTCCCCAGGACTTTACCATTAAGTGTATAAGTCCTGCCCTGATTTGCCCCATCAAAATCACATTTATCTAAATTAAACTCCATCTGGATGTAGGTTTGCTCGCTGAGCTGGAAGATTTGTTTTCACACGTATGGTCACCATACTAGGTAACATCTTCAGTGAGCCTCCAGATGAAGCACTGCTGATGTTTCCTGTTTTCTATTTATATGTTTAGGTTTCCTTGGGGTTGGCAATGTCATTTCCTGTGGTGATGTCATTTGCTTGCTGTCTGCATAGGGTCTTCCAAATTCATTAGCTGCTGTTGCAGTGTGTTGGTGAGTTTGTGGGCTACCATGATGAAATTCACTAAAGAGGAGGAAAACAACAACAAACTGCCATTCCTAAATATCACAGTAGAGCGAACAGCCAATGGGGAACTTCAAACAAGCGTCTACAGGAAAACAACACATACGGACCAAATATTGAACTACAGAGCAATAATCTCAACATCCACAAACAAAGCTGCATCAGAACATTATTTCAGCGAGCCACCACATACTGTAGCACAGAGAAACTACGCAGAGCAGAGGAAAACCACATGTACAGTGTATTCAAAAAGAACCCAGTGATCACAGTCCACCGATTTCTCTGCAACAAACCCAAACAAGCAGACAAAATACATCCAGAAGTCTTAGCCACTCTCCCCTACATCAAAGACATCTCAAAAATGACTGCCAGACTACTCAGGCCCCTTAGCATCATGGTAGCCCACAAACCCACCAACACACTAAAACAGCAGCCAATGAACTTGAAAGACCCTATACAGGCAACAAGCAAAACTAATGTCATTTACAAAATACCGTGCAAGAACTGGAACAAACACTACATTGGACAAACAGGCAGAAAACTAGCCACAAAACGACATGACCCTCTCTCACTAGAACTCTTACTAAAGGATTCTACAGATAAGGAAGGACACCACTTCGACTGGGACAATGCATTCATTCTAGGACAAGCCAAACAAAGACACGCACAAGACTTCCTAGAAGCATAGCACTCCAACCGGAACTCTATCAACAAACACATTGACTTGGAACCCATTTACCACCCCTGAGAAAAATAACATTACCACAGGAAATGACATTACCAACACAAGGAAACCCAAACATATAAATAGAAAGCAGGAAACATCAGCAGTGCTTCATTCAGTGAGCAAACCTACATCCAGAACCTCAACCTTCAATCTTCTCAAAACTTGTTAAACTCCATCTGCTAATTCTTGGCCAATTTGCCCATCTGATCAGGATCCGGTTGTAACCTGAGGTAACCTTTTTTTGCTGTCCACTACACCATTAAATTTTGTGTCATCTGCAAACTTACTTACTATACCTCCTGTGATCACATCCAAATCATTTATATAAATGACAAAAAGCAGTGAACCCAGCACCGATCCTTGCAGTACATGACTGGTATAGGTCTCCAGTCTGAAAAACATATATGCACCATCACCCTCTGTCTCTCCCCTTCAAACCAATTTTGTATCCAAATGACTAGTTCTCCCTGTATTCATGTGATCTAACTTTGCTAACCAGTCTACCATGAAGAACCTTGTCGAACGCCTTGCCAACATCCACTGCTCTGCCTTCATCAATCTTAGATTAGACGAGATTCCCCTACTGCGTGGAAACCGCCCCTTCAACCCTTCGAAGAGTAACCCACCCAGACCCATTTCCCTCTAACTACCGCACCTAACACTACGGGCAATTTACCATGGCCAATTCACCTGACCTGCACATCTTTGGACTGTGGGATGAAACCCATGCAGACACGGGGAGAATGTGCAAAATCCAGACAGACAGTTGTCCGAGGTTGGAATTGAACCTGGGTATATGGTGCTGTGAGGCAACAATGCTAACCACTGAGCCACCATGCTTCTTTGTCACTTCTTCAAAAAACTCAACCAAGTTAGTGAGACATGATTTCCCACACACAAAGCCATTCACACAAAGGAACAGAATCAGGCATTAGTCTTTTATTTATATACATCAATTGTCTAATGACTCCTTCCATGTGGTTTTAGGAAGCGTTTGATTTGGGATTTGCCAAAATGGGCTTGGCTCACACCAGATTTGCACCTGTGCGGAGGAGGCGTCCAGAAACATTCAGTCCAGAGGCAGCCCAGAACAAATCCTGCAACCTTTGCTTCAGTTCACTGGGTGTCACAGACAAACCTGCCTGCTGCTCCTCGGTCTGTTTGAATACAATGAGCAATGACCAAAGCCATGGCGACCTCTTCAGTGTGGGGCTGAGCAGATGCCTGGTTTCTGACAGTCCTCTGAGTGCCAATGAGCCGCGGCATTTCTTCCTCGACCAACTGCAGAGATGTGCCAGAGATGCGTTTACCAGACTGTTCTCCTGACTTTACTCTGAGTACCATAACCACTGAGCTGTCGTTATTGGAACTGGTGGAAGGTGCAGGCTCTGAGCAATCTGAGGCTTCTTATGCTCAATGAGATGCTGTCTTGAGCGTTGAAAAGGGTGGTCCTGGAAAAACACAGCAGGCCAGGCAGCATCCAAGGAACAGGAGAATCGACGTTTCGGGCATAAGCCCTTCTTCAGGAATCTTGAGGGTTGGCTTCTTCATGATGGGAGCATGTGGCTGGCAGCAACGCTAGCAGGAGAATTAATTGTGAAATAGCAGTAGACATCTGGTGATATTCAGAGTACATTCACAGTGTTGGTAATGGGGTAGCAGAGCAGCATTTGACAATGTATCTATCAGAGGTCTCAGCATCATTACCCAATGGTCATAGTCCTCTTCCACAAAGACAGCTATTCTCTCTGCATAGGCTCTGAGGAGTCAAATTTTGAGCACTCCACCACCCATCTTGTCTCACTCAGTCCTATTGCAGGCCGTGTTCTTCCAGAATGAGACAAGGGGAGGGATGGAGTGAGATAAAAGATGCTGGTGGAAGTGGAGGAAAGGTGGGGGTGAGGTGTTCTGAGTGAGTGTGTAGGCAGCAGAGAGAACACACAGTTTTGGTATTTGGACTGGAGTGGTGTGGCTGGGAGGGAACATGCTGCATGCAATCATGAAAGTGGTAGACCATAAGCTTTTGTGGCAGGTGGGTCCAGTAGCAAAGTCAGAGTGAGGGTGACGTAAAAGTTAAAAGATGGTGGTACTTACCCTTGCACTGTTGGGCATCCTTCCCAAGCATGGACACTGCACTGACCAAGGTGGCAACTTCAAATGTCTTCTTATTCATGTGTGGGATGTGGACGTCGCTGGCTGCCCAGCATTTATTGCCTGTCCCTAGTTGCCCCTTGAGGAGATGGTGGTGAGCTGCCTTCTTGAACTGCTGCAATCCACCTGCTGGGGGTTCACTCACAATGCCCTTTGGGAGGGAATGCCAGGATTTTGTCCCAGCGACAGTGAAGGAATGGGGATATATTTCCAAGTCAGAGTAGTGAGTGGCTTGGAAGGGAACTTGAAGGTGGTGGTGTTCCCGTGTAAGTGCTGCCCTTGACCTTCTAGACAGAAGTGATCATGGACGTGGAAGGTGCTGTTTGAAGATTTTTTATGAATTTCTGCAGGCTGTTGTTGTGCTCCAATGTATTGTTTTTCTACTCCCATCCCAATGGTTTCTCACCTGAAGAAAGGGAGGAATTAGGTGTACAAGTTTAAGGTTTGATTAGCCATGGTGACCTGAAGGAACATTTTGACAACTCAGTACTTCAGCTAAAATGTAGCAGTCCAAGTCAACTTTTCCTTATCCTGAGCAAAGTAAGCATATGGAGAAAGATGGAGAAAGGAAGATTGTCTGCTTCGTGAGCTAACATGTAACCCCCACCTTTTTTCTATTCATTCACGGCATGTGGGCATTGTTGGCTAGGCCAACATGTATTAACCATCCCTAATTGCCCAGGGCTTAGTTAAGTGTCAACCGCATTGCTGGAGACACATGTAGGCCAGACCACAAAAGGATGACAGTTCCCTTCACGAAAGGACATGAGTGAACCAGATGAATTCTTCCACAATCAACAATGGATTCATGACCATCATTAGACTCTTAATTCCAGATTTTTTTTTATTGAATTCAGATTCCACCATCTGTCATGGTGGGATTGAAACTGAGCCTCCAGAACATTATCTGGGTCGCTTAATTAACAGTCCAGCAGTAACACTATTAGTATACACACGCTACCCCAGTACAAAACTGGAAATGCAAATAGTAGGGGCATAAATACTGGGAATATATTTCTGTGTATTGCTACAGTCAGGGACCATTAATATTTTGGAAGAAATCTGAATATCTTGTTTTAATCAATAGCACAATGCCACAACATTTCACATTTTGTTTTAAACAGAGCAAACTTTACAGCTTGTAAAAGTCTCAAATTAACGTAACAATTTGGTTTATAATTGTATAAGTTATATATTTAAGGTTTACTTCTACTAACTCCGCAAAATTCTCTTCATACACGTAAATCTTTTAAACTTTTTTTTATCTTTGGAGGGACCAAACACAGTTATGTTGCAATCCTCTGGAGGATTTTCCTCAACTTCAGCTGCACCCAGCCATGAATTTTGAATTTGCCCTCTTAACTATGGATGTGTCAGTCCACATTGCTGCTTACTTTTCCAGTATTTCCAATCTAATCAGTGTGTTTGGCAGAAGATTCCATAGAGGAGCCTGTAAATTTTTCGATTCATTCAAAACTAGACAAACTTCTATGGTCTGTTCTTTCAGAAAATTAAAACAGAGATTAATTCTATCTAACTTTCATTTACTTAGGGTACCTTTTTAAAGTAGTATCACAAACTGCAACATAAATCTATCCCAGCAAACACCCAGATAAATTTCTTTAAATTCCACCCACCACTATACCAACATAATTTGCTCTGAGCTAAAATCAAATCGACCTTTCGATTAATTATTTCTTATTTACAATTACCTCTTTGATCCGATGAAAGAAATAGATTTTGCAATCTTTCAGAGTTCAGTGAATACTTCTAAATAATTCTAGTTCCAACCCAAAACAAAAACATCTTCCTGGAATGTCATTGTTCCTGTAAGGATTGTAGACGTCATGTCTCCAATCCTTAGCTCAATTAGTGCAGCTGCTGTTTTATAGTTCTATCTTTCTAGCTGTTTACCTATTAAGACAACATTTTAGCTCCTACCTTTATGTATAACAGCCACCAAGCTTTCTTTAGTTGCATTTGTCCTATTTTCCACAATTAAAAGTGAATTACTAAAACTATAAGTTATATTCCACAGCTAAAAGGTATATTCTAAAACCCATGAACCATGAACTACATATTTGCAAGAGTGCTCTGATGAACTAAAAAGCTGGTGGCCTATATTTCCCTACTATTGGTTTTTAACATGAGAGAAAATCAATTTCCATTGACATTAAAATAACACTGATTAGAAAATCTAAGCTTTGGGGGAATTTTCAACATCCAACTATTCATTTCTTCATTGATATCTGATCATGATCAGAGAAATGTTTAAGGACACTGTAGATACTCACTTTCTCCCCTGACTCTATTTTCAGATCTTTTTCTAACATTTTTGTTCAAGCTGGTTGTAAGATCGAAATTGTACATTTTCATGGAAGAACAGGCAGAACAAGTAATGTACAGCCTAACCAGCTCTGCAGTCTATGATTTTTCCAGGATCAAGAACAGAAATCCTCCTCCACCTGATCAACTTTGTTGTCAGTTGCCAGTCTCATTTTGTGTCTCTCAGAATCTGTGCCTGTCCTCTCCACCATTTGGACACATCTGCCAAATGAAAATCATTCACACATTGCAACGTGGCCAATACCTCATTCATTTTAGGCATGAGTTTACAGTCTCCTGTACGTCTCAACTAAGTGGCTGGAAAAATGCAACATCATCCAAACTATTTGCTACAGTGCCTACAGTATTTCTGTTAAAAATCACACAACACCAGGTTATAGTCCAACAGGTTTAATTGGAAGCACACTAGCTTTCGGAGCGACGCTCCTTCATCGGGTGATAATTATCACTTGATGAAGGAGCGTCGCTCCGAAAGCTAGTTGCTTCCAATTAAACCTGTTGGACTATAACCTGGTGTTGTGTGATTTTTAACTTTGTACACCCCAGTTCAACACCGGCATCTCCAAATCATACAGTAATTCTGTTAGCTTTGTTTCCCCTCAGGCCTTGAGGTAGAATTGGATTCTTATGATTACAAGATTTTCCGCAATATTTTTTATGAAGGGTGGCAGGTACTAATAAACACATATTTTATCACCATGTTTTAATTAACTGATTTTTTTTGCTGGCGCTCTTTTGAATTATGTTTTCAAATATTTCAGTAAGAATAATTGTATAATTTACTTGATACTTAGCCATTTTGCTTGCAATATGTGAGAGCGCAAGACACATGCTCAGATTCCACAATCCTGTGGCTTTGGATCAAAATAGTTCTTTTAGATTAACTGCTTTTCTCATATTAATATCAGAATAATCAAGTTCTTACTGACTTCTGAACACTGGCTTTCATCAAAAATGGCCTCCTTACTGTACAGCTCACATTCCCAGCAACTGAATCACAAAGACTTTGTTTCATAAATGATGTAAAATAACTGTGTTGAGTAAAGAAATGAAAATACAATTGCTCATGAGTTAAATGGATGATTGTAGATCAGTAATTGTTTGGGACCTATGCATGAAAGACAGCCATACAAGCTGGGAATTATGTTAAAATGTCACTTGGAAGATACAGGAGGTTTAGACAGATGTGGACTGTGTGGTAAAATTTGATTCATATAAGTGTAACTCAATGACGTCAGTAAGTGAGGAGACACAGGCGAACAATTAGCATGTAATGTGAGAGGACTTAGACAGAATGCAATGAGCTATATTTACAAAGCTTAAAAATGTGTTGCTGGAAAAGCGCAGCAGGACAGGCAGTATCCAAGGAGAAGGAGAATCGAAGTTTTGGGCATAAGCCCGAAACGTCGATTCTCTTTGGATGCTGCCTGATCTGCTGCGCTTTTCCAGCAACACATTTTTAAGCTCTGATCTCCAGCATCTGCTGTCCTCACTTTTTCCTAGCTATATTTATAAAGCCAGTATGTACAGATGTAAATAAAAGAGTGGTGCAGTACATCAGGAGTCAAAGAACTTTACTTAGTGGTTAGAGGAAAGCAATCTCAGGAAGAGTGCATGCATGACATCCACAGATTGAGACACTCCAGACTGGTAACTCCAGTAACAGGTTGCAGAATTGGCTTAGTGCAGCACCTAAACTACAGTGGTAGCCAGAGAAAAGATTCCAGAGCCAGGATCTGAAGTTAAAACAGAGTCCAAACACAGTTAAAAGAGGAAGTGTTCAAAGGCAGGATGCAACATCATATGACCAAATAGGTGCAACTGTCTCAAAAGCAGAAAGACTCTAAAGGCAGTGAAAGGTCCTTAGAAGACTTCTACAACAAGGTAATGGAATGAAAAGACACCAAAGAATTGGTAAAAGAGATTAGAAAATTTCTAGTTGACAATATTCTGGAGAAAATAAGGACAAATGCAGAACACTTAGACAGTTAGAGAAAAGCTAAAATAGAAAGCAAGTCAATGGCCAGGTGCTACTATCACTTGGCTGTATATCTAGGAAAGTCAGCTAATGTTCTGGGGACCTGGGTTTGAATCCCAACACAGCAAATGTTGGAATTTCAATTCCATAAAGAAAATCTGGAATTAAAAACCTATGAATGATCATTGATTGTTGAAAAAACATCCATCTGGTTCACTAATGTTTGTCAGGGAAGGAAATCTACCATTCTTAGCTGGTCTGGCCTCCATGTGACTCCAGAGCCACAGCAATATGGTTTACTCTCAACTGCTTTCTGAAATGGCCTGGCAAGCCATTCAGTTGTATCAATCATTGTGAAGTCTCAACAAAAAAATGAAACCAGACGACCTACGCACGGGAAATGGCAACAGCAGAAACAACCCTCTTGAACCTGCAAAGTCCTCCCAACTAATATCTGGGGGTTAGTGCCAAAATTGGGAGCACTATCTCATACACTAGTTAAGCAACAGCCTGATATAGTCATACTCACGGAATCAGACCTTACAGAAAATATCAAGTGTCTGTCTGTGTGGAGTTTGCACATTATCCCCCTGTCTGCATGGGTTTCCTCCAGGTGCTCCGGTTTCCTCCCTACAGTCCAAACGTGCAGGTTAGGTGAATTGGCCAAGTTAAATTGTCCATAGTTTTCAGGGATGTGTAGGCTAGATGCATTAGTCAGGGAAATGTAGCGTAATAGGGAAATGGGTTTGGGTGGGATTCTCTTCGGAGGGTTGTTGTGGACTCATTCGGCCAAATGGCCTATAGGGATGATAGGATTCTATGATATCCCAGACACAACCATCACTATTTTTGCTTATGTCCTGTCCCACCAGCAGGTCAGACCCGGCAGAGATGGCGGAAAAATGATATACAGTTGGGAGGGAGCTGCCCTTAGACTTCTCAACATTGACAATGGACCTCATGAAGTCTTGTGGTTTCAGGTTAAACAGGAGCAGGGAAACCTCATGCTGATTACCACATACCGTCCTCCCTCAGCTGATGACTCAGTGCCCCTCCATGCTGAACAAAGCATTGAGGATGACACGGGCACAAAATGTACTCTGGGTGGGGGATTTCAATATCCACCACCAAGGGTAGCTTGGCAGCAACACTATTGATTGAGCTAGTTGGGTCCTAAAGGACATAACTGCTACACTGTGTCTGCAGCAGATGGTGAGGGAACCATCAAGAGGGAAAAATATCCTTGACCTCTTCCTTACTGATCTGCCAGCTGCAGATGCATCTTTCCATGGCAGTATCAGTAAGAGCAACCGCTGCACAGTCCTTGTGGAAACACCACCCGGCCTTAATGATAAGAATACCCTCCATCGTGTTGTGTAGCACTATCACCGTGCAAAATGCGACAGACTTTGAACAGATCTAGCAACTCAAGACTGGGAATGAATGAGGCATTGTGGGCTATCAACAGTGGCAGGATTGTCCTCCAGCCTTATCTGTAATCTCATAGTCTGGCATATCCCCCACTCAACCATTACCATCAAGCCAGAAGATCAATCCTAGTTTAATGGAGAGTGCAGGAGGGCTTCCCTGCACACCTGGTGAATCTACCAAACACAACCACAACCATGGGCGGCACAGTGGCACAGTGGTTAGCACTGCTGCCTCACAGCACCAGAGACCTGGGTTCAATTCCCGCCTCAGGCGACTGACTGTGTGGAGTTTGCGAAGGGCCTGTTTCCACACTGTAAGTAATCTAATCTAACCACTTTGGTGCCAATCACTATAAGTAGCAAGTGATGGATATACCTAAGTGATCCCACAACCAATAAGCTCTGCAGTCCCGCCACATTCAGTCATGGATGGTGGTGGATAACTAAAAACTCACTGGAGGAGGCTCCACAAATATCCCCATCTGCAGTGGTGGAAGAGCCTGTGTAGAGTTTGCACATTTGCCCCATGTTTGCATGGGCCTCTTCTGGCTGCTTTGGATTCTCCTCCTACCAGGTTGGATTGGCTATGCCAAATTGCCCATAGTATCCAGACTGGGTGGATTAGCTGTGGGGAATGGAGAGTTAAAAGGATAGGATCGGGGTGTGTGGCTGGTGAGATGCTCTTCTGAGTATCAGTGTGGACTTGATGGGCTGAATGACCTGCTTCCACACTGTAGGGATTCTATGATTCTACGTTCGAATGGAAAAATATGCAATACTTGTGCTGAAAAGTGGTAAGTGGCATTCACACCACACAAGTGCCAAGTTATGACCACCTCCAATATGAGATAATCTAAGCACCACCCCTTGACATTCAATGGTATTACCATTACCAAATCCTTGACTCTCAACATCCAGAGGGTTACCATTGATGAGAAACTCAACTAGACTCAGCAAGTGAGTACAATGGCTGATGGAGCAGGTCAGAGGCTAGGAATGCTTACCTCTTGACTCCCCAAAGCTTGTCCACTGTCAGCAAGGCACAAGTCAGGGGTGTGATGGAATACTCCCCACTTACCCAGATTGGTGCAGCTCCAACAACACTTGACACTTGGCACCATCCAGGACAAAGCAGCCCACTTGACTGGCATCATATGCACAAGCATCCATTCCATCCATCACTGATGCTCAGTAGCAGCAGTGTGCACTGTCTGCAAGATGAATTTCAGAAATTCACCAAAAATCCATAGAAAGTACCTTCCAAACCCATGATCACTTGCTTCTCGAAGGAAAAGGGCAGCAGATACATGGGAATACCACTGCCTGCCAGCTGTCCTCCAAACCACTCACTGTCCTTACTTGGAAATATATTACAATTCCTTCATGGTTGCTGGGTCAAAATCCTGGAATTCTCTCCCTACCGGCATTGTGTGTCTACCTATAGCACATGTACTGCAGCAGTTCAAGAAGACAATTCATCAGTTCCTTCTCACGGGAAACTAGGGTTGAGAAACGCATGCTGACCAGCCAGTGACAACCACATCCCACAGATGAGTGAATATAAAATAACTCACCCTGGTCAATCCGGCAAGACCGTCCATAGGGATTGCAGGACTGGTAGAGACCTCGCCATTACTTCAACTATCTAGTAATACAGAAGGCCTACAGCGAAGCTAAAAGTGGAATCTCTGGAAGCAGATGTTGCAGTACTATGGAAGAACAACATCAAGCTTTCACATGAATGAGCAGCACCATTGGAATAGTCCATGTTTAAATGCTGCAGGTGCATGAGCTGTTGATGTTCTGGTAAATTGAAGAATGGAAGAAAGGAGTGCAGATTACGATGCATTGATTAAAGTATTAGACATGTACTTTAGCCTTGAACCTAACCCTATTGCAGCCCAAAGAGAAATTTAGTATTATATTGGGAGATTATTACTGAACAATTTCAAGCAGCTAAGTTAGGGATTGGGAGTGATTTGATTACATTTTTAACCTTTGTGATGACCCAGGTGTGGTGGGGCTAGATTATCAGCACACTTTCCCAAGTGGATTGTGACATGAGATAGGCGGTGTTGTCAGGATTCTTTTGAAATAGGGACAATGGGGATTTTGGTGCAGTTCCAGTAAGTGGTAAATGATTAAAGGAAACACTAGGATCTGTACTGTGAATAAGAAATGCAACCTGTGAGAGACTAGCTGTGGGTGGCAGAGTTTTCCCTGAAGAACTTGAAAGTAATTACAAAAGCCATGTTTTAGTGAATTGGCAAGAACATTAAGATTGCCTGCTAGATGCCTGCTAATGCTAAGAAGGCAAAGATAATTAAAGGCTGGCATAGCTTTTGGGTTTAATCAAAATGCAGAAGAACCCAGGTACTCATGGTACTGAAACCTCAGTGTCAGTTTGTAGTAGGTTACAATTAAAGAAGTTTGAGGATTTTAAATAAATGTTTTAAAAAGACTGGAGGTTTAAGTTCAGAGTGTAGAAAGGGAGAAAGGGAGATGAGGAAGTGAAAAGAAAGAAAGTATGGAAACTAGAGTGAGAATTTCAAAAGGTAAGAGATGGGAAGGATAAAGAGAAATGAATTACATTCATCGAGTTATGCAGTATGGAAGCAGGCCCTTCAGCCCAACTCATCCATGCCCACTAGGCTTTCTAAACTGAACTAGCTTCGGTGGGCGGCCCGGTGGCACAGTGGTTAGCACTGCTGCCTCACAGCGCCAGAGACCTAGGTTCAATTCCCGCCTCAGGCGACTGACTGTGTGGAGTTTGCACATTCTCCCCGTGTCTGCGTGGGTTTCCTCCGGGTGCTCCGGTTGCTCCGGTTTCCTCCCACAGTCCAAAAATGTGCAGGTCAGGTGAATTGGCCATGTTAAATTGCCCGTAGTGTTAGGTGTAGGGGAATGGGTCTGGGTGGGTTGTGCTTCGGCGGGTCGGTGTGGACTTGTTGGGCCGAAGGGCCTGTTTCCACACTGTAAGTAATCTAATCTTTAAAATAGCTCCATTTGCCTGCATTTGGCCCAAATCCCTCTCAACCTTTCCTGTGCACGTACCTGTCCAAATGTCTTTTAAATGTGATAATTGAACCAACCTCTGCCATTTCCTCTGCCATACATGCATCACCCTCTGTGTGAAAAAGTTGCCCCTCAGGTCCCTTTTAAATCTTTCCCCTCTCACCTTAAACTTAACCCCTCTAGTTGTGGACTCACCCACCCAGGGGGAAAGACCTTGGCTTTTCACTTTATCTATGCCCCTCATTATTTTATAAACATCTGTAAGGTCACCCCTCAGCCTCGCGCTCTAGGGGAAAAAGAAATCCCACCTTCAGCCTCGCGCTCTAGGGGAAAAAGAAATCCCACCTTGCTCAGTTTCTCATTGGAACTGAAACTTTCCAGTCTCTATAACATCCTTGTAAATCTGTTTTTACAGCTTTCCAGTTTAATAAAATCCTTTCTACAGCAGAGAAACCAGGATTGTATGCAGTACTCCAAATGTGGTCTGACCAATGTCTTGTACAGCTGAAACATGACAAACCAACCCTGTACTCAGTGCTCTGACTAATGAAGGCAAGTTTGCCAAATGCCTTCTTCACCACCACACAGTCCACCCCAACCTTAAGTTCACCTGGACCATCTCAGATACCTCCTTCCCCTTCCTGGACCTCTCCATCTCCATCAATGGTGACCAACTTAACGCGGACATCTTCTACAAACCCACCAACTCCAACAACTACCTGGACTACACCTGCCTCCTGTAAAAATACTATCCCTTATTCCCAATTCCTCTGCCTCTGCCGCATCTGCTCCCAGGATGACCAGTTCCACCACAGAACACACCAGATGGCCTCCTTCTGCAATTTCCCTTCCCATGTGGTCGATGATGCCCTCCAGCACATCTCATCCACTTCCTGAACCTCCGCCCTCAAACCCCACCCCTCCAACGCAACAAGGGCAGAAACCCCCTGGTCCTCACCTTCCACCCCTCCAACTTCCATATACATTGCATCATTCACTGCCATTTCCGCCACATACAAACAAACCCCACCACCAGAGATATATTTCCCTCCCCAACCCTATCCACTTACTGTAAATACCATTCCCTCCTTGACTGCCTTGTCAGGTCCATGCCCCCCAGTAACCCACCCTCCCCTCCTAGCACCTTCCCCTGCCACCGCAGCAAAACCTGTGCCCACACCTCCCTCTCACCTCTGACCAAGGCCCCAAAAGAGTCTTCCTCATTCATTGGAGTTTTACCTGCACATCCACATATGTCATTTACTGTATCCATTGCTCCCAATGTGGTCTCCTCTACATTGGGGAGACAGGACACCTACTCGCAGAGCGCTTCAGAGAACATCTCCGAGACACCTGCACCAACCAACCCCACCGCCCCATGGCCGAACACTTCAACTCCCCCTCTCACTTCCGCCGAGGACATGCAGGTCCTGAGCCCCCTCCATCACCATGCCCTAACCACCTGACACTAGGCGGAAGAATGCCTCATCTTCCACCTTGGGACTCTCCAAACCCATGGCATCTATGTGAACTTCACTAGCTTCCGCATTTCTCCTCCCCGCACCTTATTTCAGTTCGAACCTTCCAACTCGGCACCATCCTCATGACCTGTCCTACCTGTCCATCTTTCTTCCCACCTATCTGCTCCACCCTCCTCTCCATCCTATCACCATTACACCCACCTCCATCTACCTATCACACTCTCCTCCCAGACCCACCCCCCTCCCATCTATCTCTCAGTCCCTTCGGTTGACAAGCCTCATCCCTGATCAGAGTCAAGTGTGTGGTGCTGAAAAAGCACAGCACGTCAGGCCGCATCTGAGGAGTAGGAAAATTGACACTTCGGGCATAACGTGATTCTCCTACTCCTCGGATGCTGCCTGACCTGCTGTGCTTTTCCAGTATTACACTCTCGACTCTGATCTCCAGCATCTGAAGTCCTCACTTTCTCTTTTTTCACCACCCTGTCTACCTATGACATCACTTACAAGGAGTTAAGCACCTGCAGCCCCTAGGTCTCTCTGTTCAATAACACTCCCAAGGGTCCGACCATTAACATTGTAAGTTCTGCCCTGGTTTGTCTTAAAAAATGCAACACCTCACAACATCAGCGATAAACCTCATCTACCATTCCTTGACCCACTGGTCCGGACTAAGATGCCATTATATTCTTCGATAACCTTCTTCGTTGTCCACTTTATCACTAATTTTGGTGTCATCTACAAAATAGGCTTCCTATATTCTCATCCAATTCGTTCATAGCTTTAAAAAGTCTTAAAAAGTTTGGCAGTGGAGCATGCCGATATTATCCACTTTTTTCTGTACCTGGGTATAAGTGACAATATTAAATAAATCTAAATCTTAAAAATTTGACAAAAATATCAGATATTGAACTGGGTTGTGGTTGGAAGAATTCTCATCATAATCTGAACTCTAGGAAGGAAATGTTACAAGCCCCACTAGAATTTGAGGAAGAGAATGTGGAGACATTCTTCATGTCCTTTGAGAAAATATTGAGACACATAAATTGACAAAAGGAAGATTTGATATTGCCCATGTGGAGTAAGTTGACAGATAAAGCACAGAAAATTTATGCTTCACCATCAGAAGACCTTGTTAAAAGAGAGGTAGTGGGTTAGTTGGTTTTGGATACATATAGACAATGGTTTCAGAATTTAAAGAGGCAACATGGACAAACCAACATTGAATCTGAAGGCGTTAAGTGGCATGATTTTGACCATTGGAATTTAAAAAAATTAATCATGTATAATGGGCTTCATTGGCTGGGCCAGCCTTTATAGCCCAATCTGAATTACCTTCTTGAACTGCTCAGTCCATTCGATGTAGGTACACCCATAATGCTTTTACCGAGGGAATTCTAGTATTTTAATCTAGCAACACAGAAAGAACAGTGACATATTTCCAAGTCTCGATGCTGAGTGGCTTGGAGGTGAACTGCAGATGGTGATATCTGCTGCTCTTGTCCTTGTAGATGGAAGTGGTCATGGGTTTGAAAAGTCCTGTCTAAGGATCTTTGGGTGAATTTCTGCATTGCTTCTTGTAGATTGTACACATTGCTGCTACTGAGTTTCAATGGTGGAGGGAGTGAATGCCCTTGGATATGGTGCCAATCAAGTGGGTTGCTTGTCCTGGATGTTGTTGAGTGTTGTTAAAGCTGCACCCAATCAGGCAAGTGGGAGCATTCTATCACCCTCCTGATTTGTGCCATATCATCAGTTGGCAAGTTTTTGGAGAGTCATGAGGTGAGTTACTAGCTGTAAGATTCTTAGCTTTCACCTGCTTTTGTAGACACAATATTCATGTGTTGAGTCCAGTTGAGTTCCTGGTCAACAATAACCCCAGGATATTGACAGCGGAGGATTCAGTGATGCTATTATTATAAAATGTAAAAGGGTGATGGTTAGATTTTCTCTACTGGAGATGGCCATTGCCAGCCAATGTAATACTATCATTAGACGTTGTCCTGGTTTTGCTGCATTTGCAAATGGATTCCCACAGTGTCTGTAGATTTGGGAATGGTGCTGAATGTTGTGCAGTCATCAGCAAACATCCTCACTTCTGAACGAAGTAAGGTTATTGGTGAAAGAACTGTAGAAGGCAGGGCCAAGGACGCTACCATGAGGAATGCTGGCAGATATTTCCTGGAGCTGAGATGATTGACTTCCAAAAACTACAACTACCATTTTTGTGTCAGGTATGGCTCCAAACTGTCACAAAAGTAATCCCTTTTTTTTTCTAAAAGCTGTTCCTTGGCTCAATAATACTCTGCCCTTGATTTTATTCAGAAGGGTAATAAACCAGGCCAGGCTCCAATCAGTCTGTTTTGGTACAGAGATGAAAACGATTTTGAGAGGCTTTTTGTTGTTATGTAAACAGATGAGACTTCAGACCAAAGTGGACATGTTTTAGAAGTGACCTGTATAATGAAAGGGGAGTGGTCAGCTCTCTTGCTGAGCAGTTTAGTTCAGTCTTGAACTGGTTGGAAGTTCAACAGTGAGCTGTGTGGAAATTCTCTCTCCTTTTAACTTCAACCATTAAGCATGTGTTCCATTTATGCTGGTTTTTGAAGGGAGTTTGCTTACTGGGACTGTTGTGTATATTCCGAACAGCATACTTAAGTCTAGTTTGGATAGATTGAGTTCTGTTGGGGTTCTTTCATTCTGTAATTTTGTGAATCTATTTTAAAATCTAGTAGTCAACCTAGCTAACGTACTCCGGGTAATTTTCACTGTACACTTACCAGAACAAATTGCAAGGTTATGGTTTGGGCTGCCTGCTTAAGAATGATTTGAGTGTTCTCTCCTACTCCATAACAGACTGGGGGATCTTTGTGGGATAATGAAAAGCGAGTGGTAGGTGCTAGTGTCTTTATCTCGGGTGTTGATTTGATTGGGTAGACAAAGCTTGGCATAGGAATGGCTCTTTCAGTAACCAAAAGTTTTCTGGATGTGGATGCGGTGACTTTGGAAGCTTTACAAAAAGTGAATAAGACCAAGCTGCAGGAATTAGCAGAGAAGCTGGAATTGGAACTGCCTGCTTCTGTGAGGACAGGAGAGGTAATTACAGCAGCAGCTCAGCATTTGAACTTGCAGGAGAGACCATCAGAATCTAAAGAGATGGCAAGAATTCAATTGCAAATGAAGCAGCTTGAGTTAGAGGCAAGAGATAAGGAAAGGGCAGCAGAAATGAAACAGTTTGAGTTACGATTGAAAGCAGAACAGAAAAAAAGCGAGAGCAGCAGAAGGGAGGGAAAAAGAGAGAGCAGAGAAAGAAAAAGAGCTTTTGAACTTCAAAAACTGACACTTAAAAAGTAAAGTCAGCTTAAAAGGCTGGAGATAAAGGCTTAGGATAGGCTCAGTGAGGAAGTAATGTGATCTCATGTGGAAGAGCAGAGAGTTAAAACAACAAGGTTAGCAGCTAAAGTGGCTGATGATTATGAGCTTGTCCATAAAACACAGTTTGGCTTCCAGAATCAATTCCAGTCCATGAGGGATAGAAATTGTGGCAAAGAGAAATCCTCACGTGGAAAGGGAAAGGTAGATCTCAGTGAAGATCATAAGGATAACTTAGCACTGTGTAAAAAAGAAACCCTTGAGGGGGAAAAAGAAGTTAAAAGGCTCCAGTCTTTTCATTATAATAAAGTGGGCCACACAAAAGTCACAGTGTTGGTGGGCTAGGAGAAAGCCAGATATAGGAAAACCGGACAAGTCTGAAGTTTTGTTGGACTAGTAGCGAAAAACACAAGGAAAGTTAGACAACTGCCTCACAGTGTACAAGGCGATCAGAGGTTGATTAAGGAGGAAGTGCCAGATCTACTTTAAAAGAAAATTCACAAAGGTCAGGATTAGTAGCTAAGGAGGTTACAATATTAAGGGGCACAGGATCCTCTCAGTCTGTAATGCTGAAGGATGAGGAGATATGTACTCTTGAGGGACTATTGCCAGAAAAGTTGCTGGTAACACGAATTGATAGTGAGACAAAAAATGCTCAGTTATGTAAAGTGACACTAGAGAGTCCAGGGAAGAGTGGAGAATTTGTGGTAGGAGTACTGGACAAACTCTCAGCTCTAAGAATACAATTTGTCCTTGCAAATGATACAGCTGATTCACCGGTATGTGTGCTGCCTACTCTAGTTAAAAAGCCAATGGAGACGCAGGTAACTGAAGACATGAAGAATGTTTATCCAGGAAGTTTGCCTGATTGTGTGGTCACAAGATCAGAGAGGCACAGGTGAAAGAGGAGAGATCAAAAGGCACAGATAAGGAAGCTGACATAGTTTTATCTGAAACTTTCTTTGATCAGACAAGTGGAATAGAAAAGTAGCAAATAGGTAAACGTGCAAATATCTTTAAAAATAAAAGCAAATTACTGCGGATGCTGGAATCTGAAACTAAAAGAGAAAACGCTGGAAAATCTCAGCAGGTCTGGCAACATCTGTAAGGAGAGAAAAGACATTTCGAGTCTAACTGACCATTTGTCAAAGCTAAAGAAAGGGGAGAAATAGGGAGGTATTTATACTAGACTGAGAGAGGGTGAGTCATGGCTCCAGAAGCAAAGGTAGCAATGAAGAGATGATAATGACAGTGCATAGAGAGATTATAGGGAGATTAGGAGCTGTGAATGGCCAAGGCTGAAGCCAATGCTGTGTGACAAAATATGTGGGGGATGGGGCGGAAGGGGTGAAGCAGAGGCAAAATGGAAACAGGAAGAAGGGTAGCAAAGGGGGAAGAGGAGAGGAAAAAGGGGATGAGAGAATGGGGAGGGAGAAAAAGAGAGACAATCAAGAAATAAAGGTACAGAACAGTGAAAAAAATATATAAAAAAAGATAAATTAAATAAAATTATCTGAAGTTGTTGAATTCAATGTTGCTGCTAAACTCTGCTAAACTGATTGAATTACAGCAGAAAGATTAGAAAGGAAAATATTTTTATCAAAAGGCATACATAAAGAAGGAGAGTGAATGCCTTCCTCTGTGTAATTACTTAACAAATGATGTCTTGATGAGGAAATGGAGACCATCACACATTCAAGCAGTTAAAAAAATGGGCAGAGATTCATCAAATTGTTTTGCCAGTCAGGTGTAGAAAGGGTGTGCTGTGAGTGGCTCATTTAGGGAGGTCATTTAGGGTGAGGAAAACACAAAGACGTTTTTACTGGCCTGGACTACACAAAAATACAGTGGAATTTTGCCAGATGTGTCACACATGTTAGCTAATCAGAAAACCACAGGCAGTAATAAAACCTGCACCTTTAATACCTATTCCAGCATTTGAGGAACCTCTCACAAGAGTCTTGATTGATTGCATAGGTCCTCTATCTTAAACAAAAAAGTGGGAATAAGTATTTATTAACAATAATGGATATCTCGACTAGATTGCCAGAGGCAATCCCATTATACAACTTCACAGCTAAAAGGGTTGTAGAAGAACTTTGAATTTTTTTTACTAGATATGGACTACCAATAGAGATCCAGTCAGATCAAGGATCGGACTACCAATAGAGATCCAGTCAGATCAAGGATCAAACTTCACATCCAAACTATTCAAGGAGGTTATGGATGACTTGGGAATAAAGCAATTCAAATCTACTGTGTACCATCCAGAATCGCAGGGAGCGCTACAGAAATGACCATGTTGAGGGCTTATAGTCAGGATTATTCAAATGATTGGGTTAAGGGTATTCCGTTGATATATCTTGTGATCAGGGATGCGCCGAATGAATCGACCAAATTCAGTGCATTTGAATTGATACCAAAAGAGAAAATGCTGGAAAATCTCAGCACGTCTGGCAGCATCTGTAAGGAGAGAAAAGAGCTGACATTTTGAGTCTAACTGACCCTTTGTCAAACATCAACATTTGAATTGATGTTTGGGCATGGAGTAAGAGGACAGTTAAAATTGATTAAGGAGAAATTAATAAGTCAGAATTCAGAAACCACCCATTTGGAGTATGTGTCAAATTTTAGAGAACGATTAAATAGAGAGTTGGTTGGACAATATTTAGAAGTATCACAGCATACAATGAAACAAGAAATGAGTAAGAAATTACAAATTTGCAATTGGGAATAAGGTTATTTCCAGTAACAGGTGAGCCTTTAAAAGCAAGGTTTAGTGGACTGTTTTAAATTGAGAAGAAATTGTGTGAGGTGAACTACTTGATAAGGACTCCAGACAGGAGTGTGCCATGTGAATATGCTCAAAAGGTATTTTGATAGGGAAGGAAAGCAAGAGGAGAAGCACAGAAGGAAGAACCAAGTCCAGAGGATTTTGAATTGGACATTCCTCAAATAAAATTGGACAATGAGGAAGTTGTCAAAAGTTGGGATAAATTATTGAGTTACCTTCCACAAGAAAATCAAAAAGAAAGTGTTATTACTATCATATGTGGAAATAAACTGGGAAGTACTAACCTAATTGTGCATGATGCAGACATAGGAGATGCTGTTCCGATTAAACAGCATCCTTATAGGCATAACCCTCTAAAGTTGGCACAGGTTCAGAAGGAGATAGAGCGCATGCTCCAAGATGGCATAATCGAAGAGAGTTTACAATGACTGGAGTTCACCCATCGTCCTGGTGCCAAAGCCAAATGGTACTCAACAATTATGTGTGGATTATTGCAAAGTCAATGCCATTACAAAGACAGATACATATCCAATTCCACGGTTGGAGGACTGTGTCAAAAATGTGGGACAAGCAACTTACATTCTAAGTTGAATTTGATCAGAGGCTACCGGCAAGTTCCTCTGTCAGAGGCAATTTTGGCTTTCGTAATGCCAAATAGACTACATCAGTTCAAACTCATGCCATTTGGTATTAAAAACACTCCAGCCACATTTCAGAGACTGACTAATAAGGTCATTGCCTAATTACTGAACTTTGTGTGTATATTGATGACCTTCACTCATGGAAGGAAATTTTACAGCATTTATTGGACTTATTTGATTGACTTCGGAAGGCAGGCTTGATGGTAAACCTGGCTAAAAGTGAATTTGCCAAAGCCCAAGTTACCTTTTTGGGCCATGTAATTAGACATAGACAAATGACCCCACAGGATGTGAAAAAGAAAGTAATTGGGAAATTTCCTACACCATCGACAAAAAAAAGCAGTACTACAGATCCTGGGGTTGAGTGGATTTTACCGAAGGTTTGTGCCGAAATTTAGCAGTGTGGCTGCTCGACTCACTGAATTGTTAAAAAAGAGCAAGAGGTTTCAGTGGTCAGCAGACTGTCAAAAGGCATTTCACAGCCTTAAAACTGTGTTAACCACTGCTCCTGTATTAGCCACATAGGATTACATAAAGCCTTTCAAGGTGGCCATCGATGCCAGTGATGTGGGTGTCGGTGCGGTGCTCCTGCAGGAGGATAACAAGGGAATAGAAAGACCCATTGGGTATTTATCCAGGAAATTGAACATTCATCAACATAAATATTCAATGGTGGAGAAAGAGATTTTAAGTTTGGTGTTGGCATTACAACATTTCAGTGTTTATATTACCAGCAATGCATTTGAGACAATTGTATACACTGATCATCACCCATTGACACTTGTGGAAAAAAATTAAGGACAAAAATGCCAGACTGTTTAGTTGTAGCTTGTTGCAGCCATTCAATTTGACAACTGAGCGTGTGGCAGGTCCGTAAAAACGTGATCGCAAATGTGTTATTCAGACTTGAATGGGGTACGGTGGCATTTGGTTGTGAGCGTACCGCAGCCTGAATTTGCATATGGTTGTACATGTTTGCATGTTTATAGTTAGTATAGTGTGTATGTGTGTTTAGACTACTGACCGGGTTTTGAAGGGTTAAAAATGAATCCATCTTTTGATATTGATGGTTTAGTTTTTTTAAGGGGGGAGGTGTCACAAAGCTAGACTTTTCTTTCTAAAAGCTGTTCCTTGGCGGAAGAATACTTCTGTTCTTGATATTTTTTCAGAGGGGTAATAAACCAGGCCAGGCTCTGATCAGTCTGGTTTGGTGCAGAGGTGAAAAGGATCTTGAGAGACCTTTTGTTTATATGTGAACAGATGAGACTTCAGGCCAAAGTGGACATGTTTTGGAAGTGGCCTGTATCATGAAAGGAGAATGGTCAGCTCTCTAGCTGAGCAGTTTGGTTCAGTTTTGAACTGGTTAGAAGTTCAACAGTGAGCTGTGTGATAACTGTCTCTCTCCTAACTTCAACCTGTAAGCATGTGTTCCATTTATACTGGCTTTTGAAGGAAGTTTGCTTATTGGGACTGTTGAGTGTATTTGGAACAACATACTTAAGTCTAGTTTGGCTAGACTGAGTTGAGTAAGAGTTCCTTATTCTGTTCTTTGTGTTTCATTGTGTAATTTTGTGAGTACATTTTTGTCTGGTTTAATATCTAATAGTTAACCTAACTAACTTACTCTGGGTAATTTTCACTGTACACTTATCGTAACAAATTGTAAAGTTATGGTCTGGGCTGCCTGCTTAAGAATGTTTTGAGTGGTCTGGCCTAGTCCATAACAAACCAGCAAAGAGTTATTCCTTGATTCCCAATAATTCCAAAGTTGCTGGGGTTCCTTGATGCCACACTTGAACAAATGTGGTCAGAATGACAACGGCAGTCAGTTTCTGAAGTTCAACTCTTTTTGTCTAATTTGGTCCGGCAGGGGCTGCTTTCCTGATGATAGAGAAGAGACGGATGGGACAATACTTGGCCTGGTTAGATTTGTCCTGCTTTTTGTGGACAGGACATACATGGGGAATTTTTCACATGGCAACTGTACAGAAGAAAGTGGTAATAGTTAAATGGAGATGTGAGAGGCTGACAGACTATCTGAAGGGTTTGACAGGCCTTTGGTAACACTATTAAGATTGAAGGAAATCTTGTAATGTCTTTCAGCATTCAAGGATTCAGTTTTTCTCTGATGAAATAAGGCTATGTTTCAGTCCATTTTCCAGGCAAGGTGTAAGTCACAATAGATTCATTTAATGCAGGCAGCAGTGGATTGTACAGAAAAAGAAAATTCTATTTCCATACAAAAATTAGTCTTATTCTACAGCAATAAGACTGTAGACTGTAGAAAAGTAGTCTTATTCTACAGCAATAATCAATGCTTTACCTGCACTGAAGGAAAAACTCAGAGCAATTTGTGCAGCTCAGACATTTGATAAGAGTTGCACAACGGTCAGACCACATTGTCTGTAAATGTGGTCAAAATATAGTCCAACAGACAAAATGTTGAAAAGTTACCACACACAGAAACAGCCTGACAGTCATGGAAGATTTATTGATGTACAATCACAAAATCGTTATACAAAGAGTCACCGTGAAGAGAAACCCTACAGAAACCCCTACAGAGGACATCTGGGTATGACCATGTGCAGAGCAAGAGCATAATGATTAGTGTTATGGCCACATTTATGGTAAGACCCATAGGATCATATTTCAACATGCTGGACATGTATTATACAGCCAGGTGCCTACAGAGCCAATGATTGCATTAAGATTCTTTGAAATGCAATGGGAAAGGCCAATTTCTTCTAATTTAGCAGGAACTGCATTTAATTCTAGTCAACAGTTATTCTAGATGGATTGAAGTGGCAGGACGTCATTCAACCAAAACAGATTCAGTGATCAAATGAAAAAGGATTATTGTCATACACAATGTGCAGTTTCCTAGAAAAAAGAATATTGGACAATGGACCTCATTTTATGAATGAGGATTTCAGGAAGTTCATTTTCGAGGCAGACGTAAAGCAGGTGACAATTTTTTCACTTCTTCAGCAGTTGAATAGAGAAGTGGAAAGAGTAGTCAATATTGTCAAATCAGTGATGTTTAAGAATCCAACCTGATAATTAGTTTTACTCAGTTACAGAGCAACGCCATTGCATAACGTGCACTGGAATTGTTAATGGGATGGATGTTTTAGAACATAACCTGGATAGGTCAGATGCTTCACTTGGATTGTTGATGATACAATCTAGTTATTAGCATACAGTTATTAATTGGGACAAAAGAAAGTTAAAAACAAATGTAGCAAGTGTAGGGCATCCGACTCCTTGAGTCATTCTGCCTTTCAGTAATATCTTAGCTGAAGTTAAAAATCACACAACATCAGGTTATAGTCCAACAGATTTAATTGGAAGCATTAGCTTTCGGAGCGCTGCTCCTTCATCAGGTGGTTGTGGAGTATAAGATTGTAAGATACAGAAGTTGTAGCATCTTAGCTGAACATCTACATAGATTCCACTTTTTGTCCCATCTTGATTCATTCCAAAATCTATAGATCACTGTGTCAATTAAACTCAATGACTAAGCGCCTATTACCCTCTGGGGAAGAGGAATCCAAGATTGATTAATGATTTATTTTTACATATGGTGCCTGATAAAGAATAATCTTTTAGCTTAATAAGGCATAATGATAGGTTATAGGGAATATCTGCTGGACTTAATTATACAGTGACAACATTTGTACAGCCAGTGACATTATACATTTATAAGCTTCCTGATGGGTCACTGGAGATGCAATAACAATATTAATTGAAGACAATGAACAATACGTGGTGCATAATATAGAATCATGAGGCACATTTTTGGTATGAACAGAGCAGTAGTGTAATGAACATAAGCCCTTAAATCCTGCACCCCCTATTTCCACTGCCGGATGGTATTTCTTTTGGAACCTGATCCATTTGTGCCTGAAACAAGGGGGCCACCATTATAAAAACAGAAAACGCTGGAGAGACTCAAATTCAGGCAATGTCTGTGGAAGGGCAAATGACGTTCATGCTTCAAGTCCAACAAGACTCTCAGATGTGAGTTAGACAAACGTATCGGTGACTGCTCACCCCCCCACACCCCCAACCCCAATCAGTTGTGGGAAGGTGAAGACAGTGGGCAGCAACAGGAGTGGATGAGTTCCAAAAAAATTTGACTTGGTCTTGGAAGGGGCAGTGTTGTCCATAAACAATCCTATTCTTATGATCTTCAGAATCAGAGTGAGCTATCTGTTCCTTAGTGTGGAACAATGTAGTACAGGCCATAATGCATTTGGACCCCACTGGCATTGCATTGTCTATGACAATTAAGATCTCCATAGCTCTGAATTTGGTAGGTTCATGCTACAGCTGGAGATATATTGCAACATTGGTCAGTCTGAAGGGTACGTCACAATTGTGTGATATTGTGCATGTGCAATGATATCTGTCCTGTGAGAGGTAAATGGTTTAGCCTCTTTGCCCCTCTCTTAAAATGAATGATCTGGTTGCCCTGCTCACTGCACAACTAATTCACACAATGGGGGCACAGTGTTTGACAAGATTTTTTTTCAGTACTGTGACAATGCTGTGGCTTTAAGAGATTATTTTGTCCTTTTTTTTAAAGCGAGGTTTTAAGTCAGAGCTGCCAAGCTATGTAGTTGGAAAGCCAATAGAGTAAACAGCTTGTGAGGCTTGGGTGTTATTTTTTAAAATGGGAACATTTTTTTAAAGTGGGAACAATTGAAGCAGCTGTCCTACACCAGGATTTTGAGGGTTTTTTTTAACTTTTAGATTCAGCAGAAGCCTCAGGAGTTTAGAAGAATTAGAAGCTATTTTTTCCCCCTCAGTTAAAGCTAGGAGCTGAAATTTCTCTGCAGCTGGGTTACCTGGGAGACAAATCCATTTTCTGAATTTGCCTTTTTGTCAACAATGTGTTTATAGGATGTTGCTACATTGGAACAGTTAAGTAGTCATTGTTACTGTATCTATTATTCTGTTAAGTTTTCCAGTAGAGTTAAGCTATTCTAAATTCCTCTTTCTTTTGTTGAATTTTAACTAGTGGCTGAATAAATTGTGGTTTGCTTAATGTCGAGTTGCTTGACCAATCGAATTGCAACTGGAACACAGCACTTCACATTTACCTTTAAAATAAGAAAAGGTTAGGATCTAGACTACCTTCTTAAAACATTTTGAGGGACTCTGGTCGGGTCCATAACAGTAGGTACTGTTACTATTCATTAGTGAATGAAAACCTCACTGGAATCCTGTTGATGACGAAGAATTCTAAGGTGCCTAGTTTCATGAGGTGCTTTCCTATTTTCATCAGGTGACTGGCTGACCAATCCAAACATTGTCAGAAAGACAGCAACAGCATGGGCACAGGCAGGAATGTAATGGGGTGAGTGAGTTTTCTTCAATTTTCCTTGTGATTTGATCACATTTCCCTCTGTAAAGGAAGACAGACATCAGCCCCATTATAGTTGATCATGAGGATACTTGTGAGATTAAAACAAATAATCAAAGAATCTCAGAATACACTATATAGTATACAACAGAGTCACGGTGAATATTGGTTAATTTCCTGATTGATAATGATAGCTGAGGATCAATGAGTGAAGTCAGCATTCTAGAACTGAAGCTGTTGTGAAATGAAGACAGACAATGCTGGAGAAACTCAACAGCATCTATGGAGAGAGAAACAGAGTTAATGGTTCAATCCCCGGACGAACCAACCCAACCAACCTGTGGCACAGCATTTCAACTCCCCCTCCCACTCCACCGAGGATATGCAGGTCATTGGACTCATCCACCGCCAAACCACAACAACCCGACGGTCGGAGGAGGAGCGTCTTATCTTCCGACTGGGAACCCTCCAACCGCAGGGGATGAACTTGGACTTCACCAGTTTCTTCATCCCCCCTCCCCCCACCTTGTCTCAGCCGGATCCCTCCAGCCCGGCACCGCCTTCCTGACCTGCAGTCTTCTTCTTGACCTCTCCGCCTCCATCCTACTCCGACCTATCACCCTCACCTTGACCTCTTTCCACCTATCACATTTCCAACTCCCCTCCTCCAAGTCCCTCCTCCCTACCTTTTATCTTCTCCTGCTGAACACTCTCTGCTCATTCCTGAAGAAGGGCCTGTGCCCGAAACGTCGAATCTCCTGTTCCCTGGATGCTGCCTGACCTGCTGTGCTGTTCCAGCAATAAAGTTTCAACTAATGGTTCAATCCCTCTTCTTCAGAATGGGTGGTGAGTGTTGTTCTTGATTTGAGAGAATAAATTGCCATTGGAAGTGTGTTATTTATTAGCAGGAATAGCTGTATAAAACAGTTTACAACAAACTATAAGATTGGGCCCAGTCTTTGGAGACAAGTGCTGGCATTGCATGAGCGAACATATCATTAAGTCATTGCAAGGAGGCTTAGGTGCATCATGCTTAACCTCAATTAAGTAACCTAGCATAAAGTAAGACCAAAGTAGAAATAGTGTTAAGAATTAGATCAGCTATAATCATTTGCATCAAGGGTTTGAATGACTCCTCGACTTCAGTTCTATATTGCCAGAGATGTGAATTTGACAGTCTTTTTCCTTTTTACCACAAAAAAAACTATTTTGGATAAAATAATCCCATTGAATTTACATCTGTTAGGGCAAATCAATGATAATAAACAACTTAAAGCTAGTGTGTGCGAAAAATTGATGCTGTGGCATTCAAAAAATATTTGCTGACATTTAACATCAGTCTGAAAATGCACACTGGGTTTCCCTTATGGGAATACTTACCATGTTTGTCTGAGGTACTTCTTTCTTCCATTTTAGAATAAAGTGATTTCAAGTCATCACCTACCTGCTCATGTGCCACTCGGTTGATTCTAAGAAGAACTGATTTACATTCAGTGGAGTTTAAAAGAATGAGAAATAACCTCATTGAAATACATAAGATGCACATTGGACTTGACAGAGTATAGATGCTGAGTGGATTGTGCTGTCTGGAAAATTTAGATCTAGGGATAGAATCAAAAGAGGGAGATCGGTCATTTAAGACTGAGATGAAGAGGAATTCTTTAATTCTGAGGTTGGAATTCTCTAACCATTAGGGCTGTGAGTTTTTTTTCTTTATTCATTCACGGAATGAGGGCATCACTGGCTAGGCAGCAGCTATTGTCCATTCCTAATCGTCCAGAGGGCAGTTAAGAGTCAAACCACATTGCTGTGGGTCTGGAGTCACTTGTGGATCAGACCAGGTAAGGATGGCAGGTTCCTTCCCTGAAGGTACATTAGTGACCAGATTTTTTTTTCTAACAGGGAGAAAATAAGGACTGCAGATGCCAGAGATCACAGTCGAGAGTGTGGTGCTGGAAAAGCACAGCAGGCCAGGCAGCATTCGAGGAGCAGGAGAATTGATGTTTCGGGCACTCGCCCTTCATCAGTCCTTCCACTAAGCCATCACCTCCTCATAAGTGCTCAGTCTTTGAGTATAGATTGAGACTATCAGTTTTCTCGGGGGGGGGGGGGGAACTAAGAGATTTAAGGAATGTGGGAATCAAGAGAGAGTTGGGAAGTAGAGGAAAAGGCATGAGGAACCATGTAACCTATTACTCCACCTCTTGCTCTTATGTGTTTGCAGGGAAAATTTGTGCATTTTCTTTCCAGTGGGAGGGAGTCAATTAGTGAGAACTCTAATAGCTTGAAACAAAGTGTTCAGACTCCACTGCTGATGGAACTGATGAAATTGAGTCATGCAATTTTCCAATTTGCAACCTAGGTGTGAGGGCAGGATCAATTCCATGGTGACTAACCCAATGTCCTCGCTATACTATGCAGGGACAAGAAATGGCTGGTGAAAGAAACCTATGTGTGTCAACATTTGCAACATCGTTACATTCTAGCAGTATAAAGCTTCCACCTCAGACTAAACATTACAATTTATTTCACCACTTAGTCAACTTGAAATTACACAGAGTGGGATTGTAATGAAAAATAATGCATTCACCTGAAGTCTCTCCTTTCTCAATATCTTTGGTTAGGGTCTCCATCAAGTTACTTTCAATATTAAGGCATAGCAACTAAAACGTTTGAGTGAGGAACTTCATACAAACGTGTTATACATTATTACAGAAACATCATAGTATTGGAGAGCATGCCTGCACATAGGTTCTCTGGTGCATGTAACAAGAAAAAGATTTTCAAGGAAAAATATTCAGTGCACAAAATATAACGAACATTTGCAAATACTGAAAAATAACTTCTATCAGAATTTGGAGCAAATATGTTTGTTAAGCTTTCTGAGGGTTTTGTAGAGCAAATGACAGTCATTAACTGGGATGGGGGACCGGGTGGGGGAGTACAGATTTAGAACACTTGACACCAGAACCAGTAAGGAGATGCAGACATGTGCGTTTTTTTTGTGCAGAGTTGTTATGATCTGGAAAAAGATAACTGAATAGCTGATGGAAGCAGATCCAAGAGTTACTCTCAAAACAGAGATGGACATATTCTTGAAAAGGAATGTCTTGCAGTACAATGGGGAGAGAGCAGTTGAGTGGAACTATTTGCATTACATTCGGTAGAGCTAGTGTATCAGGCAGTGACGTGCATGTCTTTCTACGGGGTTGCATTACTCAGTGATATAGCCTAAGAAGAGCATTCATTATTTAACAAACTATTATCGGTTAATATCTTTCAAGAGTAATTAATTCCTAATAGAATCACATTTCCATTGGGGTTCATGCATTTTTAAATATCACCAACAAATATGGCCAAAGCTGTTCAAGTTTAGACTAACATAATGCTCATTCTAATGTTCTTCAGCCTTCCTTCTGTTGACTCAGTCTGCACTTCTCACTGCCTCGGGAAAGCAGTCAGCATAATCAAAGACCCTTCCCACCCCAGTGATACACTCTTCCACCCTCTTCCATTGTGAGTATATACAAAAGTTTGAAAACATGAGCCAACAGATTAAAGGACAGCGTCTTCCCCGCTGTATTCAGATTTATGAATGGACCTCTCATATATTACAGTTGATCTTCCTCTGCACCTTCTCTGTAGCTGTAACACTGTATTCTGCATTCTGTTCTATTACCCTGATGTACTTATGCAAGGTATGTTTTGTCTGGTTAATAGCAAAACAATACCGTTCACTGTTTCTCAGTATATGTGACAGTTACAAATCAGATCAAATAAAAAATAAACCTAGCATATGGATACAGCTAATATTCTAAGGTCACTATTACCTTTCACTTTTAAAAACACCATGCCTGCAATTTGTCACACTCAAGCCTTTAATCGCAGACACCCATAAGCTGGAAGGGTAACAAGTTCTCAGAGAACAGACCTGTTTATTTTTCTGGATGATGAGCATGGTCTCAGCAGGCACATGATAACACTTTAGTGGAGAAATCATATGGTTATGCATAGAACCTAAATGCCTTATTTAGAAATTCTAAGTCACAAAATATAACAAGAAATTTGTAGAAGTGTCAAAACCAAATCAAAGATTCTTTCTTCAAAGGTGCATTTAGAACGAAGCAGCCGACAACCCATGATGTGACAGGATTGCAGTAACTTCATAAACTGTGTGACTACAATGCACATCTGACAAATCTTTCTTCAGTAAGATGGATAAGCAATGGGAAGCAATGGCCTAATGGTGCTACCGCTGGGCTGTTAATCCAGAGAGCCAGGTAATGTTCTGGGGATGCAGATTTGAATTCCACCATGGCAGATGTTAGAATTTGAATTCAACAAATATCTGGAATTAAAAATCTAATGATGATCATGAAACCATTGCCAATTGTTGAGAAAACCCATCTGGTTCACTCATGTCCTTGCGGGAAGACAATTGCCATTCTTATCTCATCTGGCCTACATGTGACTCCACACCCCAGCAATGTGGTTAGGTCTTAACTGACCGCTGGGAAATTAGAGTCATGGAGTAATAGAGATGTACAGCATGGAAACAGACCCTTCAGTCCAACCCGTACATGCCGACCAGATATCCCAACCCAATCTAGTCCCACCTGCCAGCACTCGGCCCATATCCCTCCAAACCCTTCCTATTCATATACCCATCCAGTTAGGGATGGGCAATAAATATTGGCCCAGCCAGCAATGCCCTCATCCTCTGAATGAATGTAAAAAAACCAAAAGATTTGCTCTCCATACCTTTGTTTAAGTTAGAAAGAACTAACATTACTTCATTATGACAGACAGCTTGGTACAATTTTGCCTGTTATCAATATTAGTGTGAAAAAACTGAGGCAAGAGTATGAAGTGATACCCATGATCTAACTGAATGGTGCAACAAGCACCAAGGAATAAGCAACCTATCATATTTACTATGAAACAAAACTCATGGTTTTGCAGATAATATTGAAACAAGTCCTTCTTTGCCCAACTTTATATCATTTCTGACCTTAAGCCTGGGGTAATTCAAGCTAAAGTTACAGCTGAAATATATTTTTATGAGGGAGAAAGAACTCAATTTATAGTATTGCAATTAAATGCTTCACTGAATATCGCCTCAGATTTTTTGAAACAGTACTTCCAAAAAGTGTATTCATGGTTCGAAAGGGTTAAATAAGAAGCCACTCACAATATAATTAATGCATAGATCCAAATGTCTTTTTCTTACACATGCTTTTCAATTACTCTTTTGCTAGTCTATTCAATCTTTACTCTTCCGATCTCTTTACAATGAGTTATCATTGGCTGCCATTTTAGTACTCAAATGTCATTTGTCTTATTGAAACATGGTGTAGTCCCACTGAAGTGAACAATCATTCTCCTTCATATATATCAAACTTCACTAAAAAAAAAACCCTCTCCTCTCAATGAAAAATGGACTGCAGTTAGTGACAGTTTGGAACAGACAATAAAATAAATGCATGCTGTTCAGAATGGTACCTATGTTCAAAAATGGCTCATATGTAAATACAGTCACTTAACTACAAATATCTCCATAACAGTGTAACTTATAGTAGACAGAAGAAGAAGGCAGATTTTCTTCATGTTAACCCTAAAAGTGCCTCATTTGGCATTTAGTTTTCCTATTGTATTGAATTTTAATTTGTCAGAGTTATTGTGAGTATACTAGCTAATTGATTAATATTGAAATATTTGGAGTACTTTAATATGCATATTGACATGTGCTTCAGCATATCCTTTCTGATTTCAAATGTGCCACCCCTTAATGTATTTGCTTCAACATATCAATATTTTAAAATATTTATGTAGAATAACTGTTCTCCAGCCTTACTGTGTTTCATTATTATCTTTCTAACAAAAACTGAGTCATTATTATGCACAAAAAGGATTCTTTTTGTATTATCTCTTTTGATGGGGCTATTAGAATTGATTGGATTGGAAAACTTAAGTTTCAACAGATGTCAATAAAAATAACAGAAGTCAGCACAAAGGACTACAATGTGTATATAAAAGTAATCTTAAAAATTAATTAGTGCCTTGGACTGATATATGCTTCTTCCTACATAGAAAGACACACAGTTAATTCTATTCTAAGTTGCATAGCATATGCTTAAGAGTGAATGACAAATTAATCAAATCATTCAAACATTAGAGAAGAAGTAAACATTTTTAATATTTTAGTAAAACATCCATACCTTGTTTACATAAACTGCCACATTGAAGCCAACTTGTAATTCAAATATGGTACTTAAAGGTAATCTGTTGGGAGACTTTGTCCAATTACACACCTTCTGTGCTGAACTCAAAGCAACCTTGGTCTCGGATATGAATATTCACATGTGACCTCTTATCTTTGACATTAAATGGCAATGAAATAATATAGTTCTAATGCAACTTGTACAAGATCAAACAAACAAATGTCAAATAGAAGAGATCTATTTAAGGCATGGGTTATGTGACATAAGACTCCAATTACAGTATTCTTCACCACTTCTGATCACGTGAGCTCAACAAGTATTGATTTTGGGCAAGCTATGTACATACTTTGGATCCCGCTCTTAATGAGAAATATGGTCACCTTTGAACTATGCCCTTTAACACAGTAATGCACTCTTTCCGTTAAGTGGCCCATTGCCATCAGCCGAGACAGGAAAGACAAAGCTCTATGTGTGGTTTCCAGACAATCGACCTGGAATAAGACATTGAATGTCCTTCATTTAAAGGAATAAAATGAAAGGAGGATTTGGTTGTTGTGCAGCAGAAAAAAAAATCCAATGTCCTCTGGAAGGATAAAAGGACTCAGTCCCTCTGGTCATTTTTAACTGAAAATTCCGATTTGTAAAAGTACAGGAATGATACTTGACTTTGAAACTGTTCCAACTTTACTGGACTTTCCGAGTGTGTACCTTTGATTTTAAGATTTTTCAATGTTCTGAATTATCTTATCAGATTTAGTTGTCTGCATCACAAACAAAGTTGTGTATGATAAATCTCCATAAGTATTTATAGAAAATGGTCAGTCACCACCAATCATTGAAAGCAAACACGCTAAATACAATGCACACCGCAAACATTGCATCAATATTTCTAAACGACATTTTTTTAAAAGTCCAGATTATAAAGGTTTATTTTTGTTGATACACACACTTTTAGAAATTAAATATATATCCTGCACTGTTTTAATTACCAACTATAAACTCAAGTTCAGACATTTTCCACACTTACCAAATGCATGAAATGCCACAAGGTTCCAGAACCAATAAGCATTGCGTGTTGTTTCATTATTCTTATTAATAACAATACTTTATTAATTTAATAAATTATTGTCTTTATTATTGCCCAAATAATACTCTACAGTTACCTACAAGTCTCATAATAAATATATTAAAGATGTACTTATGTATAAAAATATTTTCATTGTCTTAAAAATTCTTAATGCATCACAAATGTGGTATTTGTTAAGACTAATGTATTGGCAATAACTGAGTAAAATATTAATTTCTATCTTCCTAATTAACATTTGTTCCTTCAAATGTGAGCCTGGACACTTAATTATGGATGAGGACATCCAATAATAGCTTATTCTAATCAAGTTAAACAAACGAAGGAAAGTTCATGCGAGTTAATTCAATGTTTCTCTCTGATGCAAAATCTCCTTTATCAGCTAAACCATTAATAAAGTTCCCCTGTGAATGTCTGCATCATGATTTTTGTAACTGATAACTAATAACTGCTTTTTTTCCCAATCAGGAGGTTTGTCAAGCTAAATTTATAATAAATTTTACCCAGATGATGTTCTATTTCAAGGAGTGAGAAAGATAAGCAGAACCCATTAAGAACTGATGAAACATTGGAGAGAAAGTGAACAATATTTAAATCAGAACCTTTTGTTCTTTTACATGAAGGCAGTTGTTGGGTGATTTATAGCTCTGATCAAATTGGATATGTTTGTACTGATAAATGAAAGGTGACAAATTGAATCCTTGTTGGACTACAAGTCAGATTGAGGAAATAGTTGGTTTATATGTAATATATATGGTTTATATGCAATTATCTTATTGACAGAAATATGTTTAGCTCTTTTAGTTAGAGATAGTAAATTGTAAATTATAGCAATATTGTGGCTTTTAATAAGCCCTCTGTATCATGATAGTGATAAAATATGATTTTATCACTATCATGACACAGAGGGCTTATTAAACTATTGATTTTCATATGTTATCAAATACCTGGGATTTTCGGGTGCTGAAATTTTTGTAAAAGGGAAATGCACTAACTTAAATGGTCACAGCAATCAACAGATCATACAAGCTAGTGAAACTTCATGAAGTCAACTTGGAATAAATTAAATCATCTGAACTGAAATTATTGTTTTGTTATCAAAAATCACTGACGTTAATCAGGGACGAGGAAACATACATTTCTTAATTTGATTTACATCTGTATGAAAAGGTTTGCATAATGAAAATGAAAGATATCACCTACAATTATCAGGCTTGGAAACAAGGAATTCAGACATTGGAAACAAAAACAGCTATAGTTCAGGGAAGTGATGGTGATGGAGCAGGTGATATTAATTTGTCTCTGGAACGAGCGAGAGAAAGTGAAGTGTCCTTTAACTGAACTGATTTAAAAGAAGCATTAGACCACCAAAAGCTCAAAGCTAACTGAAATACCACTATTGCTAAGGGTACAAAACATCAATTCAATAACTATGGTCTCAGATAAAACTTCTTTGCTTCCATGACTGGGAATAAGTGATCTGAGCAAAGCCCTTAAAGTCAGAAGTAAAGTTCTTAGCTTGAGTCATTTATTTCCAGAAGAATAGAAAAAGTCAGATGTCAAACCAAAGGAGAAGAGATAGGGAATGGTAGGCTAAAGCTTGGTTAGAGGGGTGAGGTTTTTCATGATTTGGAGATGCCGGTGTTGGACTGGGGTGTACAAAGTTAAAAATCACACAACATCAAGTTATAGTCCAACAGGATTAATTGGAAGCACACTAGCTTTCGGAGCACCTTCATCGGGTGGTTGTGGAGGTTTTTCATGAATTCATTTGAGAGCATTAGTGAGAGTTCCTTACAGTGAGGTCTAGGTACTTGAGGCATAATTGCAAATGCTAGATCAAGGGAGAGGGGCGGTCAACAATAGCATAAACTATCAGACACATTTACTAACTCAGCAATTGACAACCAGGACACCCTGAAAGGAACCTGCATCTTGACGATCTTTATTAATATCTTCGCTGTCTAGGGTGTAGGTTTGCTCGCTGAGCTGTAGGTTTGATATCCAGACATTTCATTACCTGGCTAGGTAACATCATCAGTGGCGACCTCCAAGTGAAGCAAAGCTGTTGTCTCCTGTTTTCTATTTATATATTTGTCCTGGATGGGGTTCCTGAGGTTTGTGGTGATGTCATTTCCTGTTTGTTTTCTGAGGGGTTGGTAGATGGTATCTAGATCTATGTGTTTGTTTATGGCTTTGTGGTTGGAGTGCCAGGCCTCCAGGAATTCTCTGGCATGTCTTTGCTTAGCCTGTCCCAGGATAGATATGTTGTCCCTGTCAAAATGGTGTTTTTTTTCCTCTGTGTGTAGGGCTACGAGGGAGAGAGGGTCATGTCTTTTTGTGACTAGCTGGTGTTTGTGTATCCTGGTGGCTAACTTTCTTCCTGTTTGTCCTACGTAGTGTTTGTGGCAGTCCTTGCATGGAATTTTGTAGATGACATTGGTTTTGTCCTTGGGTTGTACTGGGTCTTTTAAGTTTGTTAGTTTTTGTTTGAGAGTGTTGGTGGGTTTGTCTGCTACTAGGATTCCAAGGGGTCTTAGTAGTCTGGCTGTCATTTCTGAGACTTCTTTGATGTATGGTAAGGTGGTTAGGATTTCTGGCTGTGTTAGGTCTGCTTGTCGTGGTTTGTTCTTGAGGAATCTGCGGATTGTATTTTTTTGAGTATCCGTTCTTCTTGAATACGTTGTATAGGTGGTTCTCCTCTGTTTTCCGAAGTTCATCTGTGCTGCAGTGTGTGGTGGCTCGTTGGAATAGTGTCCTGATACAGCTTCGTCTTCACTGTCTTTTTGCTGTTAGCTTTCTTGTCTCCTGTTCTATCAGCATGTGGTGCCAACCACTGCCAACATGTAATTAGGTAGGTAGATCCCACTGCACTCCTTTTCTGACTGGATCTTCGAGAACTACTTGGTACAAACTATTTGAGGAGATTTACTCGGTATTCCAAAGAAAAGCAAGATGTAGTTTATTATATGATTGCAATCATGTATAAATTACAGGAATTAGATACAGATTGTTAATCAGGTATAAATTACAGGAATTAGATACAGATTGTAACCAAGAATATTGGGAGATATAGGATGCTAGGGCTATCCCCTTTAAGATCCTAAAATGTTCTGACTTTTCAGTCCCATTACATTGACTGGAATCTCACTTCAATATTAACCCTTTCAGAAGTATTACCTTATCCAACAATTCCAACATCTAGTCTTCACCAAGCTGTAACTTATTCCTGCTGCTCTATCTGCTCCATTATCCCACTGCGTAGCTTGGGATTTTCTATTGATTCATTGGATGTGGGCATCACTGACTGTGCCAGCATTAATTTCCCATCTCTAGTTGCCCTTGAGAAAGTGGTGATGAGCTGCCTTCTTGAACCACTGCAGTTCAGGTAGGTTTGAGTAGATATACCCACAATGTCCTTGGAGAGGGAGTTCAAGGATTTTGACCCAGTGACAGTGAAATAATTTAAAATGAGCAATATTTCAGAGAAAATGAAATATCAAAAGTTTTTGTTCCATTTTGTTTTATTGTGGATGTGCTGTTGTAACTAGTCAATTGTTAGTAGGAACCAAAACACCCAAGCCACTGTTCAATGTTTTGTAGAGCTTATGATTAGAATTTGCCTGAGACTGACTGACAATGCAGAAATAGTCTCTGACTTGCTTTTGTAGTCACAATATTAATATAGCGAGTCCAGCTCAGCTTTGGGTCAATGGTAACCCCCAGGAAGTTGATAGTGGGGAATCTAATGATGGTTATGCCATTGAATATCTAGAGGTGATGGTAGATTATTTTTGTTGGAGGTGGTCATTACCTGGCACTTGGTGTCAAAGTTTTTCGAATCATTTTGTTTGATTAAAGATGTTAATCAAAATTGTTGATGTAAACACTTGGCTGATCAAATCTCTCATCTTCAATGCCCAGCATAACTGTTCAGCCCAAAATCTCAGATTGAATCAGAATGTTTGAACTTTTTGACATAACTTGGGTGCACAATTGAACTTGCAACTTCATGTTCCTCCATCACAAGTATCATCTATGTTCACATCTGTAAGATTGACACCTCTGTCCCTCCTCCAGTCCAGCAGCTACTGAAACCCTTTTTATGTAATTCCATTTCCAAACTCAACTATTTCTATGCTCAAGACTAGCCTCCCATTTTTCATAAAGTCCATTCTATCTAAAGGTTTGCTCCCTGCATCTTATAATGTTCTATGTCTTACTCATCTAATACATATATTTGTGCTGATGTCCAAGAACTCTTGGACCCTAACCCACCAATTAAGAATTCTTAACCAAGTACTTAAATTTTGAGACTGTCTTGGATTGAAGATAAAATGAAGGTTTTTGTGTAACCTGTTCTGAAGTTTGCTGGGTGACATGGCTATCAAAGATTAAAAGTAGGCTTCTGTTATTTTGCTGAGAAGAAGTTCTTGGTATTTACATGTAGAGAAAATGGTAATCACATCTGTGCTAGAATGTGCATGTGTTAGATTGCTGGTCTCCAGGAAAGTTTTGAAAATGACACGTTGTAAATAATTATGCTGTATCTTCCAAGATACAAGACAGCTGTGGTCCCAGAGAGAGAGAGAGAGAGAGAGAATGAGCAGATACAGACCAAAAGTATCTATGTTTTTCTGTGTAGCAATATGTGTGGAAGTTCATTCTTAGATTAAAATGATCCAAGTTATGAAATCTGAAACCAGGCTGTAAGATTCACCTAACCTGGGAAATTTGACGATATTAAAGACAATGTAACATATACCTATGAAGCAAAGGCTCTGTAATTTAATGAATAATTTACCCACAAAAAATATGTTTAGTCAAATGTGCTTTGAGGCATTTGTTACAGTAAAAGTCCTAAAATGAAGTATCTCATGTCATCCCTTCTGCTGTCTACCACAAGTTGAAATACCTTTTAAAAAGTTAGTAGTCTCTCTGATGATTGTAAAATAAAACTTATGATTGGTTTTACTTTTTACATTATGCTGCTTGGTTACACCATTAATAACATACAGTATTGATAAATTGTCTGTAAATTGTGTTTCATTAAATTGAGAAGTGTGGTGATAGGTCAACAGGTGCAATGTCAGTAATCTGGTTCAAATATTTTTCATCATAGTTCATTTAATAAAGTAAAATGGAATGTTCCAAGCTTGTTGTTAACAGCTGGACTTATAACAGGCTGCACTAGGGACATACCAGAATGAAACTTTGCTGAATACTGCCTCTGAGAACATAATTTTATTATGCACTCTGCGTAGATTATGAGTCAATGTATGTTTAAACTTGCCCACACTGAGAAATCTATTGCACTCCAGTTCAGCAAATTCAGTTTATAACTTGCAGTAGGTTCTGAACAGGATGGTCTGTCCGTCAGCACCCAGTAAATTTAGATGACAGTCTAACATTTCACCAAATTTTATCGATGTGGATAGTATATTGGTTAATGACTTCATTTCCTGACCCACGTGAAATGAGATGGGGGCATTGTGACAGTGAGCCCTTTCAGAACTGTTACTAAATATAATTCAGCATTAAAACTTGGCCAATCTCTGTAACAAATGGTATTTGTTTATACAGTTTGGGTAGATAAGTTGCATGGTATTTGATATCTTAATGTTTCTTAATCATCACCTTGTCATGGAATACGCATATTTATTTTTAAACAGGAAATGACATACTTTGACCTTATAAGCATACCTTCAGTAAACCCCTGTAAAGAAATAGGGGTGACGGATCTCTACTACAGATATGATATGCTTTTATACACAAACTTCAGTCATTAAAATTGATGCTAGTTTCTCAATTGGTGAGGAGCGTTTAACTTTATTTTTGTTCATTTCATTTCTTTTCTTACTTTCATTCTGGGATGTGAGCATTACTACCAAAGTCAGCATTAATTTCACATCTCTAAATGCCCTTATGATAGTTGTTGTAAGCTGCTTTCTTGAATTGCTGCAGTCCACAGGGTGTTAGGAAGGGGTTCCAGGAATCTTATCCATTGATAATGAAAGAATAGTTATATAGTCCCAAACTAAGACGGTGTGTAACTTGGTAGAAAAATTGCAGGTAGTGAGCTTATGATTCTTATGTGCTTCTAGGTGGTATAGGAACATGTGTTGATGTAACTTTGGTAAGCTGCTGCAGTTCATCTTGTAGGTGGTCCACATTGCTGTCAGTGGGCATTGTTTGTAGATTGATCAAACGTTTAAAGTGGTAGATAGGGTGCTGGTCAAATGGGTTGCTTTTTCCTTGTAATCTTCTTTACTGTTTCTTGGGCTGCACTCATTCAGCCAAATGCAGAATATTCATCACACTCCTGATTGACCATGTAGATTATGAACAGGCTTTGGGGTAGTCAGAGATGATAATATTTTATGTTGGAGATAGTCATTGTTTAGCATTGGTGTTGCATGAATATGACTTGTCATTTATTAACCCAAAGTTACAATGCTGTCCTGGTCTTTTAGCATATGGCTATGCACTGCTTCAGTATGTGAGCTGTTGCAAATTGTTCTGAGTGAAATGTAATTATCAGTGAATGGCTGCAATTTGATCTTCCAATAGAAGGAAAGTCATTGATAAAGCAGCAGAAGATGATTGGGCCTAGCTCAGTAAACTGAGGAATTGGGTTCTTGTGGCACTGTAGTGGTGTTCCTACCTTTGAACTAGGAGATCTGGGTTCAAGTCCTATCTGCTTCGGAGATGTATAATAACATCTCTGAACAGGTTTATAAAAGTGTCTGCATTAAGGAATTCCTGCAGCCGTGACCAGGGATTGAGATAATTGGCCTCAAACAACTACAAGTATCTTTCTTTGTATTGGATAAGAGTCCAAATAGTGGAGAGTTTTTCCCTGAATACCACTGACTTTAGTTTTGTTAATGATCTCTGATCCTACACACTGTCAAATGTCGCCTTGATGTCAAGGACAGTCACTTTCTAATGACTTCATTTCCTGAGCCAGGTGAGATGAGATGGGGGCATTGTGACAGTGAGCTGTTTTTCTCATTCTTGGACTAAGGCTGTAATAAGGTCTGGAGTCAGTGAACACTAGTGAACAGGTTATTGTTGAGTAAAAGCCTTTTGATAATACCGATCAGCATTCTTGCCTTGCTCTTGCATGATTAGTTTATTATTGAAGAACAATTTTACATATAACTTTACACATTGAAAAGTGAACCAGCTGCCTGGTTTGTGAACAATGTGAAAAGAATTGGATTTGAAAGGTGTACAAAAGTTGTTACAACCGTTCTTTATTGGAATAAAATAAAATTGAAAATTTGAAAAAAAATTGAAATTTGTGAAAGATCTAATAAAGATTTATGAAATCTTAAAAAGCAAAAAACTACACATTTCAAATCTATATTACCATGCATAGAAACTAGCAAATAATAAAGATGTGAGCAACGATATATACTATTTGAGTGTGTTATCAAAATGAGTGATATCAGTGCCAGAGGCAGATGGACCTTCATGAGATCATGTATTAGAAACTGTTGAGCGGAGTAATCCCCGTTTTGTAATTGTCAGAAAAAACAGTTACAATCTGTCCTCAGTTTTTCAATTTGTGATTTCAGCAACAGTGGTTTTTCAACAAGAGCACAAAAACCATCAAATTCCCTGTTTGATTGCAAAGATCTTCGCAATGCAGATTTATGAATCCCATCTGTAACCCCCATTGTTCCTATCTGATTTCTATCGTGCTTGCTGTAAGTGTTTTAATACAAGTCAATAAACCACATAGCTCCCAATTTGTTTTTTGCAAACCTAGTTTTGCTTGCTTTTCTTGAGTCTTCTGGTCTTTGATTCCATTAGCTCCATCAGACTTCACACCCCCATTGCAGGATACTTAACAACGGTAATGTATCATTTTCATTGTCAATTTCAGGGATGTCACTAACTCAATTCTTCAAGATAGAGACTCATTTTAATATGAAGTCTTTCCACATGGTTTTCCTCCTCTGTTCCAATGTACAGAAAATCTGCTAGAACTTTATTTAAAATTCTATATGAGTAGAATTCTATATGAATAAATGTTCTAAAAAATTAATGATACGCTGATACTTGTTAAATATTCATTCGGGGATATGGGCATTGCTAGCAACACCAGCACAATGCAAATTGCCTTTGAAAAGTTGATACTGAGATGCCATCTTGACGTGCTGCAGTCCCTGGGGTTGTGAGTATGTTGCAGTGCTGTTATAAAGGGAGTTCCAGTTTTTGACCCAGCAACAATGAAGGAACAGTGTTATTGTACTAAGTCAGGATGGTATGTGGCTGGAGGAGGACTTTGAGCCGGCATTTTTCAAATACATAGCTGTTTTTGTCTTCATAGTATTGACTGTGGTTTTGGAAGATGTAGAATGAGACCTAGTGCGTTACTATGGTACATCTTGTAGATGATAGACACTGCTATCATAGTGTGTCAATGTTGAAGGAAATGAATGTTGAAGATCGTGAATTTGATACTACACAAGGGCTGTTTTATTCTGGATGGTGTCAAGATGCTTGAATAAAGTTAGAGCTAACTCATCCAGGCAAGTGGAGAACATTCCATCAACACTCATAGCCACAATATTGATATGGCTGGTACAATTCAGTTCCTGGTCAATGCCAACCCACAATGTTGATAGTGGGGTAATTCGTTGATGGTGATGTCATTGAATGTCATAGGGAGATAATTAGTTTCTGCCTCATTGGAGATAGTCACTGCCTAGCACTTGTATGGCATGAATGTTACTCACCATTGGTCAGCCCAAGCCTGAGTATTGTCCAGGCCTTGTTGCATATGGACATGGACTGCTTCAGTATCTGAGGAGGTCTGAATGGTGCTGAACATTGCACAATCATCAGTAAGTATCCCCAGTTTGAATCCTGTAATTGAAGAATGGCCATTGATAAACCAGCTGAGGGACTTTTGGACCATGATCCATGGACAACCTCATGAGAAACACGTGCAGTGATGGCTAGCATTGAAATACTTGAATAACCACAACCATCTTCCTTTGTATTCGGTATGGCTCCAACATGTGGAGAGTCTCCCCTGATTCCGGTTAACTTTTATTTTTGCTAGGGGTGATTGATGACTTACTGAGTGAAACACTGTCTTAACATTAAGACAGTCACTTTCACGTCACCCCTGGAGTTCAGCTCCTTTGTCCATGTTTAGACTAAGGTGATAATGAGGTCAGGAGTTGAATGGCCCTTGGGATTCCAAGCTGAACATTAGTGAGCAGGTTATTGCTGGGCAAGTGCTGCTTGTCAGCAGTTTTGATGACTCCTTCCATCTCTGTTGATGATTGAGAGTAGACTGATGGGGCCCTGACTGGCCAAGTTGAATTTATCCTTTTTTTTGTGCAGCACATACATGAGGAAAGTTTCACATCGCTGGGTAAATGCTCATCAGCTTTATAGAAATAGAAAGATTATTACATATGCCGATAATTCAAGACTTCAGTGAGCCATAATGAAAGCTCTTGACATAATGTGGTCTCAACCACTTTAACAACTTGTAAATTTCCTGATTTCTAAATGAAAATTGTAATTCTCTCTGTTCTCATCCCGCATTTCCATGTCATGGCCTTGAGAACAGTGCAGATGTTATTCATTTCCCCTACAATTGCATCAAACGTAGGATCCTCTCATGTGGCTGACACTTTCCCCAGTTCCATGTTTCTGCTTTTTCCTCAAGCAATTCCATTTTCCCAATTTCTTTCTCTGATTATTTGCCTATTTATTTTTACGTTTTCGCACTTGTTCTGTTTCTTATGCTTAATTCGAACTGCTTAGTTAGCAGCATTCCAGATGACAAATTGGACTTGATCAGAACCCTCCAATCTATTCAACATTACCCATAGCTTTTCTTTTCACATGAAAATCAATGACAAATGAGACCTGTGCACTCAGAAAAAAAGATGCAGACTACACAATTTTAAGAGTAATACATACCTATATCTACCCTGCTCAGAATGGGACAACTCATCGTCTGTAGCCAAAGGTGTCCCCTCCATTAAAATAACCATCCTCATTTATATTGGGAAAAATAAAGAGAAATGCCACTGTAGGCCTCAGAGGGTTAATCTGTTTCTTGTGCTCAATCTATTCTGCTCCTAAATGCAGTGACAAATAACCATTATTCTTTCATTCTGCACAGATAATCGAGGCAATTTAAAGACTTTAGTCGGCATAAGTGAATCCATTAATCCTCTAGGATTTCACGATAAGTGGTGACTGTGAAATAGTGCTAATGCCACTGTAGAGGAGAAAAAAAATTTAATAATTAGCAGGTTAACAATTATCCCAGTGACTACCAAATTGCTTTCACATTCAGCAGGATAGGTAAATTGTACCATATAAAAAGGTCATAGATTATCAAGGCTACTGAATTAACAATAGAAATACTAATGTCATTATTTCAATAATTGTAAGTCATCATTGTGCTTCAATAAGGTGGAAGGATATATTCATTTATAGACAATAAGGGATATCTAAGTGGCATCCCACCAATCTATCTTGCCTATCATTTCATGGGTTCAAGCATGACATGCCTGGACATCATTGGTGGGAGATGTCTGATTCCTTCAGTTTAATTCCTTCAGTTGTTTTACTTTCCAAGAAAACCATAAGTATTCCATTTTCTTGAAGCTTGTTTGTTCAGATGAATGTATACAAGCCAATACCTTTCTGGCTATTGTATTAGATATTTTTCTCTGTTCTAATGTATCCTTTTCTTTAATAATCAAACCACGCTTCTGCAGTCGCGTTGTATTGTTTAACAATTCAGACTTACAGAGGAAAAGATAGCTACATTGTATGAAAATGTTTTGCATTAGTAAACATGCTGAATCAATATAACAAGATCAAAAAATTTCATAACGTACCCATGGACTCTTGTGTGCCCTTAGCCATTTGAACCCAGGGTGACACTCTTCCTAAAAATGAAATCCTTGTCTTAGTATAACATAGATTTATAACGTAGGTTCTTCTTTTCCCTGAATATTATGTAAAGGAAAAGAATGAATGAATACAAACATATTTCTGCAACTTGGGTCATTTTCAGATAGTTCAGATCATTACCACCATAAAGCCTCCAACATTGTTTTATTTACTACAGGTAAATTACTAGTTAGGAAAGTGCATAAACAATAAATTAAAGTGAAATAACGCAGCTCCTATTTTCATGTATTCTGGGACATTGCTTACTTTAAATTCCTTTACTGACTGGGTCAAAATCCTGCAACTCACTGGTGAACAAGTCCAAAAGGACTGCAGCGGTTCAAGATGGCTGCTTAATGCCATCTACTCAAGGGGAATCAGGGATTGACAATGAATTCTGGCCCAGGCAACAAAGCATGCATCCACTGAATCAAGTTAAAATAATTCTAAATTACACAGAAGTGCAGAAAATAAGAAGACCCTCAAAAACCACCTCTTTGTCCAAGCTCAAATCATTGTCCCAATATGCCCTTCATTGGTACTGGGTCTAATTTTTCTCTGATTATGAATCTGTGAAATGTGTTGAGATTTTACAAAAGCTATAATTCACTTAATTCATTTAAATATTACTAAAAAGGAGACTGGATGTTGAACTTTTCATTTTGCACTCTTCTGAAACAGGTAAAGAAAGATACTGTACTTAAGGTACAATGATCTACTTAGGGACACCATTTTTCAAGTCTCTTTCTTGCATCATAGTTCTGATGAGTGCAAGACAAGCAGCTTCAACTTCTAGTCTCTGTTTTAGCAAGATTTAATCTGTGTACTGTCAATATAAATTATTCTCATTGTGAATGACACTTGTCTTGTATATCAGGCAGCTGCATCAGAGTTATAACAGTAAAATCCTGTGATAAACAAAATTTAAAGAATACTGTCTCATTGTGTAAGGCAATTCCTCCTCGTTGCTCCTGATTATTGTTACAAGTGGACAGATTATTCTTCAAGGGGAGATCAAAAAACGTAAACTCTTTACTACAGAGGCAAATTTTCATAGCAGTTTTGTGTTACCACAAAGTATCACAGTGCATCAAAAGATTTAAAAGGGAAGATATGAACATTTGTATAGGACTAATAGAAACAAAAGATTTTTAATGAATTATGATGTGACAATCTTTCATTTAATTCACTTCAGAAGATCTAAAATTAATATAGGCAACAGTGCAAGTGTTCAGGACATTATAATGTCAAGAACATAACCTAGCATCTTTTAAACTACTTTCCTCTCTTTTTGATCTCCTGTAGAGGACCACAACTTTGTTTTCAGACAATTGAAATGCATATAACTGCTTCACCAATCAACTGAGTTTCTCACTTACTTTTCTTAATTAGTGGTCGTATGATGAACACAAAATAGGAAATTATTAATCTCACTCTGAGAATAACGTGTGTATATATAATGCAGGATTTAGTTGAAACAGACCTATTTTATCTGCAAGATTTTGTTCTCTTTGTTATGAGATTGCCTTGACCTCTTTTCATCACACAAGATTTTTGTAAACAGCAAATCCAATACATTGAGGAATGCCTACTTCAAAGTGGAACAATTTGATGGTTAAAGGTCCTTGGCCTTTCAGGGACCATTGGAGTAGAAGAGCTCTGGTCTAACTGAGGGAATAGAGATTGTGGATTAGTTTTCCAACTAACCACCTGAGCCTAAAACTGGCAATATGGATTATGTAATCTAGTAAAATAAACTTCCAGTTTTAATTCCTATTGACTTCAATTGAATAGTAATCTGCAGTTTCTATGTGTGCTGAACAGTGAAACCACTCTAATGTCTGATGGCAATATAACAATTTACCTCAGTAAATAAACAAACTCAGTTTTACAGCATGCTGAAGTATGCACATAAAATTCAATTTTGACAGGGTTACAAATATACTGATAAAAGATTAGTTACTATTATGCACCCAGACGGTTATATATGTCACCTGGTTTATGCCTCCACCAGCTATTGTCCTCCCTTGTTATGTGCCTCACCCATTAAAAAATAATTAGGATAATGCATCCTCATGAGGCAGTTTCATCATTCAATGGAATCATGGTTGAGTTTTGGGTTCAACTCTAATTTTCCACGACCTCCTCATAGATCCCTGATTCCCTGAGTGATCAAAAATTTATCCATCCCATCCTTAAATATATTCAACAAAGGAGTGTTCAGAGTTCTTTGAGCTGGAGAATTTCAAAGATGTCTAACCCATTGAATCAAAGAATTCCTCCTCCTCTCTGTCTTAAATTTTGTCCCCTGTCCTAAATCTGTATCTCCATGTCCTAGATTTTACAGCCAGACAAAACAACCTCTCAGCATTTATCCTGTCAAGCCCCCTCTGAATCTTGAATGTTTCGATGAGCTCACCTCTCATTCTTCAAAACTTTGGAGAACATTGACTCAATTTACTTAACATCTCATTGTAGGACAACCTCTTCATCCCAGCACCAATCTCATGAACTTTTGCTGTATTGCCTCCAACCCAAATATGTCCATCCTTAAATCTTACCGACAATAAGGGACTCGTATCTGTTATGTACCCCTTCACATTGGAGACAAACAGTTTCCGTTTGTAACTATAACGCAGTTTTAAAGTGACTGTAAGGAGATAAAATAGGACAAATGTATTTGTGAATGATCTTAAACACTTGTTGAAGAGTTTTCTGCATAAATGTGTAGGATATGTTGGGATTAATCTTGGTAAATATAATTGAATCGAGATTGTGGTGCTGCAAAAACTTACCAGGTCAGGCAGCGTCTGGGGAGCAGGAGAATCGACGTTTTGGGGATAAGCCCTTCATCAGGAAGAGCTTATGCTCGATACGTCAATTCTACTCCTTGGATGCTTCCTGACCTGCTCTGCTTTTCCAGCACCACACACTTGACTCTGATCTCCAGCATCTGCAGTCCTCACTTTCTCCAAATATAAATTGAGTCTTGATCTTCCATTCAAATGCAGAGTTGATAGAATTAACTTTAGATTTTTATTGTCACGTGTACTCAAGTACAGCAGTACAGGAGGACAGTGAGAAGTGTATAATGTTGCCACATGCCATCTTAGATACAAAGGTACCTAGGTACAAAAAAAATGTAAGTGCAAGGTCATAAGAGAAACAGAGTTGTAAAGTTAAGCATTACCTTCATAGAATAAGCAAAAAAATAAAGAAATAGGTAATGGTTAACAGTAAAGTCCTTATTAAATTAAACTAGAAAAATAAACAAATTAAGTTAAAAGTTCAGCAGTGTATGATGAGTCCTCCATTTATCTCGCTCTCTGTGAGAACTCAGATGCCTGTTCTCGACACTACCACCACAGATACCAAGGGACCTCCTGAAATTAAAGAAGTAAAATTCACCTAAACTGATTTTGACTTCATCTGGCTACCAACTTTATGTGAATTTCCTTTTCTGGAGAAGGTAAAAGGCAAATACTTGGGCAAGTTGATCCTGGAGAGATTTACACACGGTCCTGTCACTTCGGCTATGAAATTCTGTGCAAGATGGTCCATAGACACAACTGTCTCACCCTCCACCAGTTTAGGCCCTTAATCAGTTAGTTAATGACCAAATATGACCATCTACCTCTCCAAGAGGCAAGAAATATGGCCGCTTTCCCAAAAGAGACAGCAAGGCGAGCTGGTTGACTACTTAATCTGTTCATGGCGGTAACAGGCCTGAAGAAAGGTCCTGCCCGAAACATCGACTCCCCTCCTTCTCCAATGCTGTGCGACCTGCTGTGCTTTTTCCAGTGCCATACTTTATCAACTCTGACTCTCCAGCATCTACAGTCCTCACTATTTCCTTGTGGTAGCAGTAATAAAAGCTGTGAAACTTCTTTGCCCTAACCACATAGCGCAATGGGATACTTTGTGTTCACTCAAATTACTGAGATAGGTAACAGGACTTTGGCTCAAAACCTATCCACTCCTCAAATACTAGCGTGCCAGCTTATCACTACAGACTCTCAGCCATATGATCTTAAAGTAAGAACGTCACCAAGTTAAATATGTAACTAAGATAATCCCAGGTCAAGAACTTATAAAGAAGCAGGGGATATCTTCCAGGACCTACCACAGAAGCCTGAAGCTGAAGGTAGGAATTAAAGCATTCATTTCAATGGGAAATGTACCTTTCTGGCCGGAACATATTATAGGGAATGTTCCTGAACCAGGAACCAGAGGACTGCAGGAAGGTACTTTTCCCATTGAAATGAATGGGTTCACTCCTATCTGCAGTTTCAGGCTTCTCTGACAGTCCTGGATCATATACCCTGCGAGTATGGGGGGATTACTGTAGGTAACTGATTCCATGGATATGGGGTTTGCCCTGTATGAGCACTGAAGGATTACGATGAATTCTGAGTAAACAGGATCTTGACAATGCTGTGTGCTTGAATGTAAACTGTGAGATAAAGTAAACGTTGTTCAAAACCAAAGGGAAGCACAAGTTTGCTATGCTTGATTTAAAACAGTTTGAGTTTGACTTATTGTTCTCATACATACAAAGATACAGTTGTTTTCCATGCTATACAGGCAGATTTTACCATACAATATGCATCAGGGTAGCAGAATATAGTGTTACAGCCACAGAGAAGGAGCAGAGCGAGCGAGAGAGATGAGAATTAACATTTGAAGGGTCCATACAAAAGTTAATAAATGAATGAATTAACTTTATGAATTAGCTTTATTATCACATGTACTCACTGCACTGTCGTAAGTACAGAATACCCAAGTACAGCTTCTTCAGTTGCAATATCTTAGAAAAATAAAGAAATAAAAAGTCCTGCATTGTCTGAGAGCAGCGGGGAAGAAGCTGTTCTTAAATCTTTTGTTCATGTATTCAAACTTTTATATCTTCTGCCTGATGGAAGAGGGTGAAAGAGAATAGACACAGAACAGGACAGCATTGGGAAATAATGAAGTTGACATAATATAAAAAGAAATAAGTGTCATTGGGCACAATCCTGAGTCTAATGGCTAAATATTGCAGGCTGTGACAGGATGAGCAGTGACCTGGAGGTCAGTCTTTGCTGATTCCTGCTGCCACTGATCAAATCCAAATCATTAAACATTGGTTAGCCGATTAAGAGGTGCCATGTGGGTTCCATTAGTGTGGTAGAGATTGCTGCTCTCCCAATGGTGTAGAGATGGTGAGGGGTCTGGCAGACCATGTCCTGGAAGTAGCTCAACATTTGGGTTTTGAAAGCCTTGGGTCTATAGCACATGCATCACCCCAGCTTCACAGAGTGAGGGGATTAACAAGGAAAAGTGTGAACCCGACAGGACACTGACTTTTTAATGAGTCCCATTGAATCCAATGGTGAGGCCAATGCAGGGCCTTTGCCAGGGGTGGAAGTTCTGTGCACTCAAAGACTGGCAGTTCTTGCACTGAGCAGCTTTACAAAGGAGGCTGTGGCTGCTGCTAGGAGAGCACCCAAGATTATAGGAGGGCCAACATGAAAGAGAAGTGATTTGCGAGGAAGTGGCAATTGCAATGGCAGTGTGACAGGAACAAGGAGAATCAGAAGAAAGACAGGGTGTTCTCCCAGAGGACACCTACTTGCTCTATGACAAGCACCTTTTTGATGCACTGATTATTCTCAACAAACGGAAATCCTACACATAGTTGACAAACTGGCCACACATGTAGATCTATAGAGCCTGGTAACAGGTCTGTTGGCTGGGTTAATTTCGGACGTGACAAGCAAAGACCCTTAATTACTTTATTGGTCATCTAAGGGCCTCTAATGGCAGAAGTGTGGAGAGTTTGGGAAAGGACCATTTTGCACTGCACCTAATTCGGTTGGAGGTAAGAAGGTGGTGGGGAGTGGGGTTTGGTAACAACAACACCCTGTCCAGTTTGGTGCCTTCCAGCTTCCAAGCTCATCACCTCTGAGATCACAAGATCCTGTAATTATTTCTTCATTGTGTCATTTGTCAGTTTTCAAAGTTTCCAAAATAAAGATTTGTGCGTCCATATTTCTACTTTGAAGTGTCTATTATCTTTAAATTGTTTGACCATCAATTAACTCTGTCTATTGCAGCATCAAGTAAAAATGTACTTAGTTAGATGTCATTACTGGTGTCAGAAAATGAGATGCAATTCGAAACTGTTTGGCAAAACATTTCATTAAACTGTTTACTTTAGTTTCAGATTACCTGAAATAATTGCCAAAGTGCAATAAGTTGTTCCTTTGTTTAAAAGTACCTGTGGAATTTGAACAGGCCTCCTGAAGTCTGATGCAAAGTGTGCTCAGTTAATTCATTAGATGAACAATTACTGGCCACCAGCCTGTAAAATGTATCTGAAATCACACAAAGAGTTTTGTACAATGGAAGAGGCCTTGTATCTGACATTCTCATTTTGGGCCGTATGATTTTCAGTGAAAGCTACAACGCAGAAGTGGACCCCTTGCTATGAGCAGGATGCAGTGGGCATCTCAGGACTATCTTTGATTTGCTCATTGCACTGAGTTCTGTCCAAAACTCTGAGCAATAACTTAATTTGCAATTTAACCAATTAAAATGTGTGAAAGAATCTTCTTGCAGATGTGATGAGTTTGGGTGTTTACCTGCCATTCCAAATTAATGTGTTAGGGAGTTCGAAACTAGAGTGTTCATATTTGGATGTATCTTCTGATAGGAATATAATTGTAGCAGCAGCAAAGATAGGTGGGATACATGCTAGGTCTATCTGGGATTTTCCTTGGATGTTTTAACTTCTGATTGGCTATTGCTCAGAGTCTGAACCGTTCCAGAAATATCATGAGCTGTGAATTACAATTGGAGACTTCAGAGAGTACTAAAGTACTTACCTGAATTGCTATCCTGGTACTGTTAGATAGATTAAAGCATGTCCTACTGCTGGCTAACTATAGACCTGACTCTCTCCCCTACTGACTCACCTCTGACCTGATTTCCTCCACTCAACACACACCTCTCCCTCCCAGCCTCCTTCACCAATCTGACTTGACCTAACCACCCAATTCTCCATGAGGCCCCTACACCCCTCTGATCAATGACTTCCTTGACTCAATTCCAACTTCACCTACCACCCTGATCACCTACCAACCTAACCCAAACACACTACCCATCTACCAATCTGTTGCCCCACCAATGTAATATCCCACCAACTAATTACCCTACCCACCCCCACCTTACCTAAACATCTCTCCAACCAGGTGCCACCCTACACAGATACCACCTTATGCCCACCTACCAACTTTCCTCTCATCCCTACCCCTTTACCCAATTACTTCATTCACCCATATTCGTTCATGAAGTATAAGTTTGTAAGTTTGCTCGCCGAGCTTGAAGGTTTGTTTTCAGATGTTTCATCACCATACTAGGTAACATCATCAGTGAGAGTCTCTGATGAAACGCTGGTGATGTTTCCTTCTCTCTGTTTATAGGTCTTGGTTTCTTAAGGTGGGTGATGTCATTTCCGGTTTTTTTTCTCAATGGAGTGTTGGTAGGATCTAAGTCGATGTCTCACAAATTAATTAAGAATAGTGAACAGAAAATGAAGGAAAACTAGCTACACTTAGAGTTATCAAATTACAAGTCATGAGATGTTTAAAGAAAGTTAAAATTCATTATGTTTCCAATTAGTGACATTAAGTATCTAAGCAAAGTAGAAAAATTATAAAAAGCTATGTATTTCCTGAAAAATGCTATAGAAGTTTCATTGAACATACCTTGCAATGTAAATCCTTCTGCTAGGTGAAAGTGGGTACTGCAGATGCTGGAGATTAGAGTCAAGATTAGAGTGTTGCTGGGAAAGCACATCAGGTCAGGCAGTATCCGAGGAGCATGAAAATCGACATTTCAGGCAAAAGTTCTTCATCGGGGCTTCTGTCCTAATCCTGATGAAGGGCTTTTGCCCAAAACATCGATTTTCCTGCTCTTCGGATGCTGCCTGACCTGCTGTGCTTTTTGAGCACCACACTCTAAATTCCATGGCTCCCTGTTGTTACCAATAAGTGGTGTACCCAGCTCCTGCAGTGTCATGAGGAAGGGAACATGGCTTTGCGTACCCTGCTCTGTGTCAAGGCCGAGTTAGCTGGCCTCAATGCAGGCTTCAGCGAGCATCCAGAAGCAGCCTGGCTGTGAGAAGCAAGATCAGTAATTGGGTAGGTTGGTCCATGATTCACATTGGTTAGAACAGTTCTGATGCCAAGCATGCAATCTGGACCAATAATGTTAACATAATAAAATGGTCCCAAGATATTTCACATGAGGATTACAATGCAATATCTGACAGCTGGCAATGGAAGGAGATATTGGGCAGGTACTCCTTAAGCTTTGGCAAAGCAGTAAATTTCAAAGGTGGTCAGTGAGGCAGAGTGATGGAGACCTTCACCTAGGCAATGTTGAAGTAAGAACTTAAAGAAGAAGGCAGCTGTGAATCTATTTGAACCATAGCATCCTAGCCTTGCATTTCAATTGATGGATATTTCTTCTGTCCAAGCTTTGCTACAGGAATACTTATCTATCTACAAACCTATCACTTGAAAAGATAAGCCACAGTGGTCCCTTCCCCTCCCCAGTAAATAACCACTAATATGAACTTTAGATAAGGTCTTAAAAATAAACCCCGTCTGCCTGATGATTTCAGAAGAGGAGGGAGGTTGTTTTTATTATTCATTCACAGGCTAGGCCAGCATTTATTGCCCCTCCCTAATTACCCAAAGGGCAGTTTAGAGTCAACCGCATTGCTGTAGGTCTGGAGGCACATCTAGGCCAGACCAGGTAAGGATGGCAGTTTCTTTCCCCAGAGGACATTAGTGAACCAGATGGGTTTTTTTCCAATAATCAACAATCGATTCATGGTCATCATTAGACTCTTGATTCCAGAAATTCATCAGACTCAAATCCCACCATTTACCATGGTGGGATTCAAACCCAGGTCCCCAGAATGTTACCTAGGTCTCTGGATTAATAATCCAACAATAATACCACTAGGCTAGTGCCTCCCAGGAATTCTCATGGTGTCCTGGATAACACTCTTCCCTTTCCAAAAAACATGCTAACTACTCATTCATCCCATTTGCTCTTTGTTGGACTTGGTACTGCAAATTTGATTGCTACACTTGTCTTCATAAAACCAGAAATTGTGCATCAATTGTAGTGCTCTAAAGGTATGATATTGATGTTTATAAATTCCTGCTCCTTTACTTCTTTCTAAACAGAAATCAAACACAATGACAGAATAATTCCTAGATTCTTAGTTCAGGAATCAATATTAATTCTTGTGGCCCTGTGACACTGCACTCTTATGCTTTAAGACTCACTGAATTTTCAAAGCCATTTTCCTTAAAATATGATAAAGGCAATGAGACAACACTATGATGATACTGTGTCCTGTTTTTTTTTTGAAGAGAGGTTTTAAGGCTGCTGTTTACCAGAGCCACTAGAGTATACAGCTTGTGCGACCTTGGGATTTTTTCTTTAAAGTTGAAACAATAGAAGCAGCCTGAATGGGCAAGGTCAAGTTCTCACAGAACCAGGAATTTTAGTTTTTAGTTTCAGTAGTTGCTGTTATGATCTTCTCTTTTTGCTACTGGACTTGCGTGTGAGACAATCTGTGATCTGAATTTTGCCAAGGGTGTCTTTATAGGATGTTATTATATTGGAACAGTTAACTAGTAATAGGTAGTGTATCTGTTATTCTGTTAGGTTTTTCAATGGAGTTGTTATTGTAATTTGTTCTTTCTTTTGTTGTATTTTAAACTATAGTGACTGAATATAATATGTTTACTTGACGTCGAGCAGTTTGACCAGTCATATTCCATCTGGAATACAGCATATTACATTTACCTTTAAAATAAGAAAAAGTTAGGGTCTGGGCTACCTTCTTAAAATATTTTGAGGGGTTTGGTTTGGTCCATAACAGTATGTACTGTTACTATTCATCAGCGAATTAAAATCTTGCTGACATCCTGTTGATGATGAATTCTAAGCTGTCCAGGTCAATGGGGTGCTTTCCTATTTTCATCAGGTGACTGGCTGACTGATGTTTTGCTTTAAATCTGTTAGCTTGACCAACTGAATTCCATCTGGAATGCAACACCTCACAGTTACCTTTAAAATAAGAAAAAGTCAGCATCTAGGCTATCTTCCAAAAGGTTTGAAGGGATTTGGTCTGGCCCAAAATAGGCAGAAAATGTAATGCTCAACAGATTGGGCAACATCCGTGGAAAGGGGAACAGAATTAATGTTTCAGATTGATGACGTTTCAAGTTGATCATTCAACAATGCTAACATCGTGCTACAAAACAGAACTATGAGGTTCAGATTTTTGCAGACGATTGAGTTCCTGATTTCAATCATGTTTTAGAGGACAGATACTTCCTGTATGGAAGAATAAGGTGACTGATAAACTTCCCTTACTTTATTTTGCCGGAGACCAGAAGAATGGAAAGGAAACACCATTGACTGTCAGGAGGAACAGCATCTCATTTTCCGCTTGTCACTTTCAGGCACCCTGGGCCCTGTTATAGCGTGGGTTGCTTTCAGTAGGGAGACCAGGAGAACTGCCAATGAAATAAACCTAGCTGCCCTTTTCCAATTACGTCCACCAGTTTCCCCAATGCATTCCCGGTTTCCTCTCAGATTGATACTGAGACAAGGAGAATCTCCATGAATGTTGAAGATCATTGTACCATCTAAAATACAATGCTTTAACAATTTTTTCCAAAACAAAACATTCCTCCATAATATTTTCTAATATGGAATTGTTTTATCATTCTTATTCTAAACATTTCTCCTTCAACTTTATGACAAGCTGTTGAATAAAAGGAGAAACACAAGATACAATAATAATCCAGGAGAGAAAAAATGTTTTATTTACCTAGCACCTTTTAGATCTCTAGTAAGTCCCAAAACACTTCATAACCAAAGACTTACTGCAGTTGCTGTTGTTTTACAGTGAAATGCAGCAGCCAATAGAGTAAGATCCCAAAGATAAACACACAGTTTTTCTTTTTAATGTGCTAAATTGAGGAATAAATGCTCTCCAAGTATTGAAGATCTCTTCTAAATATTACTTTGCTTTATTTACCACTAGAGTTGTTAGATCATCTGAAAGATAAGAATTCTAAAAACAGGGAGCAGCCACTCAACCCACAACATTAACTGGTTTCTGTCCACACGTGTTGCCAGATCTGCTGAGCTTTTCCGGCAATTTTTATTTTTGTCCCTGATTTACAGTATCCACCATTCTTTCGATTTTTATTTGCTATGCAGTAGTTAGGCTACACTGTATGTTCATTAGATGTAGTGTGTGAAATTCCAGGGAGCATGCTATTACAACAGAATAAAAACGAAATACTGAGGATGGTGGAGATCTGAAATGAAAGCATAGGATGATAGAAATTCTGGAAAACTAAACAGAGTTAACATTTGGGACAATGACTTGCCAACAGAATCGAGAAGCAGATATTTAACAGAGTTATAGCAAGTACAGAGTCAGTGGAAGGTGATGGGAGGGTAGCAAAGAACAAAATTAAAGGTGTCTGATGCAGGGTGAAAGATTAAGTGACAAAAGCATCGATGGTGAAAGACATTAAGGGATGTCAATGTGAAACTTGAGAGAATAGAAGATAGATCTAGTCTAAGTGTAAATGGGAATACCAGAATCATGACCAACAGCCACTAACTGAAACAAAACAGGGTCTAATGTTATTGTTCATTGATCAGTCTATGATGATCTGAAATTGCTGAACTTGAATTCCATAAGTTGTGAAGAGCCTAATCGAGAAACAACATTCTGTTCCCCAGGTGATCAGAGTGGCAGAGAGACAGAGAACCAATGACTGGAAGCTAAAGGTCACTCTTGCAGACTGATAATAGACGTGCTTCACAATATGCTCAACCACAATGGATTGGGTCTCCACAGGGTAGAAGATCTACATAGTGGACTGTGGTTGCAGTAGCATAAATCAAATAAAGTACTCTTTAAGTACACTGCTTCAAATACAGTTTGGGACCACAGATCATGGTGACAAAAAATACATGTGTTGCATCTCCTGTCCTTGCTTGGAAATGTGCCATTCAAAGGGATATTATGGTTGATTGGCAGATGGTCCAGAGTGCTGTGAAGGGAATGATCCCTTCAGGATACTGAAAAGGCATCTGAGCATGTCACTGTTGCATCAGGGGAACACTTCATGATTGAGGCATGACTGATCAATAAACAAGACTGAGGAATAAAAAAACGTATTCAATGATTCATTGAAGTTGCATCTGTTTATAGAATGGATACAATAGTGTGCTAATAGAAACCAAAAAGCATGGACGATTAAGCACTCAGCAACATAAAAATTTTGCAGAATATAATGCAAGCTATAAATAAATTTGAAGAAGCCGTTTCATTGGCTGACAATGTAGCTCTTGGCAAAATTGTTCTAAATTTATTAATAGGTTACAGACCTGACCATAACCATTCACAAAGGTCTTTATGTTCAAATCGACAAACATTTCTTAACCAAAGTTTTGAGAACTCACTTCCATTGTTCAGAGTTCCCCGGGCGATAATATGGAAGAAGAGGGAATTGTCAAAAGGACTAAGCTAGACAAACTGGGCCAGATTTTACAGGGTTTGGGGACTGCCAACATTTTCTGTCATTGCCCCTTCTGACCTTAACTTTAAGATTCATGTCGATGAGCAGAAGTTTCTGTCGGTCTCTTAGGGCCTTCCTTATACAGACTGTAGTATGAACCTTAAACCCTTACACACACCTTCCCCTAACACCAAGGCTGAGCCGACTGAAATAAGCAAGAATTTAAACTCCTCCTCCCACACCATTGTTAGAAATATCCTTTTTGAAAAATGCATCTTTTTTTAAAGGCGTGATTAATAATATTTGATGAATAATAGAACAGGTCATGAAAATAAAACCTTTACAATCATGGAAAGAAGCTAATTGATTCCGTGGTCGCTATTTTTCAAATGAGCTGTTTAAATAATTTGTCAGGAGAGAGGATTTTTAAAGATTGTCACCTTATGTGCATGGATATTTTCAATCAGCTTGTTATAATACACATCTGGAGTAGGTGGGAATTGAATCTGGACTTTCTAATGTCTTCTTTTAGGATTTTCTGTGATTATGCAGGCGTCATAATACCTGAGGAATAATTACATTTATTCTGCAATTGTAAGTCTGAAAATGGTGGAGTATCACGCAAGGACAAAATAAAGCATTTCTCCTAAGGTTTCTCCAAAAATATCTTCTAAATCTGTAAACTCCACCATTTATAATGACAAGGGAGCAGCTGAATGGCAATACTATCACTACCAAGTTCCCCTCATCAGCAAACACCACCCTATAGATTACTACTCCTTCATCGTCACTGAGTCAAGATCTGGGAAATCCCTGGTTAGCAGCTTTCTGGGGGACACCTTCATATTGACTGCAATGGTTCATAATAAGGCCCCACAGTTTTCTTAGAGCAAGTAGGCAAGTAGAGCATGAGAATGAGCTAAAAACAGAACACTGTCATGGTAGAGAATGCAAGCTCAATAACTAGAAGATCACTGCTGCAAAAACATTGAGAGTTGTTTTTCTCTTCTTCTGTGATTGAGAACACACAAGATGGATTGGTGTTTATAGGAAGAGGTGATGGGGATAGCATGGGTTTTCAAATGTCTGATTTTGTTTTTCCCTCTATTGATTCTGCTCATACCAGGGATTGTGCATTTCCCAATCTGTGCTTAATGAGAATCCTGTTCATCCACATGAGTGTCCAATCCATAAATCAACTTTTATAAAGCTTTGTTTTTGTTCATTCATGGCTGTGAGGTCACTTGCAAAGTTAATGCCCATTGCTTATCCCTTATGTTTTGCTAGACCATTTCACAGGACAGATAAAAAGCAACCACATCACTGAGGGTTTCGAGTCAGATGTGGACAGTAGATTTCCTTCCCCGAAGGGCATGAGAGAGACAGATAGGCTTTTACACCAATCAATGAAAGCTTCATGGTCACTATACTGAAACCATGACTTGATTTCAAAATTTACCCATTGCTATGGTAGGACTTGAATTCATTTCCCCAGACCATGGAACTTTGGACTACTCATCTACTGACAATACCATTGGGCTACCATCTCCTTAATGCCAGCTATGCACTGTTGAATATCAGGTTAATACTAAATATTATATTGATCACTAATTTGGCTCAGTAATCTTTGAGAACAATGAAAAACCTCACAGAATCTGCCCCAAGTATATGAGGCAAATTGGATGTATGCATGATGTTGAAACCATGTTATGAAATATTAATAACAAATGTGTTGGTTTTATCCAAAATACCTCCAATACCTTAATGCATTAAACTCCAACTGGAATTATTAATAATGCAAAACAAGTTCAACCACCCCATTGGGGTAAATTGTACTCAGTCTTTAGAAAAATCTAACCTGATGGATAGAATGGTGTTTTGTTACTTTTTGATTTTGTTCTACCCCAAAAGACCACCTTAAAATTATATCTTTGCACATATACCAAATGGAAGCTGCTAATGTTTGCTGTGCTGTTAAAATTTGACAAAATGAGTATGTCGCTGGGATTATGAAATAGTAAAAGAGCAGAACTCTCAGCTCACAAAGATATCATTTTTGATGTCCATGTTCACAACTCTTAGCTGTGAACCTGGGGCTTTCTATTCCAGAGAAGAGAGATTACAGTCGAGGACTGAAGAAACGTACGGAATCCAACATATGTGAACAACAACATTACAATGTTGGTTCTCAGATTGAAATATAGTTCCACAGGAGACTGTGTTGTGAAATGTTATCAGGGCATTTGCTAACTCTCAGGACATGCTTGCTACATGGTCTCTAGATCCAGTTACAAAGGGAAAGGCTAAAAAAACACAACAGTTATACATTCACTTTTGCTGACTCACATAAAACACTTTCTAAATTTTGCAGCTTTGCAAGACAGCTGATTTAGTTACCAGTTGTTCGTGTTTTAAAATGAACGTTCAAACTTTGTAAGCAAGGGGTGAACATTTGTAATGTTAACTGACAACGAGATTTGGTCATATTTCGTCTGCTGCACCTACACTGGTAAGACCAGTCAGCTATTATAGATAAATCTCTTGGGTGGGAAAATGTTCTGTGCAGTCCACCTTATAATTTCTCAGTGGAATTCATGAATGCAAAAGCTCCAAGCCACACACATGACTGTTGATATTGTGACTAGCCATTAGAAATGAGAACTGTACACCTCGATCAATGATATTTGATAAATGAAATATGACATCTACTTATAAGTCAATGTAAGTAATCAAATATTAGGATTGAAAACATGATTTGCTCATGTGTCTTATTTATGCTAACACTGTGGTTGGTTAAAGGCAACTTTGGAGCTAGGTATATACCAGTTTAGATGGAACAGAAATTCAGCTATTGAAAGACATTGGAAGTCGACAAGTTAGCAGTTCAGACATATCACAACAGCTTGGTCACCAAATCACAGAATCCCTATGGTGTATAAGCAGGCCAGTTGGCTCATCGAGTCCATACTGACACTCCAAAGAGGATCTCATCCAGACCTACTCCCCCACCCTATCCCTGAAACCCTTCATTGCCCATAGCCAAAGTTGATAAAACATCATGTTGGACAAAGCAAAGTAGGTCAGGCAGCATCCGAGAAGCAAGACTCTCAATATTTCAGGCAGTGGCCCATGGCCAGTCCACTTAACCTGCACATCTTTGGACTGTGGGAGAAATCTGAAGGAAACCCATACAGACATGACAAGAGTGTGCAAGCACCACACAGAAAGTCACCCGAGGATTGGATCAAACCCGGGGATCCCTGGCACTGTAAGGCAGCAGTGCTAACCACTGAGCCACCATTCTGCCCCAGTTCTGAGGTGTGAAAGTATGATCTGTAACTCTAAATTGCATTCCCTGATGACCAGCACTGGGTTTGGGATTGAAATGAAAGTTAAGACACTTTCCTGTCAGCCAGAACCAATTAGAATCTATTTCCAAGACAGGTTGCCTGTTCAGGTGGGGAATAGTGTACTAAGGAAGTGCCTATATTGGCATGGGTCTTTAAGTGAGGTGTTAACCCGCGACCCTTCCTGTTTGTCCTGTATGTTAAAAGATTCCAATGTACTATTTAATGAAGAGCTGGGGATCTCTCCTCAGTCGCATGAGTCACATTTAACTCACTTTTCTAAAAGCAGATTAGCTGATCCTTACTTCACCACAAAGTGTGGACAAATTGGCTGCCACACTTCATACATTACACAGGGTGGAATTTCCCATGCCCTGAATGACATGGATATTAGCAGGAATGTTGGGAAAATAGGGTGAGAGCAGCTTTAGGGTGAATCTCAATGCTGATTGCAAACAATTTGATTTTCCCACCAAGCGTTGAATATGCAGTTTCCTGCCCTCCCAGCTGCTGGAGAGAAACTAGGCAGTGACACTACCCAACATGAAAGTTAAGGCAAACACCTAGCAATTTAACTCAATGCTTGTTCCTGCAGATCTCTATCTTGGTTAGCACTCACCAACATCTTAGGGCACACCCCACTGGTATTGCACCCTTCCATCCATGCAGTCCTTCCAGGTGAGACATAGGTTCACCTGTCTGTCCTCTATTAGATTAGATTAGATTAGATTACTTACAGTGTGGAAACAGGCCCTTCGGCCCAACAAGTCCACACCGCACCGCCGAAGCGCAACCCACCCAGACCCATTCCCCTACATTTAACCCTTCACCTAAGACTATGGGCAATTTAGCATGGCCAATTCACCTGACCTGCACATCTTTGGACTGTGGGAGGAAACCGGAGCACCCGGAGGAAACCCACGCAGACACGGGGAGAACGTGCAAACTCCACACAGTCGCCTGAGGCGGGAATTGAACCCGGGTCTCTGGCGCTGTGAGGCAGCAGTGCTAACCACTGTGCCACCGTGCCGCCCACTCCTCGAACCTAGTTTACTGTATCCGCTGCTCCCAATGCAATCTTCTCTACATTGGGGAGACTAAACATAAACAAAGGAATGTTTTGCCTAGCATCTCAGCCAGACCTATAGTGGCCAGCCTGGCCTCCTAGTCACTGCCCATTTCAATTCCCCTTCCCACTCCCTCTCCGACATGTCAATCATTGGCCTCCTCCATTGCCACAGTGAATCAGACTGCAAATTGGAGGAACAACACCATATCTTCCGTCTGGGCAGCCAATAGCCCAGAGGACTCAAATTTAAGTTCTCCAATTTCAAATAACCTTCCCACCCATCCCCCAACTCCCTCTCCAGCCTTAACCCCTCCTTTCCATTCCACCTACCCCGACCCTTCCTTCCAAGCTACCAACTGGATAAATTCCTCCCATTGACCAACCAGGTCGTTCCCACCACTTGTGTTCACCTATCACTCCCTCACCATTCAAACCCTCTCCCCACCATAACCCTTCTCCCTGCCCTTATCTGCAGCTCCCCATATGTCCACCTCCATTCTTGAAGAAGGGTTATACCTGAAACGTTGACTCCTCCACCTCCTGATGCTACCTGACTTGCTGTGTTCCTCCAGCCTCCTGCTTGTCTATGTATCAGACACTGCACCCTCATGCTACATCTCCCACCCACTTATTATGTTTCATTTTGGGTGACACTGATACCAGTTGCTGGAATGTTCCTGCTAGGAGACCTTGCACACAGGGACAGATACCTGGCTCAGGGATTCAACCAGAGTGCAACTCAAGTCTTCTCACTTGCTCTTTTAGTGCTCACTCATTTTGCACCTGGAGGTTGTGGGGGCGGAGGGGGTTTGGTGAGAGGTATGTGGTGGTCACCAGTGGTCACAACCACTCTGGCTTCGGCAGGGGTCCAGAAAAGCACAATGACTACAGCATGTCTAAGCTGTAGGCTACACTGGGCAATGAGGGAAGAGTAAGGGGCTAAGATGAGATGAGGCTAAGGATGGTAACCTGTGGAGCTTGGTTCTTAAGAGATGGATTTCTGAATGCACCCTTTCACTTGAAATGGAATATCACCCATGCCACCTACGTGGGTTTGTTTTTGGCTATTGCCATTGTGCATATGGTGAAGGGTAATTCTTGACTGGGTGTACAGTTGGGCTTTAAAAATGGGCTCCAGTGCCCATGTAACCCAAGATGTCCCATCAGTGAAGTGTACGCCCACCTGTGACGATAGGGAAAGTAGAATGAGTGGAGTATGATAGAGGCATGTGCATAGGTAATGAGATGAATTTCAGAGCATAGTATGAGTAATTTTCTGATAAAGTTCAATGCAAACTTCTTTATTTGTGCCCGTAAAACACAATGCAATGTCCTGAGATGGTCAAAACTGCTGTGAAATGCTTTGTTCACAAGTAATGCATAAATTGAATCAACTGCATTAAAGCAGTAATTTTGTATTTGTAAACATTTCATCGCTAATGATAACCTGGCAATACCAGTGTTTTATCAGAAATGTTGGCGCATTAAAAATTCTTATGCATAAAAGTTCTGTTTGTAACAGTCTGACTGTCTTCCTGCACTGACTTGCTACACACATGCTTGTGGTCAGATATCAAAAGTTTAGAAAACAAATTAATAAGGCAGAACTGATTGGCAAAAGCTATTAGAACACACAGTTCTAATCTACATCCCTTTCCTTTGTGACATGGCTCCCAGCGTGTAAAAGTGTTTCTGTCGTAATTTTCATCACTATGGTGACACAGATATATTTCTCAGGCAATAACCTCAATTCATCCAACAGATAAATCATTCAAATAGAAAACATACTGAAGCGAAGCCATCATACTATAAGTTTAGCTTCAGTCCAAAATATTTTTGACTCCCATCAATGATAAATAGGGTCCTTCGCTTCACTCAGTGAATAACTCTCTATGGTCCAAATGGACTTAAATTCCGTTCTGGATATTTGGGCCCGTAATCTTGGTTGATGACCCAGTCCTGAGTGAATACTACTACATAGGTGAAGGAGCTGTCTTTAGGATGATATACTTGGCTCCTCAAGAGGATGAAAAAGATCCCATGACAATGTTTCAAAGAAGGACAATAGAGTTGTCTCAAGTGCCTTGACCATTTATTCTTTGACTAACATCGCAAAAACAGATTGTGTGGATTGGCTGCTGGGTTTTTAACATTAAGGTTTGGGCGCATAAGTCTCAGCACAAAAAAATGAAGAAGATATTTTGTTATGGGGTCAATAAGAGTAGGAGATAATTGGCACGGTGCAGACAGTGGGACTAGGGGATGAGGGAGGTTGGGCTTTGAGAGCAGTATGGATGAGTGCAGGTCAGAATGAGTGTTCTGTCAAGAGTAAGACCACAAGACCACAATATATAGGAGCCAAATTAGGCCATTTGGCCCATCAAATTTGCACTGCTATTCGAACTTAACACTTGATTTACAAAGATGAGAGAAATAATTGAACTTTACATTGTCCTTTTATCAACCTCAGGACATCCCTGAAGTATTTTTGAAGTGTTGATTACTGTTGAAATCTGCAAGATTAACCATTCAAATTGCATAGCCATGTTGACTCAGCCCTATTTCCCAATGTGCTTCCAACTACTCTGCAATCTCATCCTTCGTAGCATCTTGAAAATCTTACCAACAATCAATGTCAGGCTAACCAGCCTATAGTCTCCTGTCTTCTAGCTCTCTCCATTCTGAAAGAGGGGTGTTACATTAGGGGAAAGTGAAGACTGCAGATGCTGGAGATCAGAGTCAAAACGTGTGTTGCTGGAAAAGCACAGCCAGTCAGGCAGCATCCAAAGAGCAGGAGAATCGATGTTTCAAGCAGAAGCTTGCAGAGTTGTTGGAAACACATTGTGAAATAGATCTGAGTCAACATGGCTTCACCAAGGGGAGGTCATATCTGACAAGCATAAGCATAAGCTCTTCACCAAGAGTGTGGGGAGGGGTGCCCAAGGGAGCTGAGAGATAAATGGGAGGGGGTGGAGCTGGGGGGAAGGAAGCTAGGAATGTGATAGGTAGATGAAGGTGAGGGTTGATGGTAATAGGTTGGAGTGGAGGGTGGAACAGTTAAGTGGGAACAAAGATGGACAGGTAGGACAGTTCAAGAGCACGGTGCTGAGTTGGAGGGTTGGATCTGGGATAATGTGGAGGGAGAAAAGATTTCCTTGCCCCCTCTACCCCCAACATTCCTGATGAAGAGCTTATGCTCGAAAAGTTGACTGTGCTGCTCCTTGAATGTTGCCTGACCAGCTGCGCTTTTGCAGGAGTGTTACCTTAGCCTGTTTCCAGTCCTCTGGGATCCACCCTGACTCCAGTCATCCTGAAAAACCACCACCAATGCCTCCACAATACTCTCAGCTATCTCTTTCAGGTCTCTGGGGTGTAGTCCATCTGATTTATTACCTTCAGACCTTTCAGCTTACCCAACACCACCTCCATAGTAAAGGCCACTATACTCACCTCTGCCTCCAACTCTCTTGAAGTTCTGATATGCTGCTGGTGTCTTCAACTGTGAAAACTGATGCAAAAAACCTATTCAGTTTCTTCCCCATTTATTTGTCCCCCATTACTACTTCTCCAGCCTCACTTTCCAGGGCTCGTTTCTGACTGTGTGAAGGTTACTCAATGTAGAATGGAGCAATGGAGTCAGAATGCAGTTCCCATCTGCTGGTGCACACTGAGTAATGTGTAAAAATCAAATACATAAAATACAGGGAAAAGGCACCAAATAATTTGGGACATGGAACAAGTGCTTGAAACAAGGATGAACCTATGCAATTTGAATGGTTGATCATGCAGATTGCAACAGGAATCAACACTTCAAAAATACTTCAGGGATGTCCTGAGGTTGATTAAAGGACAATATAAAGTTCAATTATTTCTTTCATTTTTGTAAATCAAGTGTTAAGTTCAAAACTAACTTGCAGATGGGGTGAAGTGAGCATCCTTCCTTTTTTTTATTTCACTTTATTACTCTTTATTTTGGACATGGGTGAGGCCTCTTATAGATTCATGGAGTCATAGAGCTATACAATACAGAAACAGACCCTCTGGTTCAACTTGTCCAAGCAACCAGATATCCTAACCTAATCTAGTCCCATTTTGCCAGCAATTGGCACATATCCGTCTAACCTCTTCCAATTGATATACCCATCCAGATGCCTTTTAAATGTTGTAATTGTAAAAGCCGCCACCATTTCCTCTGGCAGCTCATTCCATACATGCACCACCATCTGCATGAAACAATTGCCTCCTAGATCCCTTTTAAATCTTTTCATCCACCTTAAACCTATCCCACCTAATTCTGGACTCCCCACATCCCGGGGAAAAAGTCTTGGCAATTCACCCTATCCATGTCCCTCAAGATTTTGCAGCCATTACAAGTTGATTCCTCAGCCTCCAACACTTCAGGGAGAATAGCCCAAGCCTATTCAGTCTCTCCCTTTAGCACAAACCCTCCAAACCTGGCAACATCCTTGTAAATCTATTATGAACCCTTTCAAGTGTCTCAACATCCTTCCTATGGCATGGAGACCACAATTGCACACAATATTCCAGAAGTGGCCTATCCAATGTCCTGTTCAGCTGCAACATGACCTCTCAATTCCTGTACTTACTACACTGATCAATAAAGGCAACCATACCAAAAGTCTTCTTCACTATCCTGTCTACTTGCAACTCCACTTCCAAGAAACTTTGAACCTAAACACCAAGGTCTCTTTGTTCAGCAACTCCCCAGGACCTTACCATTACGTGTATAAGTCCTGCCCTGATTTGCATTTCCAAAATGTAAATTAAACTCCATCTGCCATTCCTTGACCCAGTTGCTGATCTGATCAATGTCCTGTTATACTCTGAGATAACCTTCTTTGCTATTCACTACACTACCAATTTTGGTGTCATCTGCAAATTTACTCACCATACCTCTATGTTCATATCCAAATCATTTATATAAATGATGAAAAACAGTGGACCCAGCACTGATCCTTGTGGCACACCATGGTCACAGGTCTCCAGTCTGAAAAAAATCCTATATTGCCACCCTCTCTCTCTCCTACTTTTGAGCCAATTCTGCATCCAAATGGCTAGTTCTCCCATATGATTTAACTTCCTAAATAGCCTACCATGTGAAACCTTGTTGATCGCCTTGTGAAAGTCCATATGGATCACATCCACCACTCTGCCTTCATCAATCCTCTTTGTTACTTCTTCAAATGAACCAATCAAGTTAGTAAGACATGATTTCCCATGCACAAAGCCATGTTGACTATCACTAATCAGCCCTCGCTTTCCAAATACATATGTGACGATGCTGTTACTTTAACAATGTTATTTTGTCCATGGTTTTTTTTTAAGAGAGGTCACGAAGGCAGAGGTGCCAATGGGAATGTGATGAAGGGCTTATGCCCAAAACATTAACTCTCCTGATCCTCGGATGCTGCATGACCTGCTATGCTTTTCCAACACCACACTTTCGACACAGACTCTCCAGCATCTGCAGTCCTCACTTTCTCCTGCACCCGATCAGGTCCTGGGGATTTATCCAACTTTATTATGCTTTTAAGATGTCCAGCACGTCCTCCTCTGTTATATTGACATTTTTCAAGATGTCACTATTTTTTCCCCAATTTCTCTAACTTCCATGTCCTTCTCCACAGTAAACACTGATGCAAAATACTCGTTTAGTATCTCCCCCATCTCCTATGGCTCCACACATAGGCTGCCTTGTTGATCTTTAAGGGGTCCTATTCTCTCCCTATATACCCTTTTGTCCTTAATATATTTGTAGAATCCTTTGAATTCTCCTGAACCCTATTTACCAAAGCTTTCGTCTCCATTTTGCCACCTTGATTTTCCTTTTAAGTATACTTTTATTCCCTTTATGCTTTTCTCAGGATTCAATTCATCCCTGCTGTCTATACCTGACATATACTCCCTCCTTTTTCTTGACCAAAGGCTCAATTTCTCTCATCATCCCACATTCCCTATACCTACCAGCCTTGCTATAGATTTTCATTATCTCATTTCTGAAGGCTTCCCATCTTCCAGCCATCCCTTGACCTGCAAATATTCGCCCTCAATCAACTTTTGAAAGTTCTTGCCTAATACTTTCAAAATTGGCCTTCCTCCAATTTAGAACTTTAACTTTTAGATCCGGCCTATCCTCTTCCATCGCTACTTTTCTTCTGGAGCACTGTGTCTAGTTTTAGTCTCTCTGGGACAGGAAGGATATCATTAAGCTGAAGAGGGTTCAGAAGAGATTTACCAGGATGTTGCCAGGACTGGAGAGTTTGAGTTATAAAGAAAAGCTGGATAAGCTAGGACTTTTTTCTCACTGGATAATAGGAATAATGGGGGTGACCATTTGGACATTTATAAAATACTGTGGGGTATTGATGAGATGAATAACAGGTGACTTTTCACTGTGGTAGGAGATATCAAGACTAGGGGGTATATTTTTAAGGTGAGAGGACAAGGATTTTAACAAAGACATGAGAGACAACTTATTTACACAGAGTGTGGTTCATGTGTGGAATGAACTTCCAGAAGAAGTGGTGGATGCAGGTACAGTTACAATGTTTAAAAGACATTTCAATAAGTACACAAATAAAAGATGTTTGTAATTATATGAGCCAAGTGCAGGCAGATGGGATTAGTTTAGTTTGGGATTATGGTCGGCATGGATTGGTTGGACCTGTTTCTGTGCTGTATGACTCTACCTATAGTCACATCCTGAGGTAAGGTTTATGATGATAACCTAAATGTTAATGCAATGTCCCTGGGGGGTGTAAGTGTATTACCTTCCAACCTGCAGCTGCAATGTGGAACCAGAAATACATCGGTACTGAGGTGATTTCAATTCATTTCACAGAACTGTTACAGCACAGAAGGAGGCCAACTGACCCATCACGCCTGCATTGGATTTCAATATTTGTGGGCAGTGAATCAATTGGATTGAGCATAAGCTATAGAAACAGAAGTAGGCCATTCAGCCTATCAAGTCTGCTCCATCATTCAATGAAATCATGGCTAATCTAAAGTTCCTCAACTCCACTTTCCTACCTTTTCCCCAGAACCCTTAATTGCATCATCGATTCAAAATCTGTCTATCTCAGACTTGAATATAATTTACAGCCCACCCTCTACAGTGCTCTGCATGAAGGAGTTCCATCAATTTACCAACATTTGAGAGAAGAAATTCCTTCTCAGCTTCATCCTAACTGGATGGTCCCTTGCTCTGAGAATATATCCTCAGTTTCTGGGCTTTCCCTCAAGGGGAAACAACCTCTCCACATCTAGTGTCTCAAAATCCTAGGAATCTTGTGTGCTTCTATAAGGTCGCATTTTATTCTTCTGAACTCCAATGGGTACAGGGCCAGCCTATACAATCTCTCTTCACAGTAAAATCCCTCCAAACCTGGGAGTAATTTAGTGAACTGACTCTGGAATACCAGTTTATCTTTTCATAGATAAAGGGACCAAACAGTACTGTGAGTCCGGTCTAACTATTGCTTTGTGAAGTTTTAACGAGGCTTCCTTATTTTTCCCTTATTTTACACACATTTTATTTTCTTTCCCTTTTTCCTACTGAAGTGGTATGCTAGATTTTTATAATTTATACATTTGTACTCCCAAATCCCCCTGTGTAAGTCTTTATTAATTTTAACAATGATTAGCTCCTCCTTTCTTCCTGCCAAAGTTCATAACCTCATTTTTTTTCCCACACTATATTCCATCTGCAAGCTTTTACTAAACCTGTCTGAATCTCTCAGTAGACTCTTTGCGTTACTTATCATTTACCTTCCCATTTATGTATCATCTATAAACTTGGTGACAATGCATTCATTAATAGAAATTGTAAATAATTATATCCCCAGCCCTGATCGCTATGGGCACTCCCCCAGTCACAGGTTGTTTACTTGGTTCTCCCCTTCTATTGTCTTCTATTAGTTAACCAATCCTTTATCCATGCTAGTATATCTCATAACCATGGGCTCTTAAATATTGTATTGATATGTTTGATCATGCATTCAAAAAGTGGTGCAGATTTCCTTTTTTTTATATATAGTAATCTGAGATCTACATTGTTAGAAATAAGAATTAGATGATCACTTTAATGAGATTGTACTAGACGCCCCCCAGTAGTCAACAGGAAATTGAGGAGCAAATATGGAGGGAGTTTGCAGATAGCCGTTAGAATAATAGTGTTGTAATAGTAACCTTCCAAACAAAGACTGGAACTGCCATAATGTTAAGGGCTTGGATGAGAGGAATTTGTTAAGTGTGTTCATGAAAAATTTCTGAATCAACATGTAGATTGCCCTGCTAGAGAAGAGGCAAAACTCAACCTCCTCTTGGGAAATAAAGCAGGGCAATTGACTGAGGTGCTACTGGGGAGCACTTTGGGGCCAGTAACCAGAATTGCATTAGTTTAAAATAGTTATGGAAAAAGATAGATCTGCTCCACAAGTTAAGACCCTAAATTAGGACAAGGCCAATTTTGATGGTATCAGACAAGAATGTTCAAAAGTTGATTGGGGGAGGCTGTTCACAGGTAATGGGATGTCTGCAAAGTGGGAGACTTTCAAAAGCAAGATAACAACAATTCAGAGCCAGCATGTTCCTGACAGTGTGAATAGCAAGGATGGCAGGAATAGGAAACACTGGATGATTAGAGGTTTTGAGACTCTGGTCAAGAAAACAAAAAGGAGGCTTAAGTCAGGTATAGACAGCAGAGATCAAGTAAATCTGTTGAGGAGTAGTGAGGGTGTAGGATTACACTTAAGAGGGAAATCAGGAAAGCTAAAAGGGAACATGAGATAGCTTTGGCAGATAAAATAAAAGAGAATCCAAAGAGATTAAGAGCAAAACAGTAATTAGGGAACAAAGAGGGCCCCTGAAAGATCAACAAAATCATTTATGTGTGAAAGCACAGGAGATGGGTGAGATCCTAAATGAATATTTCTCGGCAGCATTTACCATGAGTAAGACATGGAAGCTAGGGAACTTTGGAAAATAAATAGTGACGTATTGAAAAGGGTCCACATTGGAGAAGAGGAGGTGCTGAAGGTCTTCAATGCATAAAGGTAGATAAATCTCCATAAACCAATCAAAATCTTATAGAGGTTTACAAAATTATGAGGGGCATGGATAGGGTAAACAGGCAAAGTCTTTTCCCTTGGGTCGGGGAGTCCAGAACTAGAGGGCGTAGGTTTAGGGTGAGAGGGGAAAGATATAAGAGACCTATGGGGCAACTTTTTCATGCAGATGGTGGTACGTGTATGGAATGGGCTGCCAGAAGAACTGGTGGAGGCTGGTACAATTACAACATTTAAGAGACATTTGGATGGGTATACGAAGAGGAAGGGTTTGGAGGGATATGGGGCAGGTGCTGGCAGGTGGGACTAGATTGGGTTGGGATACCTGGTCGGCATTGACGGGTTGGACCGAAGGGTCTGTTTCCATGCTGTACATCTCTATGACTCTATGACTCTACATATCCCAGGAATTATGGAAAGCTAGGGAAGAAAATGCAGGGCCACTGGCAGAGATATTTGTATCATCAACAGCCGCGGGTGAGGTGCTGGAAACCTGGAGGGTGGCTGATGTTATGCCATTATTTAAAAAAGGCTGCAAGGAAAAGCCAGGGAACTACAAACCAATGAGTCTAATGTCAGTTGTAGGTGCGTTATTGGAGGGATTCTGCGAGACAGGATCTACATGCATTTAAAAAGGCAAGGACTGATTAGGGAGAGTCGGCATAGCTTTGTGTGTCAGAAATCATGTCTCACGAATTGATCGAGCTTTTGGAAGAGGCGACGAAGAAGAGAGATGAAAGCAGAATGGTAGGTGCTATCTACATGGACTTTAGCAAGGCCTTTGACAAGGTTCCACATATTAGACTAGTTAGTAAGGTTAGATCTCATGCAATCCAGGAAGAGCTAGCCAAATTAGATACATAATTGGCTTGATTGTAGGAGACAGAGAGTTGTTGTTCAGACTGGAGACTTGTGACCAGTGGTGTGTCACATAGACCGGGGTTGGATCCACTGTTGTATATAAATGATTTGGATGAGAGTGTAGGAGGCATGGTTAGTAAGTTTGTGGATGACACCAAAATTGCTGATATAGCGAACAGTGAAGAAGGTTATCTATGAATACAATAGGATCTTGATCAACTGGACTAGTGGACTGATGAATGGCAGATGGTTTTTAATGCAGATAAAGGCGAGGTGTCGCATTTTGGTAAGAAAGGCTACAGCAGGACTTTCACAGTTAGTGGTAAAGCTCTGAGGGGTGTGTTGAACAGACAGACCTTGGGGTCCTTGTACATAGTTTCATGAAAGTGGCGTCACAGGTTGACAGGGTGGTGAAGAAGGTATTTGGCATGCTTTCATTGCGTGCAGGAGTTGGGTCATTATGTTACAGCTGTAAAAGACATTGTAAGGCCACATTTGGCATATTGCATACAATTCTGGTTGCCTTGTGATAGGAAAGATGTTATTAAACTGGAAAGCGTGCAAAAAATGATTTACAAAGACTTTACTGAGGCTGGAAGAGAGGTTGGATCGGCTGGGACATTTTTCCCAAGAGCATTGGAGGCTGAGGGGTGACCTTATAAAAGTTTATATAATCATGAGGGACATTGATAAGGTGAATTGCCAAGATCTTTTCCCCAGGGTAGGAGAGTCTAAAGCTAGAGGGCATAGGTCTAAGGTGAGAGGGGAAAGATTTAATAAATGACCTGAGGGGACCTTTTTCACAGAGGATGGTGCACAAATGGAACAAGCTGCCAGAAAAATGGTAGAGGCAGGTACAATTGTTACATTTAAAATACATTTGGACAGGTACATCAATGGGAAAGGATGTGGGCCTAACACAGGCAAATGGGACAAGTTCAGTTTATGAAACCTGGTCAGCATGATGGGTTGGGCCGAAGGGTCTGTTTTTGTGCTGTATAGCTCTATGACCTTTATATGACTGAACAGGCACAGGCTTTTTTGAACACAATAAGATTCAGAAGAGTGTAAAAGAGGGTAACTTACTTGAAGCTCAACAGCCCCAAACTCCAGTTCCATGTGATTTAATCATGATCTCCTTTTCGGCATGCTCAGTTGCTATACTTAGAATAAAGCTTTAATTCCCATTATGTTATTTTCCCCCCAAATACTTCTCCAGCAGTCCTTTTTTAAGCAGAAACATTTTGCTTTTACTCCACTTCTTCCATCCTCCTTATTCCTCAAAGACTTGAATGTAATAATATGAAGACCAATCAAGGGAAGAGTGAGGCAAAGGAAAAGAATGCAAAACTTGTGTGGTTATTTGAAAGGACATCAAGGGAGTAAAATGTTCACTCTCCTTTTTAATCTACCTTCCTCTGATCCAGGGACAAAGGTAACAGAGAGAAAAAGATTGGAAGGCTTTCTGAAGGTTATGCTAGAGGCAAGCAGATGATGACTAGATATCCTGTCTTCCTCTGAATAGCTTGTTATCGACATGTATATTTGTTTGTAAGCCTTCAGTAAAGATTGAAGTGTTTTCTCTAAACATGCTAAGTTCACTTCATTGTTCTCTGTGCACAATTACTAAGTTTTGCCACGTACGATTGGATTCTACCTGTGCAGATGTCGGATTCCTTTTGAAACTGTAGCAGTAACATTCTTGGTGTTTTAGATTCTTTAATTAGTTTATTGGCAGTAGGAATGATAAAATCTTGGCTTGCTTACCTTAGTGATTGAACTGATACTTAACTGGCTTCACAGTCTTGAACTGGCTTTCAACTCTGAAAAGAAATTTTTCATTGAACTGTGACTGCAGTTGCTGAATTTCTAACTGCATTTCCTTGGTAGTTTCTGTACAATACTTTACTATGGTATATGCTCAAATAAACGTTGATCTCATGTAAAAGTGGAACCCTACTTTCGAAAATAAATCTGGAATTTTCCATATATCTTGTTTAAAAGTCAACCCTAGTTCTTGACAGATAACAGATCAACATTTGTGAGTCAAGGTATTATCTTGTCCATAAATGTTACGATGATGAAATGAATTTTTTTTGTGCTATTATGTATTTTGATGTCCAATTCACACCAATCTGGGGTGAAAGTTTAAGACACATCAGGTCAGAGTCAGGTGATGACCTCTCTTTATGTGCAGTTCAGCTGAGCTCAGTTCTCCTATAGAACTTGTGGAATACTGTCATACACCTTGTTGAGGTTTTGAAATGTCTTCATCATTTTATGTAAAAACGCCCTCCAGAAAAAAACAAAAAAAGTATAGCAGTGTTTAAACTGAAAGTTGTTGGAGTTGCAGAGAAGACAAACCACTGTGTAGTAGTAACAGAATTTTGTGTTTTGGAGGAACGTGTGAGAGACTGGAGAAAGCTATCAAGCCAACTTCAGACAATGCCAAAATGAAAGTGTGCCCACAGAGATTAACCTGGACGACACTGCAAGCCAGGTACCATCAGGACCCGACACATCAACTTCTCCACCTCCTGATGCTGCCTGGCCTGCTGCATCTTTCAGCTTCCTGTTTGTCTACTTTGGATTCCAGCATCTGCTGTTTTCGTTTTGTCTCTAACAGAGGTAAACTTAGCAAGTGGCCAATTGTAATTGTAATTTAAAGTTGCATTATATTTCTGCTTCATTTTTTTGTAAGTATAAATAGAAGCTTACTAATTCATTTTGTTTTTATTATCTTTGTCCAGTAATTACCATAATTCATTGTGGGTTTTTTTCTTTATTCATTTAGAGATGAATTGGGCTTCTGCTAATAGTATGGTATTTTGGACTGTAGTATGAATTTCAGCTACTCAAAAGTAATAGTCGACCCCATAAAATAAACCTTAAAAAATATGACTTTCACACACACATTTCAGGAAATGTGGCATTTGAATCCAAAAAGTGCAGGAAGATCAAAATTTCAACTTTGAGGAAATAAATGACTTGGGTGCTCGATTCGTTCTTTGTGACGATGTTCAGAAAGAGCAAACCACTGTCATCAGGTGGCTATCCATGGTCTTCCATGGTACCCTAATTTCTCATTATTTCTAATTCTGTTTCAAGAAAAATAGAGAGTTCATCTTACTCTCTTGCAAAGCTAGGACAGAAGTGTCTTCAGTGTCTGTTAACCAAAGGATGTCTAAGGCTTTCACTTAATAAACAATCATATAACTTAGGAATTACATGCAAAATCCCCATCATTTCTTTCCCCTGCAGTGACTTTTCACTCTGATTCTTGTATTTTCTGAGACCTTAAGTTTAGTGGAGGACTATCTGAGGATTGTTGGCCTCAGCATAGCTTTCTCAAGGATTGTTATGTGCACTGTGGAATCTGATTTAAAATTACTCTCTCTGAGATTGACTACTGTCTGTGGACCTCAGGAAGGGTTCATCCAGTCCCCGCTGCCATGACTCCTATAGGTTGCTGCAGTTTGTGTTTAATTTCCTATGCAGTTGCTGCAGAGTTACCCTGGTTTCTCTCTTGGCACTGGAGACCTTCGATCAACTGCTTTGTTGGGTTCCTACTGGTAAAATTTCTTCATGGTTTGCAACATGCTCTGATTGTTTATTGGTGCATTTTCAGACTACTTGTCCTCTCACATCTACATGTATTTTAGTTTCCGTCATATGTACTGTGATGTTTTCCCTATAGCCAACCACATAGCTTGCCATTAGGATTATCCTGTGCTTTCTTCAGATTCTGTGCAAGCTTTGTTATTGTGCAGCTCAGGGCCTAGATGTATATCAAAACCCATTATTAGCCAGCCCCTACAATCACTGAAATATTTCCCCCACCTCTGGCGTACGATTATTAGGCTGGCCTATTGGAGCACTATCCCAGGACTGTACTTCAGGCTGTTCCTCCCCTGCCTTCAGTTTTGTAGGTCTGGTCATCCTGCGAACATACAAAAATGTGAGATCTACATTCCTGTGAGTGAACCACAACAAGTTTAAACTGAAAATGGTAAAGTTGGACATTTCCTTTGGATCCCACATTCTGCAGCTTCGGTTCACTATGATCTGATGTGACTATGACATTGCAACTTTCGTGGATATTCAATAGCTTTGCTTAGAATAAAGGTATAGTTCCCCATTAATTCACCTTTTAGGGCGGCACGGTGGCACAGTGGTTAGCACTGCTGCCACACAGCGCCAGACACCCGGGTTCAATTCCTGCTTCAGGCAACTGTCTGTGCGAGTTTGCACGTTCTCCCCGTGTCTGCATGGGTTTCTTCCGGGTCCTCCGGTTTCCTCCCACAGTCCAAAAAAAAATGTACAGGTTAGGTGAATTGGCCATGCTAAATTGCCCATAGTGTTAGGTGAAGGGGTAAATGTAGGGGAATGGGTCTGGGTGGGTTGCTCTTCGGAGGGTCGGTGTGGACTTGTTGGGCCGAAGGGCCTGTTTCCACACTGTAAGTAATCTAATCTAATAAACTAATCTAACCTAAATGCAGATATCAGTAATCTGGTTTTGATGCTATAAAAACCCCACCAATTCACTCCAGGTACACTCTGTCAAAGCTGACTAAAAACTGGGATTAGCTGAAAACCACACATCTTAAGAATCATCTGTGCATTTTGAAAATGTTTTCCTGCATTGACAATTTGGCTGCATGTCACAGGACCTCACCAGTTTTGCGCCAGTTTATTCACATAACCCGTGACTCCAGCTGACCGAGCTTGGCCTGATGTGTCTGACCTGAAATCTGGAAATATCCAAAATCTTTTGCAATGCTGCCGGTTTTGGGAGTGTATGCCTGCAATTTTTTGGGGGAAGGTAAGCGCTGTCCTTACCCAGTATAGTCCGTGTATAAGTCTTATTCAAAACCATTGTATTATATTAAACTACCCTTTGTGGAAGCAGTATTTCAGGATCATCCAAATCTGTTAACAGAGACCCCACATATCAGAATGATAAAACAGCATCTCCTTTCACAATTTTTTTAAAATACAAATCTTCTTTTGATTCCAATTCCCCTTGTATTCTATACAGGGAATTTATCTAATCTGGCGATTCAAGGTCCACGTTATTGAAAGCACTATACATAAATTAACTTCATATTGTTAATCCTGTATTTCAAATGCATTTGCTCCATTATCCTGCATGCTTTTCACATGCAATACCTTTGGAGAGATGTTAGTCGCTATTATCTTGTTGAAATGAATAGGACACATCAATAAAATAGAACCCTGTGCAAATTAAAATTGGATTCTGCTTCATTTTTTTCCCTTTTACAAAGTCACATTTTTATTGTTATGCTGTTCACATTCCACCTTTCAATCTTCAGCTGATGAGACTATCAAAAATCAGTGTGTCAATTTATTTTTTTTTAAATTGAGTACAGGTCAAACCCAGTAGATATCTTCCTTCATCTTCTGTGGGCAGCCAAATGGGATGAAGCCAAAAGCTGCTGCTAGTAATCTCTTTAAAATGTTTTACGAGTGTTTTATTGGCTTAGTTAAATGGTGGCGCTCATTATTCACAACTTTAATTAGAAGTAACATTTTTTTGAACATACCTTCACCATAGATTATAGTTAAAGGAATGAATTATTAAAACAACACATTGCTTATTTGTAGACTAATCTCTCTCCTTTTCCGACATGCATTAGCACTTAAAGTAAATGTGACCTTGAAATGATGCTGACCCTATTTAAGGTTCTTGAGTGGAATTTTACATCCGCCCCCAGGAGCAGCTTGGCAGATGGAAGTGCTGTGAAATTGGGTGTAATAGAGCTGATATTGTGTCTATCACTTATCTGGCTCTGTTACTGTATTATCAATGATAGAGGAGGCATTGAGTCAACTGAGACCTTTAAATGCCAGAAAATGGTTAGTTAAGAGCCTCTACCCATCACTGTTGCTATATCCTCAGTGGCAGGAAATGTCCATGCCATGTGGCAAGGCTGCCAGTCTATTTTATTTAGTAGGCTGAGAGAATTCCCCTCTGTCATGCACCCTGTACTCAAAGGAGCTCTCACCCATCTTAAATTAGTTACGCCACCTTCACTTGACCCACCTAAGTGCAATGCCAAATCCAGGTCCAACTCTACTCACTTAAATGTGCCAGTCTGGCACTGCCAAAGCTCAAAACCTGCCTGAACGTCTGGCAAATGGCTTTACTCTATTGCAGACACTGGAGCCTAGCAGGGCACCAGCTCTCTGCACACGGAGCATTAAGCGTGATCCAGTTAAATGGAGATTTGCTCACTCATGACCTCTCTGCTGGAGAGGAGGACCATCACCTCTGTGTGAAACTTTGGCAGATGTAGCCATGAAAATATGAGCTTACCCAGTGAAACCCACCAACAGTGCCTCATCGAAAATGGCTGAGTGGAAGCAGTCACCTTCCCTGATCTACTATTTGGACGTAGTTTGTTTACAAGATCAAAGGGTCACGCTATGGAGGGTAAAAGTTGGCATGCTAGGAATTGACAATGATAGACAGAAAGGTGAAATTTTTCCTTTCATCATGTACCAAATGATGAATCAGTGGGAAAATATGGTGCAAATAGAAAATTTGAATTCTTAATGTTGAGGAAAATCTATCCAATTTTACATAAGGTGGATGAGAATCTTGCTCATGGGTGACAAGAGGTATTTGTGAGCATTAGCATCTCAGTTTTATCCCTCCCCGCCTCATTTGTATGCAGTTTGCTATTTTCCCAGACAGTGGAAAAAATGTTAGTTGGCAAAAATTGCTGATATCAACATCTGAGAGGATGCCTGGTAGTTACAGCTTGCCAGGATCCACAGCTTGAATGAAGACAGCTTGGCCTACAGTGGAGCATGGTAATCCTGGCGGTTTCAGCAGGTGGCTTATGGGAGTTTATATCAAATGGCCCAGGCATGTCAAGTGTGTTCTGTCCAGTTGCAGGCTCACCTTCCACAGCTTGAACTTCCACTCAGTTGAGGGTTGCAAGCAGGTCGAGGGGCTGGGCACCCTCCAGAGTTTCCTGAAAGGAGACTTGTGGGATACATGTTTAAGGTTTCTGCTTCAGCTGGCAGCTGACTGGCGCCACTTGTCTCTGTCTGAGGAAAAGACACCTGAAAGGAGGTCAAGATCCCTCACCCACCTCGTCTTGTCACAGTGAGTGTGCTGGACTAGGCGCCAACCTGTCCAAGGAGACACCCAGACGCATGAATCCCAGACACAGTGTGGTACACAGATCCTTGGTGAGCTCTTCAAACCTTTAATTCAGTTCCCCAAGTTTCTCCATCAAAACTGCAGGCTGCTTCTGTTTATACATTTGACTAAGTTAAGAATGGTCAACATCATGGGATCCTCTACTACCTAAGCTGACCAAGATGCTTGGTCTCTGACAGTCCTGTGAATGCCAGTGACCTGAGGGATTTTATTCCTCAGCCAGCTGCAGAGAGGTACTCACAAGCATGTGGTCTGATCCAGCTAAAGTAACCACTGAGGAGTTGAGCCTGTTGAGGATTTGGGAGACGCCTTTGCCTGAACTTATACTGGGGAATCTGTAGCTTCTTCCTCAGAGATAAAGGAGGAGATGTTGAATGGAGAGGCTGCTCTCTTCAAAGTGGAGACTGTGTGAATGGTACTGGTGCCTGTAGAAGACAAGTGAATGAATATGGAAATATGGGTAGACCCTTGCTCGTGTTAAGAATATGTTTATAGTGCTGGAAATGGCACTGTAGACTGCAGTGGTTTCAGAAGACAGCTCACCACCTCTGTCTCAAAAGCATCTAATGATGGGTAATAAATGTTAGTCCAGCCAGCAATGCAGATCAGGCAGCATCCAAGGAGCAGGAGAATTGATGTTTCAGGCATAAGCCTTTCATCAGGAATGAGGATTGCTCATCCTGCTCCTCAGATGCTGCCTGACCTGCTGTGCTTTTCCAAAACCACACTCTTGACTCTGATCTCCAGCATCTGCAATCCTCACTTTTCTCCCAGCCAGCAACACCCATGTCCCACAACTGAATATAAAAAAGGAGTGAGAGCAGGGCAGCACTTGACAATATATCTGTCTTGGTTGCAATTCTCACTCAAGCATTCTCACTCAAGCAACCTCTATCCTCTCCCACAAGATCAAAAATTCTCTCCTCCAGTGGAGCGAGGAGATAAATGTTGGGCACATCACTGACCATCTTGGCCCTCTCCATTCTATTCTGGGCAGTTTTCTTTTGCAATGAGACAAATGGGGGAATTAAGTGAGACAGAAGTCTCTGGTACAGCTGGTAGTGTTGGTGCTGGTAGGGGTAAAGTGGTGAGGTGCCCTGAGTGAGCAAGCAAAAAGCACAGAGGGCAGAAAAGGTCAGTAAGTTGGGGGCATGTAGTGAGTTGAGGGCCATTGAGGGAAGATGCTGAATGCAAAGTCAAAGTTGTAGACCGTGCACCATAGTGGGAAGTGGATGCTGTAGCAGAGTTAGAATGAGGAAGCAGAGGTGATGGCACATATTGAGTGCAGAATTATTGAGTTTTTATGGTGTGGAAGCAAGCCATTTGGCCCAACAAGTCTATACCAACCCTCCAAAGAGCATCCCAACCCACTACCCTATCCCTGTAACCCAGCATTTTCCGTGGCTAATCCACCTAGCCTGCACATCCCTGGACACTTTAGCACAGCTAATCCACCTGACCAGCACATCTTTGGACTGTGAGAAGAAATCAAAGCACCCAGAGGAAACCCACACAGACACAAGGAGAATTTGCAAGCTCCCCACACAGAAAGTCACCTGAGGCTGGAATGGACCCCTGGTCCCTGGCACGTGAAGTAACAGTGCTAACCACCGAGCCATCATGTCATCCATGGCTATAACTTTCTGGCAGTATTACAGACCAGGAGCACCACATTGACCTAGGTGGCAACCTCAGACCAGGCTGTCAGGATCTAGAGCTCTGGTCTCTCCTGGCAGCCCAGGACATCTTCTTCTCCACCCTATCCACCAGGACTTCTAGGTACTTGTTGAAAGGCAATTTGTAGCTGATAATGTTTGAACTAGTGCACATCTGGCATTTAAATTTGATTCTGGTGGTGGAACGTCTGGTAGGTCCCTGTGCTGGTGAGTGCAAGATAGTGTGTGAGTGGTTAGAGTGGGGTGTGGTACGATGAGTAATGAGGTAAAAAACATGAGAAATCCTTCATGAAATGCCTGAAATCGATGCTCAGTCAGTGTTTGGAAAAACCCAACCCAAGACAATTACATTCATCCATGTAAACTGTCATAAAATAGTTGAAGCAAATAATGCCAGATTGAGTCATTTACGGTTCACAATGAGTCTCCCTCAGCAATAACTCATTGGCTAAGAGTTTTCACTTTGAATGAAGTCAATGATTTTATTACACTTAAAATTGGGCTCATTTGGACTGGGATTTGAACGTTTTGCTCAAGTTTCTGTTCCAACTCATTTATACTGCACTGAATGTTGATATATCATGGAACAGCTTGTTTCAGAACATAGCTCTTTTATTGAAAAGTAGCAATGAATCTGACCATACTTCCTTTCTCTAGCTCCTAAGACAATCAAGGACTGTCTCCTACTGCCTTCCTGCAAGATCTCTCTCCCTTGCCTCAAATCATTCTTGTCCTCCACGACTTGTAATTGATTCAAGCCCACGCAGACACAGGAAGAACATGCAAACTGCACACAGACAGTCGCCCAAGGATAGAGTCAAACCCTCACCCTCATCCATCTTCAACCTCACCTACACAAGGTCTTGTTTGCTCTTCAGTCCCTTGCTTGAAGGCTATTAACGCTTCAGTGAAATTTAGCATCACTGGCACATTTTGAGACTGAAATCTACTGCTCTGCCTCAAAGTTCTGGGTTTTTTGAAGTTGGCTAGAGTTGTGCCATTTCTTGTGATGTTTAAAATGGCTGAAAATAGATTTATCACAAAATATGAAGCAGTTTTTAAACAGAGTCCAGGTTTTCATGGAGTTGTGTCAAGTGCAAAATGGTAGGCGGGACCCAAATGTGGAACTTTCACCCCCTTTCTGACAAATTGAACTTTTGCCAGTAGGGGAACAGTGGCAGGGCACAATTCATCCATGAGGGTAATTTCAGTTCAGCAAGCCTGTTTGCATGCAGTGCGAATTTCAACAGGTCCCAAGATTGCAGCTGCATGCAACATAGCTTGTAGAGTAAGGATCCCAAACTTATGGAATAGTTCCAAAGGCTCTTGAATGGCAAGCAGTGTCTGTACAAGTGCCATAATGTGCACTTACTTAACATTTTAAAATGAAAACACAATGAGGGGCAGCTTCAGATATGTGGATCATTGGAATACCTTCTGGGGAAGGTGGGACCTGTACAAGGAAGACAGATTGCACCTGAACTGGATGGGGTACCGATATCCTGGGTGGGAGCTTTGTTGGAGCTCTTCGGGCGGGTTTGAACGAGTTTAGCAGGGGATGGGGATCAGAGCTACAGATCAGAGGATGGGGTATCTGGTGAAAAGGCAAATACAGCGTGCAGAGAGTCTGTGAGGAAGAATAGACAGTTGATAGGGCAAAGTTGCAGTCAGTGTGATGGGTTGAAGTGTGTCTATTTTAAAACATGAAGTGAAAGGAATAAGTGTGACGAACTTAGAGCATAGATCAGTACTTGGAGCTAATATATTTTGGCCATTATGGAGATTTGGACATCATGGGGGCAAGAATGGTTGTTGAATGTTCCTGAGTTTAGATGTTTCAAATGAAATAGAAGGAGGTAAAAGAGGTGGGGGAGTGGCATTGTTTATCAGGGATAGCATAAAAGCTGGAGAAAGAGAGGTCGTCGAGGAGAGTTTGTCTACTGAGTCATTATTGATGGAAGTCAAAGCAGTTACTTTATTGGGGGTTTTCTCTAGCCCCCCAATAGCAACAGAGACACGGAGGAGCAGATTGGGAGGCAGATTTTGGAAAGATGTAGAAATAACAGGGTAGTTGTCATGGATGTCTTCAACTCCCTAACACTGATTGGAACCTCCTTAGTGCAAATAGTTTGGATGGAGCAGACTTTGTCAGGTGTGTCCAGGGAGGATTCCTGACTCAATATGTAGATAGGCTGACTAGAGGGGAGGCCATATTGGATTTGGTGTTTGGCAACGAACCGGGTCAGATGTCAGATCTCTTGGTGGGAGAATATTTCAGTGATAGTGATCACAACTCCCTGGCCTTTACTGTAATCGTGGAGGGGAACAGGAGCAGACAGTATGGGAAAGTACTTAATTGGGGGAGGAGAATTACAATGCTATTAGGCAGGAACTGTGGAGCATGAATTGGGAACAGATATTCTCAGGGAAATTCATGACAAAAATGAGGAGGTTGTTTAGGGAGCACTTACTGTACGTGTCCCACTGAGGCAAGGAAGGGATGGCAGGGTGAAGGAACCTTGGATGACAAGAGATATGGAAAATCTAGTCAAGAGGAAGAAGGAAGCTTACTTAAGTTTGAGGAAGCAAAGATCAGACAGGGTTCTAGAGGGTTACAAGGTAGCTAGGAAAGAACTGAAGAATGGACTTGGATGAGCTAGAAAGGGGCATGAAGAAGCTTTGAGGTAGGATTAACGAAAATCCCAAGGTGTTCTACACTCATGTGAGGAAGAAGAGAATGGCCAGAATGAAGGTAGGGCCAATCAGGGATAGTGAAGGGAACTTGTGCTTGGAGTCGGAGGAGGTAGGGGAGGTCCTTAATGAATACTTTTCTTCAGTATTCACCAGAGAGGGACCTTATCATTTGTCAGAACAACATGAAACAGGCTGATATGCTCAAACAGATTGATGTTAAGAAGTAGGATGTGCTGGAAATTTTGAAAATCTTGAAGAAAGATAAGTCTCCTGAGCCAGATGGGATATACCCAAGGTTACTACAGGAAGTGAGGGAAGAGATGCACCTTTGGCAATGATCTTTGCATCCTCACTGTCCAATGGAGTAGCGCCAGACAATTGGGGGGTGGCAAATGTTATTCGCTTGTTGAAGAAAGAGAATAGGGATCATTCTAGGAATTTCAGACCAGTCAGTCTTACATCAGTGGTGGGCAAATTATTGGAGAGGATTCTAAGAGATGAGATTTATGATTATTTGGAAATGCATAGCTTGATTAGAGATAGTTAGCATGGCTTTGTGAGGGGCAAGTCTTGCCTCACAAGCCTTATTGAATTATTTGAGGATGTGACAAAATATGTTGATGAAGGTAGAACAGTGAATGTGGTGGACATGGATTTTAGCAATGCGTTTGATACGGTTCCCATGGTAGGCACATTCAGAAGGTAAGGAGGCATGGCTGTCTGGATACAGAATTGGCTGGCCTATAGGAGGCAGATGGCGGTAGTTGATGGAAAATATTTAGTCTGGAGCTCAGTGACCAGTCATGTTCCACAGGGATCTGTTCTGGGACTGTGCTCTTTGTCATTTTTATAAATACTTGGATGAGGAAGTAGAAGGGTGGGTTAGTAAGCTTGCCAAAGACACCATAGTTGGTGGAGTTGCGGATAGTGTGGAGGGCTGTTATAGTTTGCAACGGGACATTGACAGGATGCAGAGCTGGGCTGAGAAGTGGCTGATGGAGTTCAACCTGGAAAAGTGTAAAGTGATTCATTTTGGAAGGTTGAAGTTGGATATAGAATACAGGGTTAAAGATAGGATTCTTGGCAGTGTGGAGGACAGAGGGATCTTGGGGTCCAGATCTATTGATCCCTCAAAGTTACCACCCAAGTTGATAAGGTTGTTAAGAAGGTGTATGGTGTGTTCACTTTCATTAGCAGGAGGATTGAGTTCAAGAGCCACGAGATTATGCTGCAGCTCTATAAAGTCCTGGTTAGACTGCACTTGGAATGTTGTGTTCACTTCTGGTCACCTCATTATAAGAAGCTTGTGGAAGCTTTAGAGAGGATGCAGAGAAGATTTACCACGATGCTACCTGGATTGAAGCACATGTCTAATGAAGAAAAGGTTGAGGGAGCAAGGGCTTTTCTCATTGGAGAGAAGAACGCAAGATGATGAGAGGCTTGGATAGAATGGATAGTCAGAGACTTTTTTCCAGAGTGGGAATGGCTATCATGAGGGGACATAATATTAGGGTGATTGGAAGAAGGTTTAAGGGAGATGTCAGAGGTAGGTTCTTTACACATAGAGTGGTGGGTGCATGGAATACATTGTCAGCAATGATAGTAGAGTCAGATACATTAGGGACATTTAAGCAATTCGTGTACAGGCACATGGATGATAGTAAAATGCAGGGTATGTAGATTAGTTTTATCTTAGAGTAGGAAAAAATGTCAGCACAGCATTGAGTGCCAAAGGGCCTGTACTGTGCTGTACTGTTCTATGTTCTTAAAAGGTTGCTGGAATCAAGGAAAGTTTGAGAAAAATCTTTCCACAATTTGAATAGCTGACTTCTGAAATTTCTCTCAGATTTCTTTATTCTTGGCTGACTTCAAACGCTTCAATTATATCAGCATTGGAGGTGAGGGGCAGTCTGACTTCACACTTTAATAGCTTAATTAGACTTTAAATGCAAAGCTGTCTTTGGTGTGGGTATGAATCAATGTTTACTTTTCTTAATAAGAAATAAAGCATTTGCAATTTTCAAAAAAGCTTTGAATGAATGTTTGTGAATAGTCTTTTTTGAAGTATCGAGCCTGCATAATTAAATCTGTATGAAATTTGTGGAAATTGATTTCATTTCATCTCCATATTCCCTTGGGGTCAGTTGGAATGGGATAGGTTCTGCAAGGTTCCAATGTGCAACTTCTATCCATGTTGCTACAAAGGCTGTCTTCCTGTTGGAAAATGTGAACTATGTTCAATGGCGGTTTGATGTCAACCTTTCCTGAGAGCTGACTCGACGAATTGGTTGGAGGCCACAAGTTCCGTTTGCTTGACATCAGCAATTAACTTCATCAATCAGTACTCATCTTGAAGCCTCAGATCTTGGCATCCTTTTGTGCTCTGGCAGCCAACTGACATCATGAATTGGAACATTAACTGATTGTTGGTTGGTTGGAACCTGCCAGTTCCAAAGACAATAATCTGTGCATATTTGTCTTCAAAAGAAAACATTATCAAAATCTATACCCCTTTTCCAACCTTGTCCTACGATAAATTTAGTGAACCATAAGGAGTGACTGGGAAAGAAACATTTCTGTGCTCCATACATTATTCTAAACACATAAACAAATTGAACTTTATTGAATTTGAACAAGAAAAATTGCCTGGGTGACTTCCATCGTTGGACTTGCTTTCTAACCAAGGCATGTTGATGTATTGAGGATTTATTGTGTATGCTGCTTTGCACAAAATCAGTACACACAGTCTCTATCCTGTTCCCAAAGCTCCTGAATCTTACTAGACAAAGCCACTCCAATTTGCCACAAATTGGTGATATTGTCTGAAAGGCCACTGCATTAATGAGGTGGCAAAAATTAAAATGCCATATTTCACAATATTTTAACACATTTGTGAACCTGCAAGAGTAGGAGTAGGTTATTTTTGGCCAATCAAGTCTGGTCTGCCATTCAATCAAGTCTGGTCTGCCATTCAAATAATATATGGCTTATATAAATAGCCTCAACTCTGAATTCCCCAAAAACCTTCAACTCCCTGATCAATGAAGAATTTATTATTTAATGACCTGGACTCCGTGACTGCCTGGGAAGGAGAGTTCCAAAAACTCTCAACCCTTTGGGATGAAATGATCACCTTCATCTGCCTCCCAACAAAGCATTTACGACTAGAAACAGGAGGCTCTCTGGGTTTGCCATCAAACCTTGCTGGTCTCACCGAACATAATAACTTTAAGGTCTTTTCTGAAAGTGATGGGTGGTGAGCCTTTGATGTGGACATTGAGAAACCTAACAAAATACCTTGTGTTCATCTGTACATGCATCTTTTTTGTTGGTCACCATGCATTAAAGCGTAAAAAAATCTCATATTTAGTAAGGATTTTCAGGGCTTGATTTCCTACAAATGTACTGATGATGGAGATCCATAACTGCTCTTAATGTCTGTCAGAAAACTGCAGTTGCAGGAACTATGGTTTTCTATTCAATTAAACCAACAGACAGAAACCCCGTTGGTTTCATTGGATTGAAAAGTCTTCATTAAGGAGCTTTTGTAGCAGGCTCTGAAAAGGTTCAAGATGGAATGACACTCCAAATGTTTGCAAGTAGTAAGAGCAAATTTCAGGAAATCATGGACTGAGTGCTGATGATTTTTCAACATTTGCTGATAAGGCCCCCATTACCTTAAAACGCTTTAAACATGAATGATGTCTATTTAAAAAAGATAAGAGGGACAACATTTTTACACACAGAGTGGCTCGTGTGTGGAATGAGCTTCCAGAGAAAGTGATGGATGCAGGTACAGTTACATCCTTTAAAAAACATTTGGATAAGTTCATGAATAGGAATGGTTTGGAGGGATATGAGCTAAGGGCAGGCAGGTGGGAATGGTTTGATTTGGGAACCTGGTCAGTGTGGTTGGTGGCTCGATGGTTAGCACTGCTGCCTTACAGCAGCAGGGATCATGTTTGATTCTCCCCTCAGGGCTACTTTCTGTGTGGAGTTTGCACATTGTCCCCATGTCTGTGTGGATTTCCTTTGGCTGCACCAGTTTCCTCCCACAGTCCAAAGATGGACAGGCTAGGTGGGTTAGCCATGGGAAATGCATGTTAACAAGGGACTGGGTCTGGATGGGATCTTCTTTCGAGGGTGGGTGTGGCTGCAAATGGCTGCTTCCACATTGTAAGCATTCTATGACTGGTTTTCCAGAAGGGTCTGTTTCCTTGCTGTATGACTATGACTCTTGTTGAAGATGGTTTAAAAACAGAGAGCTACTGGAAAGGCACTATAGTGCAAAATAGAGCAATTGACTAAACAGGAGCCAGTGTCAGGCATCAGATGTAGCCACCAGATCAACAAGATTTCAAGTACTTGCATAGGTACCAAAGCAGTCTCGTCCGACCATCAGAAATAAAATTTTTGACAAGGCAACTTGGATCTAATGGTATGATCCAGCTGGTTACTTTATATACAATAATTGCAGCAAGATCAGAGTGACTTTCATGTTTGCACCTGGCCAGGGTGCTTAGTGAATAACAATTGCAGAATCCACATTGTATCTATATATTCTAGACAGAACAGATGATTCGGAGCCTTGGCTCTTTTAATTTTTTTTGAAAATAAATCATATTCCTCACATGACGAACCAATGTCATCTGTTTTTTTTCTGAAAAGCAACAGCTCGTGGATGTGAAGCTATGGTAATCTGAACAGAAAAACCCGCAGAAATTTTGATTTACTGATCCCTGTACAAAAGCCCCGGGCACACAATAATCAGATCCTGCCTGCAGTTATTACATTTGATATGACCAGCTGAAACGAGACTAAGGAAATGGCAAAGCTAGCCAGCCTGTCGTGTTTTATTTCTTTGAGTCTGGGCTCCAGTCTGCAGGTGTTTCTTTGCACTGAAACTCCCTGGGGCCTTCTCCTCTTTGGCAGGCTCTGCTAAACCTACAGTGATTTGATTTGGATCGCATTACCAACACTTTACCTCTTATATTTCCGTGATAATGGTTGATTGGAGTCGATTATGGTACTGGGAGGAAGTTAATGTGTTGTCAAGAAACAGTTGTAGCAGCAATGAGGGGACAATATAAGTTTGGGTGGGTGGTAATATGAGGAGCAGCCACACTGTGGAGTATAATTTGTGGTCACTGCAAGATCATTCTCTGTGAGTCTAAATCTTGTTCAAAGTGAGATAAAGCTTAAGAATTTAATCTATTAAACAGATGGTTATAAATATAAGCACTCGTTGACATTACCAATCTATAATTGGGCCTGTAGTTAAGTCAAAATCCTAATTTATTTTTTTTTTAAATGCGCAAACCATGCTTTATGTCTATGAACATATCAGAAAAAGTAAATGTTGCTGGGGACGATTGCATTTGCTTCAATGTATTGGAACTGTAATCTGTATGTTTTAATAAAAGGGATGGTCCCCGTTGACTTAGTATCTCAGAGTCATAATGGGACTCGGCTGTTGAGCCACATGTGCTTGATTCAATGAGATAGTGGATGATCTTCCACCTACCTTCATATATTCCCCCTTTTCCTTAATACATTTTGACCTTTTGGCAAGAAAGACTGGTATTTTGGTCATGTCACTCAATTATTGGACCTGAGAATATGGGTTCAAAACCCACCAGAGTAGCTTGTGCAATGTGAATTCAATCAGTTTGGAAGATAACTTATTCTCAGGAAGGGCGAACATGACAACTATCATCAATCTTTGTGAAAGCCCATCTGGTTCACTTATGACCATAAGGAAAAAAGTCTGTCATAGAATCCCTACAGTGTAGAAACAGGTCATTTAACCTAAACTGACCCTCCAAAGAGCATCCCACCCAGACCCAACCCTATTCCTGTAACCTTGTATTTCCCATGGTTAATCCACTTAGCCTGCACATTGCTGGACTGTAGGAGGAAACCAGAGCACTTGGAACAACCACACACAGACATGGGGAGACTGAGGGTTGAATTGAACCCACGTCCCTGAAGCTGTGATGCAGCAATATTAACCACTGAGCTACCGCTGGCACCCCTACCCAATCTCACCTCCATGTATTCCAGACCCATAGTAATATGGTTGACTCTTAACTGTCTTCTGAGATGGCCTCAAAAGCCATTCGGTTCAATTGAAATTAGGGATAGGTAGCAAGTACTGATCTTACCATTGATTCCCAAATCCCATGACAAAAATGGAATAAAAGGAGAATGCTCAAGACAATCTTGCTTAACCTGTGTTTAGGTCAGTGTGGTGCTGGAAAAGCACAGTAGGTCAGGCAGCATCCGAGGAGCAGGAAAATCGGCATTTCGGGCAAAAGCCCTTCATCCTAACCTGTGCCTTTTAATAGAGGAGGCATATAATATCGAAAAAGAAGGCATCCATTTTGACAAGAAAAGTTAGAAAGAAGATGTCTATATGGCGAGAGATTAAACAATCCTTAGATGTAGAAAGGTCCTACTGCATAAATTGTAATGGTTAAGTGTGCAGTTGCAGCAAGTATTTAGTAAATTACAGGAAGTAATTAGTAAAATAAACAGAATGCAATGTTATTATGAGGAAAACTGAACCCAAAAGTCAGAAAGTTATGCAAGTATGCAGTGAAACCATATTCTCTCTAAGCTCTATGGCTACATTGCAGTTCAGTCACTGAGAGGCTCTGTGCAGTAGAAAGGATATAGGGGCAGCAATGCATTGGCTTCTGTTTATGGAAGCTGCTGCAATGTCGATGCAACAGAAAATTTACAGGTGGACCGTTGAGAAGAGATTAATTAAATGAAGCATCTGAGACCCTGTGGGTTCTTGATAGGGTGCACGTGGAAAGGATATTTCCAGTGGTGAGAGAATCTAGCATTGGAGTCACTGTTTAAAAATAAGGGGCTACCCATATAGGACAGAGGTGTGGAGAAATTTTTTTTCTCACAGAGAATTGTAAAGTTTAAACTCTCTTCCTCAAAAATCAGTGGAAGTAGAAACTTTGATTTTTTTTAAGGTAGACATAGTATTTTCTTGAGAAGTAAGCACACTTAAAATTATCAGGGGAGTAGGTGGAATTATGGATTCTGACTTTTGTCTTAAGTTTTCCTCATAATAACATTGCATTCTGTTTACTTTACTAATTACTTCCTTTAACTGCTGTAATTTACTAAATAGTGGCGCAGGTTTGAGGGGCTAAATGGCCCATTCCTGCTCCTAATTTTTCTGTTGAAATAGCTGCATGCACTTCAACTCCATTTGGTTAGATACTCTTTAATGACCTGGCCTAAGAACTTGCTGTTCATCTCAGTCTTGAAACATTGAGTCAATCCCAGCCTCACTAAGAGTTCCATTAGTCAGTGTGCGAAGACGTGTTCTGTCACAACACCCCAATGGCTTAGTGTGAAAGGGAAAGACAGAAGGGGTTGAGAATGTAAGGTATTTTGCAGTGTTAGCAGACGATCAAGAGAGACAGGAAATGAAACCTAGAGTCATAGAGTTATAGAGACATACAGCATGGAAACAGACCCTTCGGTCCAACCCGTCCATTCCGACCAGATATCCATTTTGGTTTTAGATATGTTTCCAATCAGCCATTCAGAGATGTTATAACACACTTTTGAAAAAGGTGGGGCTTAAAACTCAAGCCTCCTGGCTCAGAGACATGGACACTACCACTACAACACAAGACCGACTCTATTTAGTTTTTAGGCTGTGTTGCTTGAACACCAAAAGTTTCAGATTGTGCATGTGAAAGGTTCAGCAGAGGCTTGACCAGTAAATAAACATGGCGGTGCTCAAATATGGGAGCAAGTGAGGACTGCAGATATTGGAGATCAGAGTCAAAATGTGTGGTGCTGGAAAAGCACAGCAGGTCAGGCAGCATCTGAGGAGCAGGAGACTTGACATTTCGAGCATAAGCTCTTCATCAGGAATGAGGGAGTGGCCCAAGGGGGCTGAGAGATAAATGGGAGAGGTTGGGGCTGGGGAAAGGTAGCCGGGAATGCGATAGGTAGATGAAGGTGGAGGGGGTGAAGGTGATAGGTCGGAGCAGAGGATGGAGCAGATAGGTGAGAAGGAAGATGGACAGGTAGGACAGTTTAAGAGGTCGGTGCCGAGTTGGAGGGTTGGATCTGGAATAAGGTAGGGGGAGGGGAGATGAGGAAACTAGTGAAATTGACATTGATCCTGTGTAGTTGTAGGATCCCATGGCAGAACATGAAGCGTTCTTCCTCCAGGTGTTGGGTGGCTAGAATTTGGTGTTGGAGGAGGCCCAGGACTTGCATGTCCTTGGCAGAGTCGGAGGGGGTATTGAAGTATTTGGTCACAGAGTGGGTGGGGTTGTTTAGTGCGTGTGTGCTCAAATATGAACAATAAAAATAAACGACCAGGAAAGAATGATATCACTGTCATACTGGCAGGAATACTGCACTGCACTCACACATTTTGCACATGCATACTGGGAGCATTCTGGGCCTAGGGTCAGACAGCCTCATTTTTATTTTCTTAATCAATCATTATGTCATTTTTCCATTTGTCTCTCCTTCTTTCCTTCTTATCTTGATTTGCTCCTTTGTATTTCTCTGTCATTAATCTGTTTTCCGTTTCTTTTTGCGATTTTGTTGTTCTTGTTATGCTGCTCATGTATATTGAGCCTGACTAAACAGCTCACCTTTCTGTGGCTGGGTACTAATGTCAGTAAGTTCACAAGAACATGACTGCCATGCTGACTCCCTCACAATCCCCAGTGGGTTCAAAATACTTGTTATTCTTAGATCGTCAAGAATTGAAGAGAGCTCACATATTGCTATAAAATACCTAAGGAAGTAAATCAATGCGATCAGACTTCGTGATTAGCTCACTCAGTTTGGAATATTATTATCATCTGCAAGGCAACTAAACTTAAAACAAAATGATCAGTCTGGAAAGGATGTTGGAGACTGACCAGGTATCATCATTAATAAAATAAGGGAGTACATTTTGTGGTGTATTGGGTGTTGAGAAATTCTTTCACCATTTACTGACCTACGTTGGTTCCTGGTTCAGCAACACCTCGATTGAAAAATTCTCATCCTTTGTTTCCAAACCCCTCCGTGACTTTGACCCTCCCAATCTCTGTAACCTCCTCCACCTCCAAAACCCTCGAGATTTCCATGTTTTCCCTAACACTATCCGCTTGTGCATCTGTCTGATTCTCTTTGTTCCATTTTTGGTAGCCTTGCTTTTAGCTGCTGAGCTGTTAAGTTCTGGAAATCCCACCTAAAATATTGCATTTTTCTGCTGCTCTGTTCTGCTCTTTAGGACACTCTTGGAAATGTACCCTTTGCATCAAGCAAAAAAACATAGAAGAAAGGCTGGATAAGATGGACATTCTTCATTGAAACTTAGGAGGTTGAGAGGTGACCTTATAGAGGTTTATAGAACCATGAGGGGTAGACATAGGATTAATAATCTGTGTCTTTTCCCTTGGATGGGGGATTTCAAGACTGGGGGCATAAGTTAAGGTGAGAGGAGAGAGATTTTAAAAAGACATGAGGGTCAATTTTCTTACATAGAGGATGAAATGAACTTCCTGAGGAATTGCTGGATGCAGGCACAGTTACAACATTTAAAAGTCACTTTGACAAGTATATGCATGGGAAAGGTTTGGAGGGATATGGGCCAAGAGCAGGCAGGTTGTGGGGGTTAGTTTGGGATCATGTTTGGCAGGGACTTGTTGGACTGGAGGTTCTGTTTCTTTGCTGTATGACTCCATGACTGTATAAGAGTCATGGGAACTGAAATGCTAACACTATTTTCTCTCCACAGATGCTGCCAGACCCACTGAGTTTCTCCAGCAATTTCTATTTTTCCTTTAGATAAAGACTTGGTTGTATGACCAAGGACCTCATGTGGCTCAGTGTCGCATTTAATTTGATTTTTTTTTCTTTGTTTCACGTCACCCAGTAGATGGTAGCCAATAGTGGCACAGTGGTTATGTTACTGAGCTAGTAACTTAGCAACTCAGGGTTAATGTTCTGGTGGAATTTGAATTTATTTAATAAATCTATAATATAAAGTTAGTTTCAGTAATGATTGATACGAGAATTACCATTGGTTTTCAATTTGTTTTAGAATGATCTGCTTTACCATTGTCCTTTATGGAACAAATTCTGCCATCCTTATCTGGTCTGGCCTACATAGCTGTAAATGTGGACATGTTTCATCAATACCCAACCCATTTACAGCCACAATAACACTGCTTGGTGCTGCTTTGACAAGGAAAAGGAGTATTTCTCCTTCGCGAGACGCGCTGCCCACTGCACATCCCAACCTGAGGTCTTTCCGCTTCCATTATTTTTTCCCTTCTGTCTCCCTCAAATATCCAGCCTGGCCACTGAGCTCCCATAGGTCATGGCTTTCTGACCTCAGTGAAAATGCCATACTTACTGTCATTGCCAATATTGAACAAAGAACAAAGAAAATTTACAGCCCAGGAACAGGCCCTTCGGCCCTTCAAGCCTGAGCCAATCCAAATGTACTGTCTAAACTTGTCGGTCAATTCCTAAGCATCTGTTTCCCTCTACTCCCTACCTATTCATGCATTTATCCAGACGCATCTTAAATGCATCTACTGTGCCTGCCTCTACCACCTCTACTGGCAACGTGTTCCAAATGCCCACCACTCTCTGTGTGAAGTACTTGCCGCGTGTATCCCCCTTAAACTTCCCACCTCTCACCTTGAAAGCGTGACCTCTCGTTATTGAATCCTTCACCCTGGGAAAAAGCTTGTCTCAATCCACCCTGTCTATACCTGTCATGATTTTATAAACCTCAATCAGGTTTCCCCCCTCAATCTCCTTTTTTCTAATAAAAATAAACCTAACCTACTCAACCTTTCTTCATAGCTAAGTGAGTGGCTTTAACCCAAAAGAGGTCACCCAGTTGAGGAGCAAACTGGGACCAGAGAGCTGTTGGTCATTTAGTTGAATAGCACCAATTGTTGCTATTTCTTTTGCAACCAGCAGGCTACATCTACCTGATGTAGCAATGCTTATGTTGTCACTTGTAATGTCAGAAACTAGGACATGGATAATATTGTATTGAAAGATCTCATACATGTTTATTACAGCTCAATGATGCACGTAAATATTGCATTCACAGGCACAGCAGTGTCTGGACTAACATGAAATTATCAGGTTCCAAGGATAGGTCTGCTTACATCAATATGTCAGTCTTCAAGTGGCCTCAGATAGGATTGAGTCTGAAACCTTTCTACCCTCAATTCACATGGTATGATAAAATTATGATATCAAGGGCTCTTAAAGAAATATTAGTGGACAAAATGTGAGACATGACAGAACATCCCCCTTTCTCCAAGAGTAAGAAATTATCCTAAACACATGTACCTATACATGTTTGCATAAAGACATGATTGTCAATTCAATAATTATACAAAACCATTAAAAACAGAGTTTACAAGATTAACATTTCAAACTTCAATGTAACTCTTTGGAGCTTAACAACTTGAGCTGATGTGGTGATCAGCTTCTTGATTAAAGGGTGATGTGCTGTCCTTTGCTGCTCTTGGATGATGGTCAAGTTGTCTTGCTGGTTGGTTTCTGTCACTCAACATCGCCACACGATCATCAGCATCAGAATGTTCTTCCTCACTCACTTCATGTATGCTTGATGTGCCGTATGTTGGTCTGGGCTGACTGTTGTTTCTTCAAAATATAGCTATTATTTTGATCGGAACTGATCAAGAAACCTTCACTGGTTTCCCTGTATTTGTATATCTAACTCAAATTCTCTGCCAGTTTTCAGTTTTGGTAGTTACCTAACAATTAAATGTGTATCGCTTTTTAATGTATTTAAAGAAAAATATTCTATGTTCTGAAATAATTAGACAATTGTGTACTGGACAAGTTTGTTCACACTTGCCTTCCAGGTATATGTTATTCTGGGAATGGTAGATCCTTCTCTATCGGTGTTGTATGAAAATGCAACGGTACAGTACAATAATCTTGGTTGGTTGCTGGACACTTAATGACCATAGCTGAAAATGTGTTGCTGGAAATGCGCAGCAGGTCAGGCAGCATCCAGGGAACAGGAGAATCGACGTTTCGGGCATAAGCCCTTCTTCAGGAATTCCTGAAGAAGGGCTTATGCCCGAAACGTCGATTCTCCTGTTCCCTGGATGCTGCCTGAACTGCTGCGCTTTTCCAGCAACACATTTTCAGCTCTGATCTCCAGCATCTGCAGACCTCACTTTCTACTTAATGACCATAGGCTTGGTAATACGCACCACCTCATGTGTTCTGATAGATAGTTTGAACAAGGATAATGGGGTGAGGAAGAAACATAGGTCACTCCTCCATAGTACTCATGTCTCCAAATGTTTTACCAGTGGATTGCAGTCCTTTGATAGGCTTTATCCATTCTGGGACAGATGAGCAGTTTATCATGTCGGTAATATTGTACCCATTGTGTTGCTAAATCATCAAATAATGGGAAATTTAGAAAAGTAATTCATTACAAGGATGTGATCTTTTCTGGGCACTGTGAATAGATCTGTTGCTACATTTCCAAGGAGTGGTTGGAACATTATGTGGATGGAGAGACTCTGCTGCTGAGGTTGATACATTTGGCATTCAAGAATCATTGAATATCCTGATAGAGTTCTGGCCAGTACATGCCAGCTGTCTTATGTGTTCAATATTTATGTATCCCTGGTGCAACATGGATATAAAGTCTTGACATAATGCTTTCAGTTGAAACTGACTTGACATGATATATCTACTTCAATCCTGCGTGGCCAAAATGAACAAATCTTCTCAGGTACTTCCTTAATACTGTCAGGCCAACCTTAGCTAATTATTATTTTTTTATAACTCTTGTTAGTTGCTCATCTTTGTAGTTTCCAATTGCAACTGTTCAAAGTGGCTCTGACCAAAGTGTAACAGAGAGAAAGTGAGGACTGCAGATGCTGGCGATCAGAGTCGACAGTGTGGCGCTGGCAAAGCAAGCCAGTCAGGCAGCATCCGAGGAGCAGGAGATTCGACGTTTTGGGCATAAGCCCTTCATCAGGAATGTACAAATGAATGAATGCTTGAAGCATCAACTCTCCTGCTCCTCGGATGCTGCCCGACCAGCTGTGCTTTTCCAGTACCACACTTTTTGACTCTGAAGTGTAACAGGTCAATACTCTTCAACTTCAAATGACTTGATTGTGTCATGTGTGATTTGTTCTGCCACAATGGATGTGCTTTTAATCTCATGAATTGTGATGATACTGACATCTGGTAATCTTACTACTGGTAATCCGGTATAGATTACTGGTAATCCTGCCACTGCTGGACTATTGGTATCCATCAACTAGATGATTTCAAAACCACACAATTAGCTTGTGTAGTAGTACTGCACTGTGATTGTGCCAATTCATGGAATTGATTCTTTAAACACAGTCTCCCCCAGGCTTGCTGAGGTACATTTCTTTCAGGATGTATGGTGGTAACACGTCAGACTAGCTCCCACTTTGTTTTTAGCATTTAGGGTATGTCACCTTGCCTTTTCGCAATATGTTGCGAAAGCTACATGGTTGTGAAAGCTATTACTGACTGCCTTATAACATCGACATAAAGTATGAAATTAATAATATGTAATACTACAGATGCCAGAAATCTGAAACAAACACAGAGAATACTGGAGAAACTCAGCAGGTCTAGCAGCATCTGTCATGGTTTGACTCTTCTTCAGAAGTTCATAAAAATATGGAAATCATGCTCATGTTTGAAAATTTGCTTTTCGTTTGATTAACTTAAACCCTGCCAAGTGTTTGCATTTGTACCCCTTCTTAACACTAACCTGCTGTGAGTGCTGTACTATGTTCTGTTCTGAAGCCTGGCCTGACCTTTGGACCCAAATTTTCTGCAAATATATGACCATTAACAACAATTTTCATTGTATCTCACTGCATGTGACAATGATAAGTCAAACAATGCCCTTTGGTGCCAATGCGCTGTATGGATATCACTCCTCATATGACAAACCCTTCATCTCTGGGATCGTTCTTGTAAACCTCCTCTAGACCTTCTACAATGCCAGCATATCCTTCCTTCAGCCTGAAAACAGGGCCCAAAACTGCTCACAATGTTCCAAATGCAGTCTGACAAGAGCCTTATGCAACCACAGCTGTACATTTCTGCTCTTGTATTCTAGCCCCCTTGGAATGAATGCTAACATTGCTTTTGCCTTCCTAACTGCCAACTTAATTTACATGTTAACTTAAGGAGAATCCTGAACTAAGTGTCTCTTTGTGATTCAGACTTCTGCTATATTTCATCATTTAGAAAATAGATAACGCCTCTACTCTTCCTATCAAAGTGCGTAACCTCACCGTTTCCCACATTGCAGTTGATGTCTGTATGACATGAGTCGGTGTCTATTAGTCCAAAGGTGTTACCCAAACTAGCCTTTGAGGACATTCTAGATCTTTTCTGGATCTTTCCAATTATCCAAAGAAAGAAGAGGCTCATTACTTATGCAAAGCCCCTTCTTGCCAATAACAAACTTTTGAAACATTCTTCTCAGGATCACTTATCACTTGATTGGTACAGCACTTGATTTTTGTTAAGTTTTAAATCAGTAAACATATTATTGACTACCCAATCCATTATTGACTGTTTGCCTTCCATTTCTCACTGTTGCTCATTGTTTTGTTTTAGTGCTGAGTAGCATTTGTTTATTTTTTTCGCCTTTTCTGATTCTGTTTCCTGTTTTGATTTTTGTTGTTCCTCCTTTCCTTCCCTTAGTCCTAGAAACAATGTTAGATTAATAACTGCAGATTGTTAGTGCAAAATTGAGCACATAGTTCAAAAATTGCAAGTTTTCATTTGAAAGTCTCATCCTGTAGATGGCATTCATGCCAAATAAAGAATGAAAACATCACACAGTCTTTACTCCACTTTGGCCTCAAAATGGAAAAGCATAATGAATGAACTAAACAATGTTTATACACAGGTAAGCCTTATTCATGTAGAAATCAGCTTAAAGTATCTTTTTGAGCTGTGTTTTATTTTGATAAAGCTTTATAGCCCTGTTGTGAGGTGAAATTGATTGCCTTTTTATAAAAAACAAACCAGAATGGGGCAGCACAGTGTCTCAGTGGTTCGCACTTGCTGCCTCACAGTGCCAGTGAGTTTGATTCCCGCCTCGGGCGACTATCTGCATGCATTTCCTCCAGTTTCCTCCCACAATCCAAAGATGAGCAGGTCAGATGAATTGGCCATGCTAAATTGCCCATTAGGTGCATTAGTCAGAGGGAAATAGGTCTGGGTGGGTTACTCTTTGGAGGGTCGAAAGGCCTGTTTCCACATTGTAGTGAATCTTATCTAAACAGCAGGTAATCAGTTACTTTTTTAAGAGAAGGAGAAAGTGAGGTCTGCAGATGCTGGAGATCAGAGCTGAAAATGTGTTGCTGGAGAAGCGCAGCAGGTCAGGCAGCATCCAGGGAACAGGAGAATCGACGTTTCGGGCATAATGCTGACTGAACTGGTCCTCACCCTGAACAACTTCTCTTTCCAATCCTCCCACTTCCTCCAAACAAAAGGAGTAGCCATGGGCACCCGCATGGGCCCCAGCTATGCCTGCCTCTTCGTAGGATATGTGGAACAGTCCATCTTCCGCAACTACACTGGCCCCACCCCCCACCTTTTCCTCCGCTACATCGATGACTGTATCGGCGCCGCCTCGTGCTCCCACGAGGAGGTTGAACAGTTCATCCACTTCACCAACACCTTCCACCCCGACCTCAAATTCACCTGGACAGTCTCAGATTCCTCCCTCCCCTCCCTCGACCTTTCTATTTCTATCACAGGCGCCCGAACCAACACGGACATCTACTACAAACCGACCGACTCCCACAGCTAACTGGACTACACCTCCTCCCATCCTGCCCCCTGTAAAAACGCCATCCCATTCTCCCAAATCCTTCGACTCCGCCGCATCTGCTCCCAGGAGGACCAGTTCCAAAAAATCACATCCCAGATGGCCTCCTTCTTCAAGGACAGCAATTTCCCCCCCGA
>NC_057745.1:25077616-25078171 GCF_004010195.1 Chiloscyllium plagiosum | reverse complement strand
GTCCTTGAAGAAGGAGGCCATCTGGGTTGTGCGTTTTTGGAACTGGTCCTCACCTTGACATCTTTCCACCTATCACATTTCCGACGCCCCTCCCCCAAGTCCCTCCTCCCTACCTTTTATCTTAGCCTGCTGGACAAACTTTCCTCATTCCTGAAGAAGGGCTTATGCCCGAAACGTCGATTCTCCTGTTCCTGGACGCTGCCTGACCTGCTGCGCTTCTCCAGCAACACATTTTCAGCTACTTTTTTAAGAGAGATAGGCTTTTGAACTTGAAATAGCTTAGATTTTAAATTGAAATGAATTATCTTTTTCTGCTGGCTGGTCAATCAAAGGACTCTACTCATAGTACCTGTTACTTCTGATTGTCCAAAAGTTTTTTTGACTCAAGACTTTGAAGTATTTTTATTGCAATCTTTGAGTCACTGCTTTTTATTGTTGATCATTGCTGCTGTTCATGATGGGTATTCTATCTCTAGGATAGTATCCTTATTTGATTTTTTTTTAGATTAGATTAGATTACTTACAGTGTGGAAACAGGCCCTTCGGCCCAACAAG
>NC_057745.1:25026031-25077539 GCF_004010195.1 Chiloscyllium plagiosum | reverse complement strand
CCGGGTCTCTGGCGCTGTGAGGCAGCAGTGCTAACCACTGTGCCACCGTGCCGCCCATTGCCACCATGCCGCCCAAATTTGCCAATGGTTATATCATTCCTCATTGAAAGGCCCTATACATCTTTATGTTAGGGTTCATATAAATATTACATTTGCAGGCAATTCATTATCCAGGCTAACATGAAGCTATTTTGGTTAAAAAAGTAGCAACCTGCTTCCATCACCATGTCGTGCTTCCATTGGGCTCCATGAAGATGGAGACTGAGAATTTATCCCTGCCAATATATACTAAGTGATGATATCATGAGCATATCTCTGAAAGGAATGTTGATAAACTGTGATAGCTGTGAGAACATAACAGAGCACTATCAGAGGCTGGATTTCCTTCCCACACCAGGCCAATTGACAATTCAATGAACGTTATCTGGTTGTGGGCAAGTTCATCCAGTAGATACTGGGGAAAAGCCCATCCCCAAAATATACACTGAGGACGGGATGACGGCCGCGACAGCAGCGTTGTTGTTCAGATGACCATTCCAAGATAAATGTCCTAACATGTCAGCTGGCATCTTGGAATTCTGGTTCATGATGCCTCACAGCATCAGGGACCCTCAGGCGACTGGCTATGTGGAGTTTGCACATTCTCCCCATGGCTGTGTGCGTTTCATCGCACAGTCCAAAACTGTGCAGGTTAGGTGAATTGGCCATGCGAAATTGCCCCATCATGGCCAGGATGTGCAGGCCAGGTGGGTTAGCCATTGGAAATGCAGAGTTATAGGGATTGGGTGGAGGGTTGAGTATGGATGCTGTTCAGAGGATCAATGTGGACTCGATGGGCCAAATGGCCTGCTTCCACACTGTGGGGTTTCAATGACAAACATTAATATGTTGAGTAGGTAACAGAAATGTCTATTTTGTGACCTCATGGAAAAAGACATCATGGCAGGCATGAATATTTTTAGGGGTCTATTTTCTTGAAACTTTATGCCTGAACAATTGCTCGTAGATGCGCAAATAAAACCAGGCCTCATCATGTATTTTCCATATTCAATGGGTGTATGCACACATGCATATATGCCTCCAAACCAAAGACTCTTTGTGAATAAAATTGCAATATTTCCACAACCAAACTGTTTATCTCCACCCAGATTATAATCAATTCACTGATATAGATAAAACAGTGATTTCCCTCTAATAAAAACATCTCAGGATAAAGGTCGGGCTAATTATACTTTCTGTCAAACATTGAAATCTCCTGAGTTTGAAGATGAAATATTCTCTGGAAGTCCAGAATGTGAAATGAATGCAATTTCTTTCACTGATATTCTGAACAACAAATTCAAAATTATCTCATAAACCTGACAGCAACAACCCAGAAAGGATATTCAATCTGATGCTGGGAAGTTGTGTGCCTGTGTGGGGTGAAATCTGAGCCTGTTTACACAGGAACAGTTGAGGTAAAGAAGAGCTTTTAAATTATGAAAGGTTTTAATAGTCTAATCAAAGATGAACTATTTCCTCTGATTCAAGCTTTGTTAAGAAATGATCATCCATTTAAAATTGCCATCAAGTGGATAAGATTGGGAGAGACCTTTTACTCATTATTGGATCATTGTTTTTTTTCTGTCGATGGATTTGCTCTGCCAAAAATTCTGCATAAGCATGATGGACTGAGCAGTCATCATGCAAGCACTAGGCTTCTACAAAGTGATGCCATTAACAATAAGATTCTAAAGAAATAAATTATTTTGAAACGAGTAATTATAGTTGATAAAGTATGGCACTGGAAAAAGCACAGCAGGTCAGGCAGCATCTGAGGACGAAGAGTCCATTCATCAGGACTGGGGAGGGGGAAGGGGACTGAGAAATAACTAGGGGGGGGGGGGTTGGGGGTGTGCTGCTAGGAGAAAGGAGGTGAGATGGTGATTGGTGGGCGAAGGTAGGAGGTGATTGTGATAGGTCGGTGGGAAGTGTGGAGCGGATAGGTAGAAAGGAAAATGGATAGATAGGGTCAGATAGGGTGGAGCCTGGATGTCCACGGTGAAGATGAAGTGTCTCCACCTACAAGGAACTCCCCACATATATTCGATACACCACCCACACCCTCTATCTACAACCAAACCCCAGACAACAAGTAATTACAACCCAGCGACAATAGGATGGAGGAGACTCTACAGGGTCAACCATATTTTTTGCAATACCCATCATTTATTTTACAGTGTTCAACAGAAAGAGAAAGACTACCAGCAAACAAAGCATTGGGAATGCAAGGCTGAGATTTTTGTGGGACCTTAAAGACCTGCCACCAAAAGAGCCCCCTTACTCCTTCAGGCAATAGAACCCAGGGGCAACAAATTGCTCAGGGTAGCCAATTAAAAGAATGCTGCTGGGACCACAATGCATTGAGGAATAATAGCTCACCACTTTCAGTCATCCCCTCCCCACCAGCTGGGAGGTACATCAAAATGCTGGCAAACTCAGCAGCCTCTATAGTGTCACCAGCTGAGGCTGCATGACCCGGGAGGAAAAAGCTCCTCAATGTCCAACTGCCCGCAAAAAGAGTTGTTAGATTTAGAAGGCATCAGGGGTGATGGTAAGGAAGCAAGAACATGACATTGAGATTTTAAAAAAACTAGAAATCCATGTGTTGAATTAGACAGCAAAAGGCCTTCAGAGATTTTTAAGGGTGTTATTATAATCCCATAATTTAGCACAAATATCAGTTTCCACCTTTACCCTTTTCTGTTCCCCAGTTTGGTTTGGGTAAGAGTGGTCAAGGAGACAAGGTGTGATTGGAGGTGGGGTAATATTGTGATGAGTTGGCAGCATCATTGGCAAATGAAAATCATTCCTGAAGAAGGGCTTATGCCCGAAACGTCGATTCTCCTGTTACCTGGATGCTGCCTGACCTGCTGCGCTTTTCCAGCAACCCATTTCCAGCTCTGATCTCCAGCATCTGCAGACCTCACTTTCTCCTCAAATGAAAATCATTGCTGACAGAGACAAAGAAGACTGCAGATGCTGGAATCTAAAGAAAACAAACAGGAGGCTGGAAGAACACAGCAAGCCAGGCAGCATCAAGAAGTGGAGAAGTCAACATTTTGGGTACAACTCTTCTTCAGGACTGGATGTGGGGGTAGGGGGAGCTACTGATAAAGAGAGAGGGTGAGGGGGTGGGGGCAGTGGGGAGATTGGCAGAATGGTGAGGTGGTGATAAGTGAACACAGGTAGTGGGTTTGACCTGGTTGATTGATCGGAGGGATGAATGCCCATTATGATCACCATTCTGCGATTCTCCCCACCCCACCACCCCCTTCCCCCTTTATCTGTAGTTCCCTACCCCCACATCCAGTCCTGAAGAAGGGTTATACCCAAAACATTGACTTCTCCACATCCTGATGTTGCCAGGCTTGCAGTGTTCTTCCAGCCTCCTGTTGGTCGTTAGCTTTGACAGGATTTGGGGCTAGGTGTGGCAATCCTCTGTGTGTCATGAAGTAGCCATCAAGCGGGATACCCCCTACAAGAAGCCACAGGGAAATCATTCTGTTTTATCTGGCTGTTTACCCCACACCTCCTGATGCAGGCAAAATGATTGTGGAAGTGGGAAGTGGCCTTTAATTTGTCAGTGTTGGAAACCCAGATCCAGGTCTGCATTGCCCTAAATGTGCATTGCACATAAATTAACCGATTGGTGGTGAATAGGTGAGAAAAACATCATGAGTGACTTGGTGATGGGAACAAAAACATTCAGTTGTGTGTAAGAGCAGTTCTGATTTAAACAGAAACACAGAGCTGGCTCCTAAGGTTCTTGTGGTGCATTGGTAGTGTCCTCACCCCTGAACCAGGAGACCTATGTTCAAGTCTCCCCAGAACCCTTGATGCCTTTTGAATCTAAACATTAATCTGTCTCATTCTTGAATAAATGCTTTTCTTCCCCAGAGGACAGTAGTGAGCTTGATGGGTTTTTGCAACTATCATTTCATGGCCATCCTTATAATTGTAGATTTTTATTGAATTTAAATTCTGTAGTGGTGGGATTCTGAACCCAGAACATTACCTGGGATGCTGGGTTACTAAACCAGCAGTATTACCACAATAGCAATACCGCCTAATTATTTGCCAGCCTGATTTTTCATGTTGGCTAAATTCACTCCACAGAGTGAACCTGTGTATGTCACCTCAAGCCAACAGATTCATCTATTTTCATTACATCACACTTTAATATCTGACCAACTGGATCCCGTTGACCATATTTAAACATATTGACGTTATTACATCAATTGTGATACAGATCATAGTGCATTTAATGGTCACAGAGCAGGGACACTGGTGACTCAAGGCTGGATCTCTAACATTAGACTATGGTCATGGTTTTCCAAGCAGCCCCAATCTTCTAGTTGCTTTGGAGATAGATTATCTTCAGCAGCACATCAAAGCATCGAGAAACACTACCAATGATGCCTTTGCAAGATCCTCCTTATTCAGCAGAAATGAAGGTTGCCCAGTGGCAGTGTCTTTGTCCAAGCCAACATGTCCAACATCAAGGTGCTAACCAAAATCAGCTCCACTGGGCAGGTCATGTTGTTCATGTACCTGATACCAAATGCCAAAAGCAACTGTTTAACTCGAACTCTCCATGGAGGAAACCCCCAGGAGGACAGTGGAAATCAGAGATATCCTTAAAGTTTCCTTGAAGATGTTAAACATCGTGGATGGCTCATGGGAGCCAGGGGCTTGTGAGTGACCTAAATGGAGAAGGTACATTCAGGAAGACACCGAATACATCAATAAACTTTCTGAACACACAGAAGAGGACTTGAGATTTGAGAGGCAGCACAAAAACAACTCCAAATAACCCTTTCATTTCAAAAGCCATCAGGCCAAAGAGAATGATCTGCAGATCATGCATTGAACATATCAATGATCTCAGAACCTGCTGAGCCGGAATGGAAGCAAATGGATCTCTCGATTTTGAGGGATTGGTTAAGGAAAAGGTGACAATGTAATGCACCAGATTGTTTAAATGCAACCATTCAAAACAAATGGCAAAATAATCATGAGCACCTGAATTTTCTCTCAGCATTGCTTGACAGCAAGGTTCCCTGCAAACCCATAGATTCAACTCTAAAGTGCTTTGTGGTATTTTCACCAGAGCTGAACACCACAACCTAAAGGTTAGCATTGCTCACAACTTTAATTCGGTGAAGAATTTATAAAGTTATTTACCCAATAATACAGGAGAATTTAACAAAGCAATTATATGCTCATTTCATTTTTGGAAAAAGTCTTCTTCTGTCAACATCTCACACCATTTCCCCAAATCACTCCATGTTGTGGTAGATGTACACTAAACAAGAGTGAGAAATGGTGAAATTGTCTATATAACTGTGATTTGAATCATTCTGAATGCCAACTTGATTAAAACTTCAGCAAATGGAGTTTATCATTATCATGAAGAATAGAACACAGAGATTACACATAACAGTCGTAGAAAGCTCTTTCATTCAGATTTGACAAGAGAAATAAACTATTTTGTTTGTACGAAAGCCTCATAAGCTTTAGCAAGTGCAAGTGAAATTGTCAACAAATCTGTCAATTTCCCACCAGTTACTAGTTTAAACTTGGAAAAGTGACATCTAAGTAATTTTTTCCATTGGGGCCATTTCCGAAGTCAGAGTTTATTCCATTATTATCTGCATATACTTTGTTATGCTGACTTCCATTTTCCTGATACATACTAGAGGGGCGTAAGTCAGTTACATTCACAATAGTTGAGCAAAGTGGCACATCTAGTTTAAGAAATGTGGGTGCATGGGTGACAGTAGGTATCGTCCATACACCTGAATGGTGAGGCCTGAGTTGCTGCTGATATTAACCCACATGCCTCACTTACATCAAATGGCATCATGACTAGATTATTAATCTAGAGCGGCAGGTGATGTCTCAGGAACCTAGGTTCAAATCATACAATATCTACAGTGTGGAAACGGGGCATTCAACCCATCAAGTGTACACTGACCCTCTGAAGAGCAGCCCACCCAGGCCTGCCCTATCCCTGTGATCCTGCATTTCCTATGGCTCATCCATCTAGCCAGCACATTCTTAGGCATCATGGGCAATTTAGCATGGCCAATGCATCCAACCTGCACATCTTCAGACTGTGGGAGGAAACAGGAGAATCTGGAGGAAACTCATGCAGAGTACACACAAGTTCCAAAGACAGTTATAGAGTCATAGATTCATAGAGATGTACAGCACGGAAACAACCCTTCCGTCCAACTCATCCATGCCAACCAGATATCCCAACCCAGTCTAGTCCCATTTGCCAGCACTTGGCCCATATCCCTCTAAACCCTTCCTATACATATACCAATCCTTTTAAATGTTGCAATTGTACCAGCCTCCACCACTTCCTCTGGCAGCTTATTCCATGCACACACCACCCTCTGCATGAAAAGGTTGCATCTTAGGTCCCTTTTATATCTTTCCTCTCTCACCCTAAACCTATGCCTTCTAGTTCTGGACTCACCCACCCCAGGGAACAGACTTGTCTGTTTATCCTATCCATGTCCGCCATGGGTTTATAAACTTCTATGAGGTCACCCCTCAGCCTTTGAATCTCCAGGGAAAACAGCCACAGCCTATCTAACATCTCCCAATAGCTCAAATCTTCCAACCCTGGCAACATCCTTGTAAATCTTTTCAGAACCCTTTCAAGTTTCACAACATCCTTATGAATGGAAGGAGACCAGAATTGTGAACCGGATGCCTGACACTGTGTGGTAGCAGTGCTCACCCATGAGTCACCATGCTGCCCTGCCAAGGCAGATGCTGGAATTTGAATTTATAAAAGTCTCGAATTAAAAGCCTAATACTGACCATGAAACTGTTTTTGATTGTCAGGTAAAGACCACGTCGATCACTAATATCCTTTAAGAACAGAAATCTGCTGTCATGTGCTGGCCAAATGTGCCTCCAGACCCACAGCAACGTAATTCTCTGGTGAAAGCTTCAGGTGACTGTCTGTGTGGAGTTGCACATTTCTCCCCATGATTGTGTAGGTTTCCTCGGATGCTCTGGTTTCCTCCCAGAATCCAAAAATGTGCAGGTTAGGTGAATTGGCCATGCTAAATTGTCCATAGTGTTCAGGGTGTGTGGGCTAGGTGCATTAGTCAGGGGTAAATGGAGCGGAATGGATCTGAGTGAGTTACTCTTTGGATGGTCAATGTGGACCGAAGGGCTTGTTTCCGCACTGTACGCATTCGATGATTCCATGAAATTAAAGATGGGCAGTAAATGCTGCCCTGTGCCCCATGAACGGAAATGAAAAAGAAGTTGTCAGGAGACGTCTGTGTTTTTCCCAGCTGGGTGATATATTACAAAACATGCCTTTTTGGCTGTGGCCTGGTTTCCTGAGTGCCCAAATAATCTACTGGCACTTCAACTAGTCTTTAGGTCTCATTCTTGCAAATGCATAGTTTGTAAAACCCTTTCAGGACAATGTTTTTGGCTTTTATAAATTTGGCAAGATCGTAATGGGATGCTTTTCATGTTGAAGGCTTTCTAGCCCACTCAGTAGTTTTTAAGTACACTGCATTTCGAGCCCCCTATTGTCAAGATTTGGTGAAGAGTACACCTGGAATTTTCTTAGAATCCCTCTTTTAGAGATATTTTAAATCAGTCTGTTTAGAGAAGTTACTGTTCGCCTCCAGAGGAGGTAGAACTTGAACCCAGAGCTCCTTATTCAGAAGTAGGGACGCTACCACCTCACTAGACGTACCTGTTAATATCAAATTTGATTCACTTCCACCAGTAAATGAGGACAACACACCTTGATATTTCAGTCCAGAACCATTATATATATTTTATTTAAACTGTAAGCAAATCAGAGCAGGACTTACATATTTAATGGTAAGGTCTGAGGGAGTGTTGCTGAACAAAGAGACCTTGGAGTGCAGGTTCATAGTTCCTTGAAAGTAGAGTTGCAGGTAGATAGGATAGAGGAGAAGGCGTTTGGTATGCTTTCCTTTATTGGTCAGAGTATTGCATCTAGGAGTTGGGAGGTCATGTTGTGGCTGTACAGGACATTGGTTATGCCACTTTTGGAATATTCTGGCCTCCTTCCTATCAGAAGGATGTTGTGAAACTTGAAAGGGTTCATAAAAGATTTGCAAGGATGTTGCCAGGGTTGGAGGATTTGAGCTATAGGGAGAGGTTGAATAGGCTGGGGCTGTTTTCTCTGGAGCGTCAGAGGCTGAGGGGTGACCTCATCGACGTTTATAAAATCAGGAGGGGCATGGATGGTATAAATAGACAAAATCTTTACTCTGGGGTGGAGGAGTCCAGAACTAAAGGGCATAGGTTTAGGGTGAGAGGGGAAAGATACAAAATTGACCTAAGGGGCAACTTTTTCACGCAGAGGGTGTTGTGTATGTGGAATGAGCTGCCAGAGGAAATGGTGGAGGCTGGTAAAATTGCAGCATTTAAAAGGCATCTGCATGGGTATATGAATAGGAAGGGTTCGGAGGGATATAGGCCAAGTCCTGGCAAATGGGACGAAATTGAGTTGGGATATCTGGTCGGCATAGAAGAGTTGAACTGAAGGACCTGTTTCCATGCTGTATTTCCCTAGGCCTCTTTGACTCTATGGTCAGGTGCGTTATACCACATCTCTGGAGTAGGTTGCACATGATCTGAGGCCCACGGCCCAGAAGTAAGGAATACTACCATTGTACCAGAAGAGCCGTAGAAACCCCCTTTTAGATATTTTCTCATCAACCTGTTCAGCAATATCATTTCAAACCTTTAGAGCAGGTGGGACAGGAATCTAGGCCTCCTCACCCAGTGGTAGGGACATGACCATTGTTCCCCAGAGGACACCTACAATTCGTCCTTTAAATGGGTGTGGAGCAGTCCTAGGCTATTTGGAATTCATTAGACTAGTCTGCAGTGGGAGATGCGTGGCTATGGCATTAGGTAGCACTTGCTGCACCTTGCTTCGTGGCCTAACATTCACTGTTCTTTTATCTAGATCCCTAAGGACAAACAAGAAAGAAAGGAGACTGATCTTCTGACAGAGCTGGCAATAGCCAGTAAAGGGAGCCAGAGGAGAGTCATCATCTTGAGCTCTGACAAAGTGGTTAGTTGGGTGGAAAGAGCAAAAGAGCAATTTAGGTTAACCTGATCCTAGGTGTGTGTCGTCTGAAAGTTGGAATCTTGAATACAGGAAAAGATTAACACTTGGAAGAAGGTATGTGCCTGCTGATGTTATCCATTTCTACCACAGTGCAATGGCAGGGCTGTGACAAAAAAAACCTTCCCGGGCTGCAGTTTCACATGGAGTAGTTTGTCATATTGAGGAAGATTTTTGGTTTTTCTGGTGCTCGTCTGAATCAACCCCTTTTCACCCAGAGATCGTTTGCATTCCAAACAGGCCTTTCAAAGATTTTCATTGATGTCACAAAATAAACTACTAAAACACCCCTGAATCTCTGATGCACTCTTAAACTCCTATTACAGGAGATGTAGTACCTAGGTGCATAAAAATGAGGAGACTCAGAAAATAGTACAGTGCTTCAGCAAATAAAAGCAAAATACTGCTGATGCTGGAGATTAGAAATAAAGTGCCAGAGAAACTCAACAGTTCTGGTAGTATCTATAGCGAAAGAAAGAGAGTTAACATTTTGAGTCCCGTATGACTCCCTAGTGCTTTCTGTTTTATTTCAAGAAGCTCTTTATGACCTCGGGTAAAGTAGGGAGGTAACAAAAGGGTTTATCTACCATTTGGAGGGAATCATTTGATCAAAATCTAATTACCCATTGGGAGGATGTAGCTCTGGGAGCTCTGAAGCACCACTCGGCTCTACCCTTTGGAGTAGGGCAAGTGGACCACCTGCATTGAGGGTGAAAACATTCAGAGCTGCTATTTCACACATCCATGAATTCCTCAGGCATTCTGTCAATTCAAAGCAGCTCACCACTTCAGAGCTTGGCATGTTTTGACGAGTGAAATGTGTTCCAAAGTAAAAATAAATGCACTTCCTATTGTGTTTCCATAGGAACAGTTGAGGACCAGCAGTTTTCAGGGTCTGAGTCTGCAATGTGAGGCATCTCGGAATATCAGCTCGGGAGGAGGGAGCTGGAGGAATACAAGCAGAGTATAGAGCCCTGTGTAAAACTCACAGCAAAGAAGGAATGAGTGGAGCTGAGAGGAGAGAAGGTCGATAGGTTCCTTGTCCACTCTGAGATTTTAGATTAGATGCTAAATATGGTCTATCCAGATAAGAATGCCACTTTCTGACCACTTGCATTTCTTCAAAAAACAACAAAATCAATTGTTCGCTTAATGTCAAGAAATGAACAAAATGCCGAGGGGAAAAAGATTGGATTCCAGAAAACATGTATGAATTCAGAGAGAATCATTTCTTTAAATTTCCTACTTCACTAAAACATAAAAAAACAAAGTAACAATGGGAGAACAGAAGAAACAGATGCAGAAATTGACCATTCAGCCCCTCAATCTTACTGCACCATTCAATAAGATCACGGTAATCAGATTGTGATCTTATCCATTGGCTGGCTTGTCATACAGAGTGAGTTCAATAGCGCGAGTTCAATTCCCATACCAGATGAGGTGACCATTAAGTTCCCACCTTGCCTGCGGCACGGTGAACCCTCAAGTTAAACTCAGCATCAGTTGTATCTCCGAAATGAGAGAGCAGCCTATGGCCGTTCGGGACAATAGCAGCTTCTTATCCTTCCCTACCTCAGCGATATATCCCTGGACTCTCTGGTAAGTCAAAAATCTCTCTAACTCAGCCTTAACTAAATTCAGTGACACAGTCAATCCTGCTATAATGCACATTTCTTCAACGCAAATTGGCTATAATGCAAACAAAGAATTTAGACCATTATTTGTAGAACACAAACTTTCCTCACCTTACTGGCGACAACATGATTTTGGTTCCATTGGTTTGAATGGTCCTTGCTATTATGCGATTTTCTTATAACACAGGGTCACACGGGAAAGGAACTATCGCGTTATATAAGAACTGACTATATAACAAATTGCAAAGATTAATAACCCTCCAAAAGATGACATTCCTCCTCATTCCTGTTTTATTTGAACTGAAACTATGCCCCTTAGTTCTAGGTGCAAACAGAATGTTATCCTGTCAATCTTCTCAGAATCTCAAATGTTTCATCTAATCTCTAATGAATATAGACCCAAACAATCTTTCCTCGTGAAATGATCATTTCGTGCAAGGGGAATCAATGTTCGATGAACTTTCTTCAGTGGAAGTATGCTTTTCCTCAAATAAGGAGACAGCATATGAATTAGGAACAGGAGTAGGCCATTCAGCCCCTCAGAGCCTGCTGCCGAGCTGAATGTGGCCTCAGCTCCACATTCCCACCCAACCCTGATAAACCTGGTTAGTCAAGACTCTATCCACCATCCCTTAACACTACTCAATAACTCAGCCTCCACTACTCTCAGAGGAAGGAAGATCCAAAACTAGGCCAGCACGGTGGCTCAGTGGTTAGCACTGCTGCCTCACAGCTCCAGGGACCCAGGTTTGATTCCAGCCTCGGGCGACTGTCTGTGTGGAGTTTGCACATTCTCCCCGTGTCTGCGTGGGTTTGCTCCGGTTTCCTCCCACAGTCCAAAAATGTGTGGGTCAGGTGATTTGGCCATGCTAAATTGCCCATAGTGTTAGGTGCTTTAGTCAGAGGGAAATGGGTCTGGGTGGGTTGCTCTTCGGGGGGGTTGGTGTGGACTGGTTGGGCCGAAGGGCCTGTTTATCATGGTAGGGGAATCTAATCTAAACCTGAATCCTCGGAAAGGAAAATTCTCCAAATCTCTGTTTAAATGGAAGATTGCTTACTTTCAAACTGTGTTATTTAGTTCTAGCTTCTCCCACAAGAGGAAACATCCTTTCAGCATCAGCTCAATAAGATCAATTCTTATTTTTCAAAATTCCAATGTGTTTGTCCTAGCCTATCCAACTTTTCCCCATCAGATAACTCCTCATCCCCTGCCCTAAGTCCGGGTAATCAGACTGGTGAACATTCTCTGAACTGCTCCTAATGTGTCTATATGCTACCTCAAATAAAGAAACATAATAGGTAAACTGTATTTCAAATGTGGATCTAACTGTTGCCCTGTACAATTGCAGCAAAACATCTGAATTTTATAATCTATTGCTTAGCAATAAACAGTAACATTCCGTTTACCTTCCTACATACTTACTTCATTGACATACTAACTTTAAATGATTCATATATTCAGATACTCAGATCCCTCTGTGCCTCAGAGTTCTGAAATTTCCCTCCACTTAAATAGATGTTGCTTTCCTGTTCTTCCTACCAAAGTGCACAATTTCAAAATTTCCAACTTTGGATGCCATCAGTCATATTTTCCCCCAATTCACTAAACCTATTGACATTCCCTTGTGCACCCTTTGCATTCTCCTTAAAACCTGCTTTCACAGCAACAAATCTGACAATATGTCTTGTCCCTTCAAACAATTAAATAACATGAATTGGACATTGTTGAGATGCATCCCTATGATATTGGACCAAACAGCTACTGTTTGCCACTCTGCAAGTGGCCCATTTATCTGGACTTTTTGTTTCCTGTTAGTTTCCCAATCTTCTATCCAGGTTTAGCTCTTGTTCCCAACACGATGAGCCCTTGTCTTTTGTATAACACCTTGTTAAATGTCTTTTGGATATCCATATGCCCTGCAAAGGGTTTCCCTTTCATCCACTGTCAAAAAACTCTCAGAAATTTGTCAAACTCAATTTCCCTTTCATAAACTCTCATTGAATATTGTATTATAATTTTCTAAATGTCTTGTTACTATTTCTTTAATAATGGATTCCAATATTTTATCAATGTCAGATGTTAGAGAGACCTCGGGGTGCAAGTGCATAGTTCCTTGAAAGCAAGTAGACAGGGTGGTGAAGAAGGCATTTGGCAAGCTTGCCTTCATTGGTCATAGCATCGAGTATAGGAATTGGGATGTCATACTGCCATTGTATAGAGCATTGGTGAGGCCACTTTGGGAATACTGCATACAGTTCTGGTCACCCTTCTCAAGGAATAATGTGGTTAAAGTTGAGAGAATGCAGGAAAAAGTTAGAAGGGTGTTGCCAGGGTTGAAAGATATGAGTTATTGGGAGAGGCTGAATAGACATAGAACCTTGAACATTACAGCTTAGTACAGGCCCTTCGGCCCTTGATGTTGCTCCAATAGGCTGGAGCTTTCTCCCTGAAACTTCAGAAACTGAGGGGTGACGTTATAGAGAGGTTTATAAAATCATAAGGGGCATGAATAGGGTAATAACTCAAGTCTTTTTCCTAGGTTGGGGGAATTCAAAACTAGACTGCATAAGTTTAAAGTAAGAGGGGAAAGATTAAAAAAGGAATGGAGGGGTAACTTTTTCACACAGACCATGACGCATGTGTGGAATGGGCTGCCAGAGAAATTACAACATTTAAAAGACAACTAGATGGGTATATGAATAGGAAGGGTCTACATGGATATGGGCCAAATACTGGCAAATGGGATTAGATTGGATTGGAATGTCTGACAGAGCAGATGAGTTGGACAGAAGGGTCTATTTCCAAGCTAATTAAATCTGTGACTCTAACAGGCTTATAATTTCCTGCCTTCTGTCTCCATCCTTTCTTTGAGAAGGGTGTTACATTTGTAATTTTCTGAGATTTTTCCAGGATCTGGGGCATGTTGGTAGATTACATCATTATTCTACAGTTGCTTCCTTGTAGGACATGGGACACGAGGTCCAGGAGAGTTATCAAACTTTACTTCCATTTGATTTCCCATTGCTTTTTTTCTCGTGATCATGGTGGATTCAAGTTCCTCCCTATCACCAAACCATAAGACTTGAAAACATGTAGGTCCCAAAGCTATGGGATTCACTGGAAATCAACCTTTTGGTGCAGTCACTGTCGCAGTTAACACTGTCATTGAGACAGCAGTAGATTTTCAAGAAAAGTGTCAACTGACTCGCAATTATACAACCATATAGAAGCAATGACAGCTGTCTCCCATAGAAGTAAAATGCCCTTACTGTTTTGATTACAGACACCACTGAAACCAAGAAGGTATTCATTAGTCAAGCAAAAGATGGCTTCGCTAGCATTGGCATAGGTACAAGATGAAGATGGGTACACCTTCACGGACATGCTGTACAGGTAGATTGTCTATCCCAAGAGATTGGGAAGGTGCCAGCCAAAATAATAACATCGTTCTTTTCCCTATTTTGAAGTTAATTTGGATTGCAATTCAGTGCAATTATCAATGACTGAATAGAGATGGTCAATGTTTTGTATCCAACAACCAAGAGATTTGTGGACCCCAAATCAGACGTTGCTGGAACAGCTCAGCAGGTCCGGCAGCATCTGTGAAGGGAAATCAAAGCTAACATTTTGGGTCTGGAGACCCTTCCGCTGAACTGTTCTGATATTGTCAAGAAACATGAAAACACACAACTTGTATTAGGAATCTCAGGCTGACAATTGTTGCAAATGATGATACCAGCTATGGGCAGGGATACGTAAAAATATATTTCAGTACTGCAAGGTATCAGTAGACACTGTTGACCACATTAACAAGGAGCAACTTCATGGACAGTTCTTGCAACTGACTAAAGTTGACTCTCAAGAATTGACTTGTTCAACCACCAAAAGAACTAAAGCAAGATCTGAAGCTGAATTCCCATCCTCTCTTGCAGATGGAAGATGCCAGGCATCTACTGCAAAATGATTTTGGTAGTAGTCCAATTTATATCAAGAAAAAGGGTCCATAGCAGAACCTTGGTGGATAACATGACTAAATCCATGCCAATCTGAAAAAGATTCATTGGTCTCATTCTTTGCCTCCTTATTCTTTCTCTATACCTGTGGCTACATCCATTTATTCTAATTGTGACCGAATGTTTGGAGTACAATCACTGTTGGAACCTCATCAAATTCTTTCTGAGACTTGAATTACCAAGAGAAGGTTTAAAATGATGGAGTAAATAATGCAGTTTACAAGAGACAAAAACATGATCGGGGTTCTGTGTGAATAGTGGGAATTAGAAAAATAATGACACCATGTTCTTTTCTTTATTTTCAACTTAATTGCTCTGTCAGTTCAGAGCAATTATCAATGACTGGATAGAACAATACAGCACAGTACAGGCTCTTCAGCCCTCGATGTTGTTCCGACCTTTTATCCCACTCTATGATCAAACTAACCTCCATACCCTTCATTTTACTAACATTCATGTGTCTATCCAAGACTCGCTTAAATATCCCTTATGTATCTGCCTCTAGTACCACTGTTGGCAGTTCATTCCATGCACCCACTACTCTCTATGCAAAGAACCTACCTCTGACATCTCCCCTAAACCTTTTTCCAATCACATTAAAATTAGGCCCCATCATGTCAGTCATTTCTGAGAAAACGTCTCTGGCTATCCTCTCTATCCATGCCTCTCATCATCCTGTACACCTCTATCAAGTCATCTCTCATCCTTCATCGCTCCAATGAAAAAAGCCCTAGCTTCCTTAACATTTTTTCATAAGACATGCCCTCCAGTCCAGGCAGCATCATGGTAAATCTCCTCTGCACCATCTCTAAAACTTACACATCCTTCCTATAATGAGGCAACCAGAATTGAACACAGTATTCCAAGTGTGGTCTAACCAGGACTTTATCGAGCTGCAGCATAACCTTGTGGTTCTTAAACTCAATCTTCCTGCTAATGAAGGCCAGCACACCATATGCCTTCTTAACAGCCCTATCAATTTGGGTGACAACTTTGTGGGGTCTATGGACGTGGACCCCAAGATCACTCTGTTCCTCCACACAGCCAAGACTCCTGCCTTTAACCCTGTAATCTGCATTCAAATTTGACCTTCCAAACTGAATCACTTGATAGTTTTCCAGGTTGAACTCCATCAGCCACTTCTCAGGCCAGCTTTGCATCTTGTCAATGTCCTGTAACAACCTATAACAGCCCTCCACTCTATCCACAACTCCACCAACCTTCATGTCATCAGGAAACTTACCAACCCACCCTGCCACTTCTTCATCTAAGTCATTTATAAAAATCACAAAGAGCACAGGTCCCAGAACAGATCCCTGTGGAAAGCCATTGGTCATTGATCTCCAGGCTGAATACTTTTCATATACTACCACCCTCTGTCTTCTATGGGCCAGCCAATTCTGTCTCCAGACTGCCAAATTTCCCTGTATCCCATGCATCCTTACTTCCTGAATGGGCTTACCATGGGGAACCATATCAAACGCCTTGCTAAAATCTATATACACCAAATGATTATCACTTAAATGGAAAAAAAAACTGAAGAAAGTTGCAACACAAAGGGACTTGAGGGTACTTGCACATGAAACATAGAAAGCTAGCATACAGGTGTAGCAGGTAATCGGGAAGGCTAATGGAATGTTGGCCCTTATGTTAAAGGGTTTGGAGTATAAGAGTATGAAGTCTTACTCAACTGTACATGGTGATGGTGAGACCGCATCTTGACTATTGTGAGCAGCTTTGCTCTCTTTATTTAAGGAAATATATCATTCCATTGGAGGCAGCTCAGGTAAGGATGGAATGTGTTATGAAGTTAGGACTCTACTCATTGAAATCTAAAGAATGAGAAGTAATCTCATTGAAACATATAGGATTCTTAAGCGGCTTGACAGGGTAAATGTCATGGTATATCATGAAACCGGTGCTCAGTGATTTCATTTGGGTATTCGAAGATAAAAAAAAGGAAGTAAAGAATATGATCTTTGATGACCTGAGCGTGTCTAAAAAGTGCTTTACAGCTAGTAACATACTTTTGAAGATAGCCACTGTTGTATGGAAACATAGCTGCTAATTGACATACATTGCATGTTTACAAAATCTAATGAGAGAAAATGGCTAATTAGTTTATAATGTTGGCTGCGAATAAATGTTGGCCAGGAACCTATGGCATCATTCTCCTGTTCTTTGTTTTAGTAAATCCTTTGAAAGGTAGACAGGGCCATAGTTTCGCAACTCATCGAAAAGATGGCACCTCCAGTATTCCCTTGGCATGCCAACCTAGAATTTTCACTTCGCTCTCTGGAGTGAGATGTGAACCTATTGTTTTTGAACTCAAAATAATGACAACCAAATCATGGTTTTTACATTGTTTGTTTGTTTAATTTACCCCTTAATATCACAGAGATTCTTAATGTTTCACAAAAAACTTCACAGAGAATCAATCGGGCATAACATCATTGGTCATCCAGCGGGATTATACTTTCAACAGCCAGGCGGTATTAGATCTCAGCTGTGTGCTCAAAATGCCACACATCTAGCTTTGAATGCAGGATAAAGACCTCATTGGCATTAATTTGCTGTACCTGAGGTACATTTGAAACATCATGAGAGAACCAAGATGGTTTTAAGTGGGCAGCATATGACAAATGATGAATTACAAGTGATTCAGCACAATGATAAGTGAAAAATCAGGGAGGTCATTTGACCGAACTAGTTCCCATAGAAACCTGCAATCCTGTCTCATAGCATTTAACCGCTTGTAAGATTATACCTTTTTTTCTCTAGTTTCCATTATTCTATTGAAGAATATTAGAGGAATTCACACTCTCTAAGGGAAGAATATCTTCCTGAACATGAGTCCTAAACTTGCTTGTTACCAGTTGAACTTGCTTTTTTCCCCCTTCAATATATTCTACAGATTGCTGAGAATATCTTAAATTACACATTTTTAGACTTATATAACAGCATCAGTTCATACATGGGTACAGCATAATGGCATGCTGGATACGACTCTTCTCAAGGACTGAAGAATGAAATAATAGAATCTTAAAATGAGAGCTAGGTCATTTAGGACAGATAGCAGGAAGCACTTTGTCACAGAGAGTTGTAATGGAAATCTATCATTCTCTCTCCCAAAAGGCATTGAGACAATTGGAGCTCTGAAGACAGCCATCAGCAGATTTGTTTTAAAGGTAAGAACATGGAGAGAAATAGCAAAGGCAGGTAAATGAAATTGATGCACAGATCAGATGTGAGATGAGGAGAATTGATTTCCGAAGGAGGGAATGGAACTGTCTTCCCCAAAGAGTAGTGCAGTTAAGGCCACTGAATATTTTTAGGGCGGCGGCTGAGAGTCACAGGTTATTTGGGGCAAGCAAGAAATTGGAATTGAGGCCACTGTCAAATCAGCCAAGATCGATCAAAAGGTAGTGCAGGCTTAATAGGCCAAATAGTCTAAACCACTCCTAATTCACATATTTGTACATTTAGCTGTATGATGATTAAGTTTGATGGACTGAATGCACGACTCCTGTCCCTACTAGTTGGACGTATCAGACTACAGACCATTATGAATCTCTCTATAACAAACCATGCTGATTATGTGAGTAAAGCGCACAGCCAGCTCTGTTTAGGAATAGGATGCCCTGACTCACATCTTCAGTGCTTTTCAGCCAACCATTCCTCCTCCCATGGTCTAAGACAACCTCATTCCATGAAATATCACAGAAGTTTCTTGTTTAAGCTAGAATTTGTTTTCTGTTAATTTTGACATCTTCTACTTCTATTCTGTGTTATTCAGTGGTCGTATTTTTTCAGGAAACCAGCAACGAGTGCAGCCAAATGTTAAACATAATCTCCAATAAACTATGCTATCTAGTTTCTAGATTTCAAAGATTGAACATATTGGGCTTTCTTCTCTAGAAAAGAGGAAGAGGTAGGATGATGAAAGGGTTCAGAAAAGATTTACAAGGATGTTGCTGGAGTTGGAGGATTTGAGCTATAGGGAGAGGATGAACAGGCTGGGGCTGTTTTCCCTGGAGCGTCAGAGGCTGAGGGGTGACCTTATAGAGGTTTACAAAATTATGAGGGGCGTGGATAGGGTAAATAGGCAAAGTCTTTTCCCTGGGATCAGGGAGTCCAGAACTAGAGGGCATAGGTTTAGGGAGAGAGGGGAAAGATATAAAAGAGGGGCAACTTTTTCACACACAGCGTGGTACGTGTATGGAATGAGCTGCCAGAGGAAGTGGTGGAGGCAGGTACAATTGCAACATTTAAGAGGCATTTGGATGGGTATATGAATAGGAAGGGTTTGGAGGGATATGGGCCGGCAGGTGGGACTAGATTGGGTTGGGATATCTGGTGGGCATGGACGGGTTGGACTGAAGGGTCTTTTTCCATGCTGTACATCTTTATGACTCTATGACTTGATGAAGGTCTTTAAGATCATGAAAATATTTGCTACAATACACATGAAAGAGGTTTCCTCACAGAGACCAAAATCAGAGCTATTAAATATCGTTCTTTCTAATGAAAGGTTAAAAACCAGAAGCCATGGAGTTATACAGCACGGAAACAGATCCTTCAGTACAACCAGTCCATGCATGACATAAGCCCAAACTAAACTGTTCTCACCTGCCTGCTCATGCCCAGAACCCTCCAAACCTTTCCTATTCATGTACTTATCCAAGAGAAGGGTATATGATAACTTGATAGAGGTCTTTAAAATCATATAATTGTTTGCTACAATACACATGAAGAGATTTCTTCATGAAGACCAAAATGAGAGGTATTAAATATAGTTCTTTCTGATAAAAGGTTACAGACCAGAAGTCATAGAGTCATACAACACGGAAACAGATCCTTCAGTACAACCAGTCCATGCCTGACATAATCCCAATCTAAACTAATCCCTCCTGCCCCATCCTGGTCCACATCCCTCCAAACCAACCTGTGGACTTCTGGACCCCAGTGTTGAACCAAATGTATCTCCTGATTCTGTCATTACTGGGAGTGATACCAACACAGCAATGTATCTGGACATGGCTTCTTAACTAGCAATCTTGGAGTTTGCCATCCTATTAAAGAACAGGCCCTGATGCTGCTGATACAATCAGACGACCATGTTAAAAAGCTTCACAGCCCCACTGAGGCAGAGACTTAAATGAATAATTTTATAGCTTTTTTTAAACTTCCTATAATAAGCATTATTTTTTTTTCTATCTGAATTCCTTCTCAGGTTTCATCCCTCCATAAGATAGTTTAAACCTTCCCCAACAGCATCAGCCAATCTCCCTTTGAAGCTGTTAGTCACAGCCTGGTTAAAATGTAACCATCCTCCTTTCACAAGTCCCACTGTCCTAGAACTGGTTTCAATGCCCCAAAAATCGAAAGCCCTTCCTCCTGCATTCATTCAATCTTCCTGTTTCTGTGCACATGGTACAGAGAGTGATCCTGAGATTACTGTCTTAGAGGACCTGCTTTTCATTCGTACGCTTATTCCCTATATTCTACTGTCAGGAGTTCATACCTCTTTCTACCTATGTAATTGACATATAATGCTGATATAAGTGTGAACTATTACACTGGCTCTTAACACTTGCCTCAAAGAATGTCCTACAACCATTTTGTGACATTCTTGACTGGGGCAAACTATCATCCTGAAGTCATGTCTATGGCCACAGCAACATCTGTGTGTTCTTCGATCAAAGCACCGACTGCAATTGCACTCCAATGGATTGTATAGCTGAGCCACTCATGTCACCTCAAGCTTGACACTTCCTACCTTCCTCTGATAAACCATTGCCTTCAGCAGTATCCAAAGTGAAAATTAGTTAAGAAGTGAGATAGTCTTGGGATTCCTGCACGACCTGCCCGGTTTATTAGACTAGGCAAAAGTAAGGACTGCAGATGCTAGAAACCAGAGTTTAGATCAGAGTGGTGCTGGAAAAGCACTTTTTTAGGTGCCAGCGCATGTCTGCAAGTGTGGAGCGAAGGATCCGGAAGGAGAACTGTTGCTGGTGGTTTTGAATCTGTAGTCTGTACTGGTTGTCCTGTTCAGTTCCGAACTGTGCTGGGTTGAATGTAGTCTGGAGTCCATGTGGGGTCAGTTGGTTGCGGAGGCAAGGATTGAGGAAGCAGATGTGGTTGTGGTAGTGAGTCTGTTTCATTACATGGTTGAAGAGCTTCAGGGCAGAGGAGATGACCTGGGGTTTGCAGTGAGAGAGAAACTCACAGAGGAGAACTTCTCCAAGGTAGGCATCCTTGCAAGAGGACTTGCAGTAAGGTTAAAATCAACTCGGCAAAAGTGAGGACTGCAGATGCTGGAAACCAGAGTTTAGATCAGAGTGGTGCTGGGAAAGTACTTTTCCAGCACCACTCTGATCTAAACTCTGGTTAATTAGACTACCTAGTGATCACCTCCGTCCTGTCTGCCTGCATGTTCTTAATCTGTGGTGTGGCTACTTTGTTACATATGCTTTCTACATCGGCCTAAACCATGTGAATGCACCACAGTGAGTCCAACCTCCACATGAATTCTAAAACCCGAAGCTCAAGTTTTTGAAACTGGAGACACTTCCCGCAGTATCCATGGTTCCTCACATGACACAGGATGGGCATTTCACGCCACTGAGCTGTGCTACTGTGCCTGAAGCCCACTTTTCATTTAAACTGTAGATGAGAAAGTAGAATGTAAAAATACTCACCAATCAACTCCAATCAATCCAGTTGTTTGCAAACAGACATTCACATTGAATACTCACCGATTATGGATCATAGAATCCCAACAGGCCCTTTGGCCCAACAAGTCCACATCAAACCTCCAAAGAGTAACCCACCCAGACCCATTCACCTATCCTATGATCTGATATTTTGCCCTGGCTAATATACCTAACCTGATCAATCAGGTTTCCATGTTTGCTGCAACATCACTGATATTTTTCAAAGCTGAGTGTGCTACTACTCTACTGTGCCTAGAAGATTACCAGTACATAGGTAAAGGCTTTGATCTTTGGCCCTGTTTTACATTCTTTCACTCTGCCCTGGTTCCAGACATGCCTCTGCTTCTCCAACTCACAGATATGTTCCAAAAACATTAGCTGCAACCTCTCGGTTACCAGTGCAGTGACAGAACCATCAGGTTTGCAGCTTCTGTCTGATAATATCTGAGAATTTTGACATTTCCCTTTGATTTGTTGGATTGCCAAGTGTAATTTTCCACCAAATTTGTGGATGGGTGCAATGTGAATAGCATGGTGCATTTCATTGAATCCCTACAATGTGGTAACAGGCCATTTGCTCCATTAAGTCCACACCAATCCTCCAAAGAGCATCCTACCCAGATCCTGTAACCCTGCATTTTCCCATGGCTAATCCAGTTAACCTGCACATCCCTGGACACTATGGGTAATTTAGCATGGACAATTCACCTGATCTGCACATCTTTGGACTGTGGGAGGAAATCAGAGCACCCGGCGGAAACCCATTCAGACACGGGGAGAATGTGCAAACTCCACACAGACAGTCGCCCAAGGCTGGAATTGAACCTGAATCCCTGGCTATGAGGCAGCAGTGCTAACCACTGAGCCACCATGCCGCCCCTTTTAAGGACAGATAATAAACTCATGACGGAGAAAAACACAGTAGGGTATGTTGACTGGATAAAATCAATAGGGCTGAGATAGACCTGACAGACTGAATGGCCTGTTCCCGTGCTGTGCATTCTTGTGCTATTTTGTATAATTGAGTTTTGATTCTACTGCTGCATTGTCAGCTCTTTGTGTCAGGTCGTTTGATGTTTCCATCTCAGCGATCTGAATTCAGGCCTGTTTAACTGTTTCAGGCCAATCAGACAGACATGAGACTGAACTCCACGGTGAAGTAGCAAAGTTCCCTTTTCTCTCACGCCGTCACCTTCAGCAAGGCACCACAGCAGCAATCTAACCAATGGCAGTAACAAGCGTGGCTTGCCAATCTCTGCAAAGCACTCATTTGCATGTTAAGACTGAGCCCAGCTTTAGCACGGCTGCAAATCTGAAGATTTTTAAGTGGCAGCTTTAGTGAACTGTATAATACCCAGCAAATGTTCAGCAAATCAAATCACACTTGACGCCAAATTTACTTGCTATTAGTAAGTAATGAATTGCGATCAATATGATAAACAGAAATATGTTTATAGCAGGCATCTGGTTACGGCAAATAAGTGAATTTGCATATATTTTAATTACAGTACTTGATATGTTTAGAAGGAAAACTAAAAGTGCATTTCGGAAAGGTTAAAATGGGATGGCATTTTAACAATGATGAGATTTCAAATAAAATTGTTGCTTTTCATCATAATTGGGACAAAACTGTAAATCTTTGCACACTGACAGTGCAATGTAAAATCCTTAACTAATTTGAGCTGAAGGACCTAGAATATACAGACATCAGGTGTTCATGTAATTGTAAGGATAGGGGATAATGAATCTCACTACCCTTCATTTGAAATGATTTCAGCAGTGTCTGCTGCTTTGAAAGTCTGTTGTCTGAAGCCTACAGAAGGCCATGAACCCTGCCATTCATCCTTTCACACCATCAGCTGAGCCTAATTGCTAGAAAGGACACGAGACCCTGGGCCTGATTGTTACTGATCTTTCTTTGAGCTTTTGAGGCATGAAAAGCGAAAGGATCGCTTTTGATCTCTACTGCTTCTTTTTTTCTCTCCCTCCCTCTTCAAAGAATGACACATTCTTTATGTGGCTTCTTCTTCAGGACAATAATTAATAGGCCGGTTTCATAAAATAAGGCCTGGATTGGCGTTATCTCAGGGTGGTCTCGGTCAGATGTGAACCTCCGGGCTCAGATCGCTTGCCCTAAAGATAGTTGAGGTCTTGTGTATCAACCCCCAATTTTCATTTGTGTTCCCTAATGAGCTGAATGGGAAAAAAAGGCAGCGCACCCTGTCTCATGATTAGAATAAAGTCTGTAACCTGGTGCAGTGAATCTAGTTTGAAGGGACTCAGACTAGATATCTACATCTCACTGTTAGAAAATGTAGCAAAAGAAGGCGATACCATTCTAGAAATTTTTAAACATGCTAGCCATTTGTCAGAAATCTAAATAGCCTGAGATAATGAGGGCAGATTTCACCAGACCTCTTTCTGCAGAGAACTTCACTTGCTCCAAGCATGTGTCAGGCTGAGCCCCCAACAGTTTCTGTGTTTTCACTGCTTTTAGAGAGGAATTCATTCGGCAGAATCTGCATTTCTTTTAAATGCACTTAGTTTAATTTGAAGAATTGTGTATTAAGCTTCTTATATATCAAACATAATAAGAGAACCGCACCAGAACAAAATTACCGACCAACCATCAACTCATGGCAGAACCTGTGTATGCTTAACATACAGAAACTAATAACAAAAACTGAAAAAACTGTGGATGCCACAAAACAGAAATAAAAACAGGAATTGTTGGAAAAGCTCAGCAGGTCTAGCAACATCTGTGGAGAGAGATCAGACTTAGTGTTTCAGGGTCAGTGACCCTCAGAACTAGAAATTAGGAACAAATGATGTTAAAAATCAGTAAAAATTCTATTGTTAAGTACAAAGGTGAAGTTCTAACTGGGATTGAAATAGCTATTGCCCCAATGTTATCATATCGAGGTTCAGGCCATTTTAATTCCAGGAGCTCATGGCATCCTACTGGCCACCTGCTCAAAGGGTGTGAAAAGAGACAGTCAGTTGTCTGCTGGCATTAGAATCCAGGTTGGCCCACTGACAGGTAACCCCCAGAGGGGCTGAGTGGTGCTGGGATCCAAGGGCAACAGAGATTTCTTGAAAGAACATGTCTCCACAAAAGGAGAGTTAACATTTACCTTAGAGGGCCCCTGCTTCAAGACCTTACATTACTTCCTGACTTTGATCAACCAGCAATGCGAGAAATGCCCGAACCAAATTTACAAATCAACATATAAGAGTCATGAATGGATGAACAATGCTAGGGTGGTAATGTGAGGTGGGTTATCATCACAATGATGCTGCAGTTGCATTTTTAAATACAGCCCTATTCTGGAGATGGAGTCCACCAGCATTCGGTTGGAGAGAATTCTTGCAGGAAAAAAAATCTCTTTTCTTGGCTGTGGCTATTTCAAATTTGAACATTCGATTTATACAATAACAGCTGAGCATGAGTGTTTCTCAGCTTTGCCAGTAATCATGAAATTGTTAGCTCTTCTCGAGTTCATTGAGGGTTATCTACAGGCCCTCTCAGGTCATGTTGATATCAGCTTATCTTCCACATGTATTTGAACATAATCTGTACACGCCATTATCAAATTAGATTAGTGCAGTATTCATGCCAACTGACTGCTAGTGGAAACTAGGATACATGGTCTTGAATTTCATGTCTTTGGCACTTGACCTGCGAAATTCCTTAATCCTGTCTACCAAAAATCAGGGTAATTCAGTTTCAGGAAGAACTCAGACAAATGTCCACAACTTAAGAGTTATAGAGTCATAGTGATATACAGCATGGGGACAGTCCCTTGGGTCCAACTTGTCCATGCTCACCAGATATCCTAAATTAATCTAGTCCTATTTGCTAGCACATGGCCCATATCCCCCTAAACCCTTCCTATTCGTTTACCCACCCAGATGCTTTTTAAATGTTGTAATTGTACGAGTATCTAGCATTTCCTCTGGCAGCTCATTCCATACACGCACCACCCTCTGTGTGAAAAAAATGCCCCTCAGGTCCCTTTTATATCTTCCCCCTCTCACCCTAAACCTATGCCCTCTAGTTCTGGACACCCTCACCCCAGAGAAAAGGCCTTATCTATTTACCCTATCTATGTCCCTCATGATTTTATAAACCTCAATAAGGCCACCCCCTCAGCCTCTGACGCCTCAGGGAAAACAGCCTCAGCCTATTCAGCCTCCTCCAATAGCTCAAACCCTCCAAACCTGGCAACATCTTTGTAAATCTTTTCTGAGCCCTTTCAAGTTTCACAACATCCTTCTGATAGGAGGGAGATCAAAACTACACATAATATTCCAAAAGTGGCCAAACCAATATCCTATACATCTGAAACATGACGTCCAAACCCCTATACTCTGTGCACTGACCAATAATGGGACATTACAGAGATGTGAACAAGGAGCTGTCTAAAGCACACAGGTAAAATAGACTAAGAGAAAAAGTTTATGCATGAACAATGGTAGGTACTTAAGAAGATATTTAATAATGCTCAGCAAACATTTATTCTCGCCAAAATGAAGGACTTGATGAGAACTAAGAACCGCTGATGGTTAGCAAAGGCAGTCAAGTCCCAAGCGTTGCTGCCCACAAATCCTGGGAAAAATGTGACTATCCTTGAACTGTCATGAAAACTTGGAACCATCAGACAGAGAAACCCACCCTCAGGGCAACATGGCTGAATGAAATTCCTTGTTGAGATTGTCCCTCCTTAACTTCGGAGCTCCGCTGATGGGTGATTGTCATGTAAGCATTTGGAATGTCTGGACTCCAAACACAGTAAAGTACAAGACTTTTCTGTTTGGTTTATTTTCACACATGATGCAGTCATCATTGACTAGGTCAGTATTTACTGCCCATCTCTAATTGCCCTTGATAAGCTTCCTCCTTGAACTTTTGCATTCCCTGCAAGATGTTAGGATGCCAAATGTGCTATTAGGAAGAGAGTTCCAGAATATTCATCCAGTGACTGTGAAGAGGTGGCAAAATATTTCTGAAACAGGCTGGCGAGTGGCTTGAGGGGAGTCTTTCAGGTGGTGGTGTTTCTGTGTATCTGCTGCTTTTGGGGGGTAGAGGTTGCTGTTTCAGAGGTGTCAGTGGAGTTTTGATGATTTAAGTTGAAGGAAAATTGAACTCAAGGAAAATGGTCAGCTGACGTGTTTCCTGCAGTGTAGTTAAAAAGAACATTCAAAATTATTTCCTTCTGTTGCCAATGCTGCTGAGCTATTTATTTAATGTTTGCAATAAAGGATTAGACTTCATTTTATCGAAAGCAATAAACGAATCATTTTGAAGAATTGTGGAAAAGAATTGACCAACTCCTAGCCTATTTTCACAGTGAGCATGTTGGCTATGGTTGAAACTAATACTTCTGCTTTTAAAGAGAAAATGAATCCTCGATACATAATAAGTGATGTATATTCTTATTCCTGATTGTGGGTGAAAAAAAGCAGAAATAGAATCAATCTTTTACCCAAGCGCAATGGAAAATATTTTTAAGGTAAAATCCCATCATACAAAGGTTAATGCTGTCCAAGAGCACAATTTAGATGGACGAAGATATTTATGAAAAACGGGATTATCGTCCTTCACATGAAAGAGGCTGTCATTTTTTCAGTGGGCTCTACATACAGATTATTTCATTTTGCAGCACTTTGGTGGCTGATTTCCACACGTTTTACTTTGTGATAGCTTGCTGTTTGAATCTCGTTTCAAGCACAGAGGAAGTGAAGTTGCAAAAGGGGTTGACCATAGACCTACCTAATCCTGCTATTTGGAAATTTCCTGTCACCTAATTTACAACTTCGACCTCTCCCCAAGGATTATCACAGGCAGAAATGGGCATATGCACACAATTTACAGTCGATATCCATAACAATGAGCCAGACTGGCTTAAAGTCATTTGGAATTGACAGACTTTTGTAAAGCCCAAATTTTTCCCTAACAGCAACTGTAGGAAAATGTAGCCATACTTTCTGAAAATGAATTCCCATCTTTTGTTCCCTTCAGCATGCTGTTGTCTTTCATGGAGCATCTCCAATGAGAATGCTGATAATTGATGACAGGTTGGTAGAAACCAATCATCTGCACGTAATTCTGGAACGTTTTTGTTTTCTCATTTTGATTAACAGAATTGACATGGAATTAAATTTGCCAAACCTCAGTGTTACATCTGAGAGCCTCATGACGATTTGTATATGGCCCACAGGACTTACTCATGGGTGCAAGTACCTCTTCCAGCTCCATGCCATGGCAAACTAGTTTCTGTGATGGAGGGCATGTCATCTTGATTGGGGAATTGCTGAAATAAGTTGAAGCTGCTGAACTCAATGGAAAGAAGAACTTGCACAAGTGCAAACAGACCCTTCAGCCCAACAAGTCCACACTGCCCCTCCGCAGAGTATCCCATCCATACAGATTTCCCGACATTTCCCCTGACTAATGCACCTGACCTATACATCCCTGAACACTGTGGGCAATTTAGCATGGCCAAATTCACCTAATCTGCACATCTTTAGACCATAGGAGGAAACCAGAGCAAACCCACGCAGGCACGGGGAGAATGTGCAAACTCCACACAGACTCCAGCCCAAGGCTGGAATTGTACCGGGGTCCCCGGTGCTGTGAGGCAGCAGTGCTAACCACTGAGCCACTGTGCCACCCCCATTTAATGTAATCTGTCAGGTTAAAAGAAAGAAAGGAAGTCAAAAGAGGCTCAGTAATGTCAATGGGAATGGAGAGCAATGACAGAAAGTTGTATAAATAGAGTTGCAGATAGGGCTTTAGCTAATTAGTGGGGGATGATTCAATGGAAGGGAAGTTTAAGAAAAACAAAAGAGGGAAGAGCAGGGTAGTAACAAGGCAAATTGTAATGGAAGGGTAACAGGACAGTGTAGAATGTATATGCAGAAGAGTGCAGCAGAAGTTAGAATCAGAGTGAGTAATAATAGTAAAAAGTCAAAGCTTAAAGCTCATTAATGAAATATTTTCAATATGATAGGTGAGTTGATAGCACAAAAAAAGTAAATTAATATGAGTTGATAGATATGACAGGGTAACAAGACTGCAAACTCAATATTCAAGGGTATTCAATGTTCCAGAAAAATAGGAAAAAAAGGAAAAGGAGGTGAATTAGCTTTTTTTTAAAAATGAGGGAAGCTACCAGTAATATCTGTGCAATAGACAGAGTCATGTTGTCTACAACATGGAAACAGACTCTTCGGTCCAACTAGTCCGTGTCGACTAAACTTGTCCCACCTGCCTGCCTGTGCTTGGCCCATGTCCCTGCAAACATCTCTTATTCATCTACTTATCCAAATGTCTTTTAATGTAACTGTACCCATATCGACCATTTCCTCTGGATGTTCATTCCATACACAAACCACTCACTGTGTGTAAAAAAAAAACTCATGCCTTTTTTAAATCTTTCTCTTTGAAACTTAAAAATATGCCCCCTAGTCTTGAAATCCTCCACCCAAGGAAAAAGACACTGACCATTCATCTTATCTGTACTCCTCATGATTTTTTAAACTTCCAGAAAGTCACCTCTTAACCTTCTACACTCGAGTAAAAATAATCCAGACTCTCCTTATAATTCAAACCCGCCATCCCAACAATATCCTGGCAAATCTCTTCTGAATCCTGTCCAGAAGAGGCCTCACCAATGTCCTGTTTAAAAGGCATGGAAGCAGCTTGTTTGGAAATAAGGAATGGCAAAGCGAAGAAATCTTGGATAGGAGATGTGCACAGGTCCCTGAAGAATTGCCTCACTATAGGGCAGTGTATAAATCAGGAAATAATGGAGACTTGTAAGAAGGACATTGCAATTGTCCTGGATGATGTTAAAACCTCTGAAGATGAATTTTTTGGGGGTATCAGTGATTATATTCAAAAGCAGCATGTTGCAGATCCGAAATGTAATGAGGTAGGATTCAAAAGACACTAAGAGTATAACATAGTAGAATTTCAAACTCAGTTTCAGGGAGAGCAATTCAGTTCACAGACTAATGTCCTCAACTTAATTAAGGGACATTACAGAGATCTGAGAACTTAAATAAGGGACGTTGTAGAGATGTGAACAAGGAGTTTACTAAAGTATACAGGGAAAATAGATTTGAACATGAACAGTGGCAGATACTTAAGCAGTTATTTCATCAAACTCCGCAAACAATTATCCTGGCCAAAAAGAAGGACTTGATGAGAAGGATGATATACCCATAGTTAACAAAGGCAGTCAAGGAGAGATCTAATCAAAAACTATGGTGTACAAAGTGGGGTAAACTAATGGTAAGCAACAGGATTGGGATTTTTTTTTTAGCGACCAGTAGCAGATGGCTAAAAAGCTGATAAAGATGGAGAAAATTATTAATGAAGGAAAATGAGCAAGGATTATGAAGACAAACAGCAAGAACTTCTAGGGGTATATAAAAGAGAGCAGCTTAGATAAATGCTTTTCGAGCATAAGGAAATTTTAACAGGGAAAAGGGAAATGGCAGATAATTTAAGACAATATATTGCATCGGTCTCCATGGTGAAGGACACAATAAACATCCTAAAGATAACAGGTAAACAAGGTGCTACTGGGAGGTAAGATCTTGTAATTGTCACCAACACAAGGGACAAAGTACTTGACAAACTAATGGGATGGAAAGCAGACAAGTTGTTAAGATTATGACTTTCATCCACAGATTTTAAAGAAAGTGGTTGCAGAAATAATAAGGCATTGGTCAACATATTCCAGAACTCATTGGATTCTGGATGGTTCCTGAAGATTGGAAAACTGCTAACGTGATGTCCCTGTTCAAGAAGGGATGGAGACAGAAAGCAGAAAACAACAGACCAGTTAGTCTAACGTCAGTCATTGAGAAAACACAGGAATCTATTATTAAAGAATAAATAGCAGGGCTCAATCAAACAAAGTCAACATAATTTTGTTATAGGGAAGTCATGTTTGACAAATTTTCTGGAGCTCTTTGAGGTTAGATCAAGCAGCGTTGATAAAGGGGAACAGTCGATCTCGTGAATTTGGAGTTCCAGAAAGTTTCTGCTGGCTCATACAACCTATCCATAACCTCTCACAATTTACTTATGCTTTCATCACAACATGACCTCCCACCAATTTTTGTATCATCAACAAATGTGGATACAGTACACCTTATCCACTCCTCTATGTCATTAATATAGATAGTAAATACTTGAGGTCCTAAAACCAATCCTTGGGACATGCTGCTTTTTACATCTTTCCAAACTGGGAAAGACCTTCATCCTGACTCTAACATGCACCAGCCTCTAAGGACCCTCATGGCACATCTCTAATTCAATTTACAGGACAGTTTTAAGTGCTGCATTGATAACTATCATTGTAATGCTGCAGCAAGGACACTGTGCACCAAGGGGCATACACCCAGTTCATAGACCGGATCAGGTTCATTGGGTTGCATCGCTAAGCCCTTCTCTCAGTGTCTTAGCAATCACTCACTCAGAGCCTACTTGGATGCACACAGCATTTCTGCCTTGCATTGCGTTGGTGTACCTCATTCTTTTTGCCCCCTCTGCCAGAGACAGCAGGTTAATGAGTCCTGGGAGTGCAGGCCTCTGATTTTCCCAACTGTCATGTTTGGGTAAATGTCAGCAACCCATGCAGGCAAACAGTGCTATTCCAGGTGCACAGTGGGCTTTTAGGGATGACTCAGTGGAAAGAGATGTTGCTGATTTCCAGGATATACTGATAGTTGTGGATTGTTCCCAGAACAGTGCTTGGTAAATATCGGATGTGAGTGACACAATAGGGGCATGGTTGGTAATTTAATGAGGTGAATTTGCTCGGATATAGCGAGAGAACACGTTAGGCCTTGTGGCAAGAAGCCATTCAAAAAAAGTGGCACAACTGGGACTTGGCCAAGTGAACGTAAAATTCATCCATGACCTAGAGGGCTTCAAATTTACTTGGTCACTTTTCTTGCTTGGGTATTCTGAAGATGGAAAGGAATTTCTAGGGCTCACTATGGAATCAATTGTGAACCATTTGGTCTATTCATACAACTGCCTCATCACCCCTGCTGAAACCTACTCTCAAACTCGTATATCATCACACCAGAGAATGTAATTCTGGATGGAGTGTACCAAGGTCTTAATTCATCCACATAGTCTGTAGCATCTGACTCTTACATACATGATTCCATGGTTTTGGTCTAGATTCTAATGTGCAGGTGCCCTCAGAGTAAAGTTTGAGGATAGAAACCTGGAAATTTATGGAACCAGTCTTTCAAATGGCTTTTCAATACAATAATTTCATTGACATCTGATTTCCATCTATCCCATTAAATTAGCATGAGTGAGTGTGATGCCAACCCATCTTATCTCCAATATTTAAACAAACATTCCATATGCAAAGTGAAGCAATTGCGAGAGAAGGAAGTATTAGAATTCTGCCAAAATATGCAACAGCTATGATCCATTTTACCTCTCCAGGTTTGCTTCTGGCAGCTGTCATGACTAGGAGCTATTGAACAAACCAACAGATGATCATAATATATAAGAAGGGATTTCATCCATTGTATCTGTGCTAGCTGTCAGAAGAAACAGTTCATTTGGGACCATTTGCCATCTTCTCTTAATAGCTCTGTGGAATCTGCTTCCTGCATGCTCTTAGGAAGTACATTCCAGATCCCAATCATGGGAAATGCAGCAGCAACTCTTTTTGTGATGTCACGGTTTTACTTTCGATTAGATGGTTAGATTCCCTTCGGCCCAACAAGTCCACACCGACCCTCCAAAGGGAAACCCACCCAGACCCACTCCTCGATATTTACCCCTGACTAATATACCTAACACTACAGGCAATTTAGCAAGGCCAATTCACCGAATCTGCACATCTTTGGACTGTGGGAGGAAACTGGAGGAAACCCACGCAGACACAGGGAGAATGTGCAAACTCCACACGCAGACAGTTGCCCGAGGCGGGAATTGAACCTGGGTCCCTAGCGCTGTGAGGCAATAGTGCTAACCACTGAGCCACTGTGCCACCGTTTTCTGTTGTATTTTTCAAATCAGGTGTGTCCTAGTTTGCTTCAAACTCCCATCAGATCAGATAGGCCCTTAATGAGATACTCAATGTATCTTTTCCAAAATGCTCACAAATGATGGTTCCGATCCATTCCAGTTCCTGATTCTCTCTGCAGGATAGATAAAAATGTTTGATGCTCTGGAATGATTTCAAACTTATATTATGAGTTGGAAGTTCTGAATATGTTCTATGTCAACTTGCAATATTGTTAAAACTCTTCAAATTTTGAAACTGTATTATTAACATGATGGTGCATTTTCAGGTTGTTTATTAGAATGGCCTTGCTCAGGAACTGTAAAATCCTAACTGCTCAGACACAACTAGATAGTAGTCATCAAAGCAACATAAATTAACCATTGCTCGAACTTATGTATTGCTGACAGGAAAGACATGTTGCTAAGGTTTACACTCACAATATTACATTGTTCTGATTGCTTGAAATTTGGCATTCTTGCATTTCTCCTGATGAGTGCAAGACTGTTGTATTATGTCGCATGCTTGGTATGTCAGTATACCTTTAAGAGACATGAAAACGATAACATCACTATCATTTCATATGACCTGAGGATATAAAAATTTCATACTTCATTTTACTCCAGATCATGTGAAGAAAGACACTCCCCTGGAAACATGTTACTTTGTTGTAAACTAATAAGTTAATATTGACCCAGACAATTATGTGCCTGAGGAATGTAATGTTTGTAAGTAACAGTTATAATAAGGGTCTACTGGATTCTTCGATAACATGGTATCCAGACCCACTATTTCATATTACAGGAAATAATATAAACACTGTTGTATCAGGTAAAACACACTATTGGAGGAAAAAGCTTTGGCAAACATTTCTCAGTTTTTAGCAACAAAAATTAAGGCGAGGTTTAGTGGACATCAAAAGGAGTGTTAAGTATGTTTTGGCTGATCCCCTGATTATAGCCTTCTCCCATTTGGGAAACTGTCCAAGTTGAGAACACACATGTGAGGGAACCCAACCATGATCTCACGTCTTATCTGACAGCATGATTAGTTGATTACACTACAACATTCCAGTGCTGGTGGTATGTTTAGCAACTACAACTAAAAGTACTGGCATGTTGTCAATCAGTTGCTGAGGTAAATGTGCAAATTGATTGAAGTTTATTTGTTGCAAAGCTTGGTTTTTGTACAAAGAATGTGCAAACTGCACAGTTTTGAAATTACACTGTAAAGACGAGGACTTTTTTTTTCAAGAAGATGGTGTTGTGTTTTTGTTTATGTTGGACTGTCACTGAAAGAGTCCAATCATACAATGTCATGATGAGACCATTGACCCTTTTGGAGGAAGAAAGTTCAGTCTAGTTTGCTACTTTGCAGGGAGAACATCTCCTTCAATAAAGCTGCTTTTGTTAAACATTCCAGCCTCCTATCCTTTTTGAAAAAATGTAACACACCGCCCAATTTGACAATGTTTAAGAAATAGAATGGACTTCAAAGTTTGTGAGAAGATTTGTAGCTCGGGTGCTTGTTGTTGTGGTTCTGTTCACCGAGCTGGGAATTTGTGTTGCAGACATTTTGTCCCCTGTCTAGGTGACATCCTCAGTGCTTGGGAGCCCCATGAATACCAATTAGCCACGAAACGACACGACCATCTATCCTTAGTAGCCACACATGCAGATGACAAGCAACATGAATTCGACTGGGACAACACTACTATTATAGGACAAGCCAAACAGAGAACAGCCAGGGAATTCCAAGAGGCATGGCACTCATCCACAGATTCAATCAATAAGCACATCGACCTGGACCCAATATACCGACCACTGCAGTGGACAGCTGGAACTGACAACCAGAAGTGGCAGATTGAAACCGCTACAAATGCCGGAGGAAAGATCACAGAAGCGCTTCACAGGAGGCTCCCAAGCATTGAGGATGTCACCTAGACAGGTTAACGAAACGTCTGCAACACAAATTCCCAGCTCGGCAAACAGAACCACAACAATAGAATGGACTTTTCCAAATATTTTTGACAGGGAGCTAGGAGTTCCTGTGCAAGCATGATGTCATTGATTGAAGCTTACCATTAAGAAAGAGATAGAAAAAAAGATAAAAAAATACAAAGGATCCTTATGGGTGGAGACATGAAATTCCTCTCTTGCTATCTCTGAGAAGTAATTAAAGTTGTAATTCCTAACAGCAAAATGAGGAGTTGGTTGTGCAAATCATGCCATCATGATAACTTTAGAAGTTGTAATTTGACAAAATAGATTGGCATAGTAAAAGTTTTGGGAAAAGATAGACTTCTATGGATGAATGCTAACAACTTGCTCAAAGGCTGCATCTAGTTTTGTACAGCTATGTGTCCCATTGACAAGAAAAAAAGAAATACCTGCAATAAGTTAAAATGAGTATAAAACTCCACGTATAAAATGTGAATGAAGTAAGTCGTTTTTTAGAATTGTGTGCTACACCAATGAAGGTATGGTCAAATGAAAATTGTTCCCGACTGTTTAACTTGACAGAGAAAGGAAGTGTCCAAACTCAAATGTACACTGATGAATCTGTATCAAAAACCTCTGTGGAATATTATAATAATGGTCAAAATATGCAAGCTGCATCAGTGTAAACTTCCCTCACTGTGTCATTCTCTCATGGTTGAGCCTAGTTTTGCTTCCTATCAATTAATCACAAAGAATTCTGGCAAGGATATTTAACCATTGTATTCTTACATACTCACCCACTATTATAATGATTGGAAATACTGTCATTTATTCTCAGCTTAATAATTTCCACACATCTGGGAAGCAGGAGAAAGTATGTAACTAAATAAACATCATGGCATGTTCAACATACCAAATGTCTGACCATGATTTTGCAACATTTCTAAGTGAATAGGAAAATGAAACAAGCACACAGTTTTAATTATATTCTAACCTTAAAGGACCAAAGTTTTCCATAGAAAGCTTTCTCAATAAGGCCTCATTTTTCTTAATTCCTGTTGTTCATCTTGTGTATTTTAAATCTTGCATACTATTAGGCTGAATTGTGAGACTTGAAGAACTTTTCTCTGGCATTTAGAGTGATAAGAGCTTTGAATTATTCTGTAAATTTTCAAATGCTAAATGCCTTTCAAGTCCATATAGTGTTTTGAGTAGCCCAGATATCAATACTGCCACCTTACTGGTGGATTCAGCATATAAATTGCTTCATCTCTTCTTTCAAAAGACAGAATGGAGAGATTATTCTGTCCAAAGTGGTGGGTCCTTGTGTTTAAGACTGATTTACTTCCAAATAAAATGGGATAGAACAGAAATTGCTGGAAAAGTTCAGCAGGTCTGGCAGCACCTACAGAGAGAAATCAGAGTTAACGTTTCGGGTCAAGTGACCCTTCCTCAAAATGGCAAGCTAGTTTAAAATCTGTCCTCAGTTAAAACTCCAGAGCAAAGCATTTTGCATGAATGAGCCTTCAAGACCAACATTTGAAAAACATGTGACACAAAGTTATCTTCACAGAAGACAAAGAATCATGAGGCAAGATCTACATTCAGAACAAAGTTGGCCCTTTCAATTGAATTGGGTTAGTATTTGATTCAAGCCAAACAAATCGAATTAAAGTTAGAGTTAGGGTTAAATGTGAATTAAGTCAAGTAAAGTGAATTTAAATGAAGTAAGTTAAAGTTGAAGTTAAATTAGATTAAGTAAAAAATAAATGATGCAGTGAATGCATGTTTATATTGAGTGTTGATACTCAAAGAGTTGAATAAAGAAGGGTTTATTTAATTAAATTCTGAGTTGGTTCCCTACCTTCTGTCTGTCACACAAGGGAAAATCACTTAGGTAAAAAGTTTGAGTATTCCACTTGGGCAACACGTGTAACTGGTGCTGGTATTCCATAGGGATAAAACACAATGGAAAAAATGATGAAGTCAGTACAATCTCCCAATTTTGAGATGTGAGTGTTTGCGTGATAAAAGTGAATTAAATTGGAAATCATTGCAAATATTTACATAAAAGGCAAAGCTAAATGAGTTTTGAAACATTTAAAACTCAGCCCCATTAATTTTGGATCTTAACTGATAGAAAGTATTCTTCACATAGCAAATTTGTTCAGTACTTAGTACATTCAAATCAGAAAACATGCCGAAGGCATTGCAGAAAAATAGTTGCTCACTTCTTCAATATGTCGCACAAAACAAGTACAAAATATATTGAGGATTCTAATGGAAGTGAACATTGTTAACGTATGACTTAATATCAGAGGTATTGCTTCCAGCAAAGCCTGCCTAAGTCAGACATATAAATGAAACATATTATGATGTCAGTTAAAGCAAGCTAGAAAGTGATAAGATAGGAAAGTTAAACTTCCATTTTTAACCATGAGCAGAGTTAAATTAACTGAGCCGTCATCTATTTCCCAGAAAAAGAGTCACAAAGAAATATCCAGCAGAGAGTTATCATTAGGCATATGGAGCTTATCCTGGCCATAGAACTGACAGCTCTATCCCTTCACATATGACTCCAGTAATTTTTGCTTTCACTATCCTATTGAAAAGACAATATTAGGAATTAATCACTGTCTCCCTTTAAAGAGATACTTCCTGGTTTCTGGATTTGTCATTTATTAGCATATGCTTCATATTGTAAGCCTGAAATTGTGCTTGGGATTTAAAAAAATAAAAACAAAGGATCCTGGAGAAAATCAGCAGTCAGGAAACATAGGTGGTAAGAGAAATAGAATTAATATTTTGAGTCCTAAGACACTCCTCCTGAAAGAGTAGCCTTTGGACTTGAAATGCTAACTATGTTTCTCTCACGACATATGCTGCCAGACCTTCCGAGTTTCTCCAGCATTTCCAATTTTTAATTTCCAATTTCCAACATCTGCACTATTTTAGGTTTTTTTTTGTTTTATTTAATATTTATCTCAAAATATCCTACCACACCTGCTGCCTTTCTTGGCTAAAGAGCCCAAGTTTTCCTAACCTTTAATTGTAAAACATCAAAGTTTGTGCAGTTTGGAAATATACTTTCAGTGATATAAATGGATGACAGAATCATCAAAGCCACACTGCCTCATATTAACATCTGTAGAAAGTAACCTCTATAAAATCTAAACACTGACTATTAAAGTGGAATTGGAGATAACTGTTGATTTACAAATCATGGCTTATTTCTAACTTAGAGTCATAGAGTTATAGAATCATACAGCACGGAAACAGACCTTTCAGTTGAACCAGTCAAAGCCAAACATAATCCCAAATTAAACTGGTCCCACCTGTCTGCTCTTGTTCCATATCTCTCCAAATGGTTCCTATTCATGTAATTACTTAAGTGTCTTTTAAACATTGTAATTGTACCCACTTCCACCACTTCCTCAGGAAGTTCATTCCACATGCAAACTACCCTCTAGGTAAAAATTTGCTGCTCATGTCTCTTTTAAATCTCTCTCCTCTCACTTTAAAAATGTACCTCCTCGTCTTGAAATTCCCTGTCCTCGAGAAAAGACAACTACCATTACTCTATCTGTACCTCTCATTATTTTATAAACTTCTATCAGATCGCCTCTCAACCTTCTACGCTCCAGTGTAGCATATCCAGCCTTTCTTTATAACTCAAATCTTCCATATCTGGCAACATCCTGGTAAGTCTCTTCTGAACCTTCTCCAACTTCATATAACGATGCAATCTTTTACTCATCTTTTGTCATTTGTTACTGCACGCAGTGTGAGGGTTGAAGAGACATCTGTGGTACTGGGCTAGGTTTTATACTAGTTGTCCTTTCAAACACTCTGTCAATAATGTCTGACAAAAGGTTGACTTGAGGTATTAAATCTGTTTCTCTCCTCCACAGATACTGCCATACCTGCTGAGTTTTTCCAGCAATTTCTGCGTTTATGTCAATAATGTATTAATGGAGGAGAAATAGCAATCTAAACACTGTACAGTTGGCACCCTTCTGCAAGCTTTACTGTTGTCTACATTCTGTACATGACCAAAGGGTCACCAAGTTCAAGATAGCCATTGTCAACCAAGCAATGTGTATCCTGTAAACACACAGGAAAAAAAGGGTAAATCAATAACACCTCCATTTAAATGTGCAAAAAAAATGTAACTGGTATTTTTCAAACTGTTGTTCAGTGCTTAACACGTATCTTAGCTTTGAAAGTGCTCACAGAACAACATGTAAATTTGACAAAAAGGTGTAATGATTTATTGTTCCTTTTTAAGAAAAGACACAGGTGGTCAGGCTGATAGAGATATTCAAAAAGGTAGAAAACCTACAAAGGAAATGTGTATCTAAAGTGCTGTTTATTGTCAAGGCAATTATATTGATGCCATTAGGGGGAAAAAATGGAAAGCACAGATTTGTCATATAACACAAGAGAAAACAAACCCGGTAAGCAATCATGCACAGAGCAGTGAACATCTTGTGTCTGTGATAGAACAAAGCTTGCCTCTGTCAGGTTATTGATCTGTTCTTAGAGGTGCACAAAACCGCACCACAGTGATTGCATCCCCCCACTGGGAACTGATGGGGAGCAGAGAATGCAATATTGATCCGGCTGGGTTCCTTGGAGATAATGCACTGATAATGTTGACCAGTTTGCAAACCTAAATGGAAAATAGAAAACTTTCAGCAAAGCAGTTGCACAAAGTGAAGGCTGTGCTTCCAGACATTATTAGCATTTTATTCCAAAATAATGTCTGCACTAAAGACCTTTATCACCACAGGATCCCTTCTGTAAATTGCATAACCAGAGCACTCTTTTTGTTCGACGGCTGCTGAACTGTTTCACAAATCAAATGTGAATCATTATCCCTCCCCCCAACAGCCTTTATCAACAATAGAATTCTGTGGCATTGTTGGAGAATTCTATTTCTGAAGATGACAACATTCATAACTATTACGCCAATTTACAAACAGCTATATTTTGTTTTTGAGAACCGCTGAAAGTTAGCGTAGTGAAAACATCTAACTTCAGTTTGTTAACCCGATCATGCCAATGACTCCAGCCGTGAACTTGGTTGAGCAGCTGACTAGGTAGCCAATCGATGAACCTCAACTTTATATATCTATGTGTTATACACTGTAAAAATTGTTTCTGGCCAATTGATTATATAACTAATAAATTTTACCTAAAATTCTTAATATATGGACATCTAATAGTTTTAACACTTTATTTGCTTTTGTTACTTGCAGATTTAATTCTGTAATTAAAAGGTAAAGTCAACATTGTCCCATTGGGCTGCTCTCTCATGGGAGATGACTGGTGGTGAGTCACCACACTTCAAGTTAATGGCAAGGTTGAGGAGGCAGGACATTCACATTAACCTCAGCCGGTGCAGGAGTTGAACCCATACCATTGGTGCTACTCTGCAATTCCAACCAGTCAAATGAGCTAACCAGTGGCTCCCTTACCAGTCTCGTTTTGCATTGTCTATAGAGTTAAATTTATCACAAACTCTAGTCTCCTACACATAGCATGACCCATTTTGTTTGCTGTCTTACGTGAGCTCCTAATCCAACAACACATATATTTTAAACTTCTCTTAATTTACAAATCCATTTGTGGCCTCACCCCCTGTAACCTCTGTAGACTTCCCCAATTTGACAGTTACCCACCTTGGCATATGGTAGCAGAGAGGTCATCTGAATGTGGAGTACTGGTAGGAAAAATGCAAAGAAAGAATACAAAATAAAGGGTATAATTCTAAAGGGCATACAAGAGTAGAGGAACCTGAATGTATATATGCATTACCCATTGAAGTGGCAGGAGAGGTTGAGAACATGGTTCATTGAACATATTGTAAGCTAAGCTTAATTCAGTGAACTTGGGTACAAGAGCAAAGAGGTTATGTTACCATTGTATAAAACATTGATTTAGCCTCAACTGGAGAAGGGCTTATGCCCGAAACGTTGATTTCCCATTCCTTTGGTGCTGCCTGACCTGCTGCACTTTTCCAGCAACACATTTTTAAGCTCAACTGGAGTAATGTCCAGTTCTTAGTGTTATAGTTTTTAGAAGCCATAAAGGCATTAGAAAAATACAGAAAAGATTTACTAAAACAGTCTTGAGATGAGGAGCTTCAGTTATATAGATACATCAGAGAACTTGAGACTTTCCTTGGAGTTAAAAATATCACACACTAGAATATAGTCCAAATAAACCTGATGGACTATGACCAGGAGTTATGTGATTTTTAACTTTGTCCACCCTAGTCTAACACTGGCACCTGTACATCTTGGAGTAATGACAGATGAGCAGTGATTTGATTGAGATATTCAACATCATGAGCGTACTGGACAGAATAGTTAGATAAGGATTGTTCCCGTTTGTGGAAGGATTGAGAACAAGAGAACATAAATTCAAGGTGATTGGCAAAAGAAGCAATGACAAAATGAGCGTTGAAACTTTTCATGTGGAGAGTGGTCAGGATCTAGAAAACACTGCCTAAGAGTGTGGTGGAGGCAAGTGCAAAGGTATTGGAAAGGGAGTGAGATTGCTATCTGAAATTGAACCATATTTATCTTTACAGGGAGAGGAATGTTGACATTCAGTTAATTGCTCACTCAGAGGGAAAGGCCAACACAAGGGGTTGAATGACCTCCTTCTGGAACAATTCATTGAGTCCAGTGATCTGGACAGATAATCCTGGAGACGTGTTAAAATTCCACTGTAACAGCTGGAAAACTCACATTAGATTAATTAAATGAACCTGGAAAGTGTGCATGTAATGATCAACATGCAACATTTGGGTTGGTGCAAACATCCATTTAGAATAGAATCATAGAATCCCCACAGTGCGGAAGCAGGCCATTCAGCCCATTAAGTCCTCACCGACCCTCCGAAGAGCAATCCACCCAGACCCATCTCATCCCTATAATCTGGCCCATGGCTAATTCACCTAGAGTGCACAATTCTGGACACTTTAGCATGGCCAATCTACCGAACCTGTACATTTTTCGATTGCGGCAGGAAACCAGAGGAAACCCACCCAGACACAGGGAGAATGTGTAAACCTCTGTATAAACTCCACAATGGATCCAGGTCCACCTTGCTGTGAGGCAGCAGGGCTAACCACTGAGCCACCGTGCCGTCCCAACTTGATTGACTAATGCCCTCACTTATAAGACTCCAGACAGACAGCAATGTGGATAACTCTTCACTATCCTTCAAAATGGCCAAGCAAGTCACTGTTGTATTTAAGTAAATGGCTCATTAACTCCTTCTCAAAATCTATATATTCTGATTTTTTTCAGCAAGACCCTTATTTCATGAATGAATAAAAAAACTTCCTTGTGCTTCTTTAATTCTGATGTGTGTATCCTTTATTTCTTCCACTCCCTTTGTTGATGTTGATGTTGATTTCAGCTGTCGTGTCCTATAGTTCCAACTGCATGCACCATCATCCACAGACATAGGCATCTGCTATGTGCCAACAGAATACAATCATGGTGGCACCTTTCTGAAGTAGGTACATGACAGGAGAGCAGCAGCATCTAGCTGTGAGAAGGCTGCCTCAGAGCTATTTTGCATGTGCAGACAGAGACCCAGCTCAGAAGATGGACCTGGCTGCATCTCAGGGCTGCTCTCTTGGGCTTTTACCACTCACTCATTTTGCACCTACTTGCACTCTCTCACCATCCATGTCATGTAATGCTGTGGCATGAGTGTTGGCACATTGGTGATTCACCCAGAGGCAAAGGCTGTCTTTACTGCAGTTTTAAGATGCATTTGATACAGACAGGTTACTCACCATACTTATCAGTATTTAAATGTTTTGGTATGGGGTGGGAAGGAGTGCTGCAGAAAGTGGGTGGGGGAACATGCTGTTGCATGGCACACTGATAGAGCAGTCTAAAACACTGGTCTGTGCCAGCTGCCTGCATGGGAAACACACTGTAAATTCATTCAATCAAATGGACAGGTCAGACATTGTTGGAGGATAATCCTCAGTCCAGTTAAGGATTTGATAGGGAGGTAATGCTGCCCATTGTGATCTACATCACCAGCTATCACTTTCCCTTCTACAGAGGTGAAATGCTATTCAAGTATGACTGGAACAATGCCCAGATTAGGCAGAGTAAGTCTCAGTTTGAAGGCCAATAGTGGAGGATGCACATTTGCTGGACTCTAGTACATTGTAGCAACAAAAAAATGAAGCTGCTATTTGCAAGGTACAGCAGTTCACAATCATTGCATCACCCATTTCAATGACAGTTTCAGGGTGCTTCGGAGCCAGAAGCTGATTAAAGGTCATTCGTGCATTTAAATGGAACCTGGCCATATCCATATGTTGAAGTGATCAGCAATGGCGGTACGAAAGGGAAATCACTACTTGTGCAACTTCCAAGAATCCTGTCTGAGTCACATAAGGCTGAGCCCTCCTCTCTCTGTAAGTGTGATGGTTGTGTGAGCACAGTCAGGTTCAGTGTTTGATGTGGCTGTAGGGTTTGGGAGGTTAATGTCATCTTGCTGATGTGTGTTTGTTATTCAGTCCCTTCCGCAGGTTAATGCATCTATTGAAGTGCAATGTGAGTGACCAATGCAGAGATATGCCCCCTCTGTTATCCTCCTCCAGCTAGTCTCATTGGGCAGTGAAATATGCTTAGCCCTAATCTGTAGGGTTCACCACAAATGGCTGTTCTGAGATTTAAGAACATTTGTCACTCCCTCTGTCCCAGTTCAGATCCTTTCCATTGAGAGTCCTGGGTCCTGCTGCTGCTTCCCTCAACATGAAGATGGATGCAAGATGAGCAGCTTGGCCCTCCCATGGAGGACAAGGAGCACCCAGCTTAGGGAGAGGTCACTGCAGCCAAATGAGCTTCCAGGATGTAGGGTATGTGCAGGAGGCCCAGAATTCTCTGGCCTAGATTCCATTTCCTGGCCATGAGTGAGATGCAGTACTGAGAGGAGACACATATATCCTGAAGACACGATGACAGAGCTGTACCACATGTTGCAGTTGGATCTCAGGACTGCAGGAGTGAGAGGTCATCCTCTGCCCTTAGCTCTGAAGGTCAGTGTGATGTTTAACTTCGATACAACTGGCTCCTTCCAAGAAGCGACAGCTAGTCTGTGCATCTCTTAGTCATGCACCACCTTTCAGGGGCACAAAGGATACTGCAGTTTTGGTGGATAGCTAGGGTGCGGACAATTGTTCCAAGAACAGCTGCATGGTAAGATAGGACATGAGAGATACCTTAGGAGCATGGTAGATAATGAACGAAGCGAGTTTGATAAGGTAGTGCTTGAAAACTACTAGACTTTGCAACAAAATTCCCTTAAAAAAAACTCAGTGCAATTCACACTTAGCTAAAAAAGATTCAACTCAGAGTCTTTTCCAAATGTGCTGTTGTAATCATGTTAATTCCACATTCTGCAATGCAAGTGAACAGTTCTGTGACTCACTATCTAGTTTGGCTGGAAGAGGCCATTAGGATACACTGGGAGGTTGATAGTGGCCATACAGTTCCCTTTTGCCAGGAATTCAGTTTTGATCTTCCCTTTGGTCGAAAGTGAAACCATGAAGGCAGACACTCTGGAAACTCCATGGCCTTTTGCTATTGGCCCAGTATTAAACAGTGAGATGTGGATAACTGTGAGGTGCACTCATCTATGCTCATATTTAATTAGACATTGACCAGACACTTGAATCAGTCAAATCCAAATACCAAAAGTCACACAATTTGCTTCAGCTATCTAAAAGCTTGCTTGTATGTTGAACTTTTAAAGTTATTGATTGAAAGTTCATAATGCAACATGTCTGTACCGAGCATGACAATCCAAATTCAATGTAATGGCTCTTTGCAACTTACTTATAACGACCCACTGTCAAGAACTACTTACAGCAATCACAACTGAACTACAGCAGTTTAACACAGACATAGATTCAACCAAGCCTGGGATCCAACATACAGATCAGACTACTGGCAACACAACTAATGCCTGCTGAGATTTGAACCCATGACCATGAGTATGTGAGCAAAGAGCAGAAACAAATCATTTTGTTCTGGTATCAACAAACTGTAAACTTTGGCGTTCTGTTAGGAAGCAAGTTGATACATTAGTTTCATTCAGCAATGTGTGAGAACAATGATAATTGATCCATTTTGCTTTCTTTGAGACTTGTTGTATTAAATCGAAAAAATAATCACAGTGTTCTTCCCCTAATAGTATCTATACCACAAACATGATTTTTTCCCAATATTCAGCAATGGGTCAAAACACTAACTGGCCATGAGTGTTTTTCAAATTTGCAAAGGTTGAAGAAAAGATGAAAATCTTTTGCACAATGAAAGTTGAGTGATTGTTACTGGTAAATAAGTACTTAATAATGCTGAAAAACATTCATTTGCACATCAAGTCAAGGTTGTTCATAGGTCGAAAAGACAAATTTTCATTGAATAGTGGTCAATGAGCAGAAGTAAATAGGCCAGGCAACGTCTTCAGAGTACTTTTGATATCTTTAGTGAAAATGATAAACTGGCTCTGCTTGTTATATAAACCTGTTCAAAAATACTGCTGAAAGCCTCTGGGGAGAAATTAAGCTCAGCAAACCCTATTTATTTAGATGCTTTGAGCCAGCTAACAATGGAAAATGGGTTCCCAAATGCATGAGCACATTTCTGGTCTATTTGTATGTGCTGCCTAGAAATTCTATGCGTCTTACAATGAAAATCTCCCAATTTAGCATTCTCTTCCTTCTACCACCTTTTCAATTGCCTAACCTTGTCCACCACTGACTGCTACTCTTCCTATTTGTCCTTGTCTGGAATTTTATACTTGCCAACCTTTGAGGTTACTTCCTGATCGTGGATCATTCAGGTGGTAATAGTTAATATTCTCTGATCTTATTGAAACCTATAAGATCCTGGGGGGACTTGATAGGGTGGATACTGGGATGATTGTCCTCCTATCAGTGACCCTAGAACTGGTAGACACATCATTAAGGAATAAGAGGTCTTCCTTTTAAGAATATACTGTGAAGTGTTTTTTTCTCTCTCTCAGAGGGATATTAGTCATGAGAATTCTCTTTGCCAGAAAGTAGCGGAGGCTGTGTGATTAAACTGATTCAAGAGAGAGTTAGTTGGATTATTGATAGAGAAGGGATTCAAGGGCTTTGGGTGGTAGACAGGAAAGAGGGAAAAGGTATTGTTTGGCAAAACAGGCTAGAAAGACTGATTGGCATTTTCTGATTTTTGGGGTTTTTCTTTTGTATGCATACATGGGATGTTAACATCACTGGTTGGACCAAAATTTATTGCCCATCCTGAATTGCTCAGAGGGCAGTTAAAAGTCACCTCTCATTTCTGGGGGTCTGGAGTTACATGTAGGCCAGCTGATATAAGATTAGTAGACTTCTTTCCCTAAAGGATATTAGTAAACTCATTGGGTCTTACGGCACTTGATAGAGGGTTACATGACCATTAAGCCAGTTTTTTGGTCCAAAACTTTATTTTAGTAAATGAAAACGTCATGATTTCCCATGGAAAGAATTGAACCTATGACCTAGAGCAATAGCCCTTGGCCCTAGATTACATATCCACGGACAATACGACTGAACGACAATCTACTCTTTCTTATGTCTTCTGTTCCTAAACTTTTCCAGCTTGAACCTTGAATTATCTGAATCTTGTTTATGCACAAGTGCACGTAAATCTCAAAAGAAACATGACTCAACACGGATTCAATTCATCAACATATTACATAGTATTACTAAGAACCAATCCTATAGACCTAATGACCTTGGCTATAAATTGTCTGTAGAAACAATGTACTTCAAAATGTTTCAAGAACCAATAATTTACACAATATACTACCCAACATTAATATTTTAACAGCAGTCTCTTACAAATTTTCTGCTTTAAGGAGATTAATGATATATAACTTTATAATGGTACTTTAAAATGTGACTGTTCAGATATTACAGTTCCTGGTCTACAGTACAGCTGTTTAAATACCATAAACCTTTAAAGGATAGAAAGGAGTTTAAGGACAATTGATATATACTTAGATTAGTATTTCTGACTCTACAAAAATAAAACATATTTTGTATACAATTAGTTTATTGAACTATTGATGTTCTTTTCTTTGCAATTCATCCCCTGAAGATTAAGGCAGTGTGTTCACACTTTCATTTGAATTTCTCTATTGGTTGCCACAAATATTAATTTATGATTTTTTTTTGAAAGCCATGAAGGCCAACTGTCACATCAAATGCAAGATTTTAAGAGGTAGGCTCAAAAAGATTCCCTCCCTTTCTATGAGATGGAATTCACAATATGTTTATCTGAGATAGGAATGAAAGGTGAGAATCGCTTTGTTTCTTGAGCTTGTAAAGTAACTAGAGTGTTGGTTGGTTCAGTTGGCAGGACAGCTGGTAAGTGATGCTAATTGTATAGGTTCAAATCCTACACCTGCTGAGGTCACCAGAAAGGACTCTCCTTCTCAACCTCTCCTCTTTTCTGAGGTGTGGTCACCCTCAGGATAAACCAACCACTACTCATCTCTCTCTAATGAGAGAGCAACTTCATGGCCCAGTCGTGACTATGAGCCTGTTGTATCCATTGCTCCTCATGCTAATGGTATATATGAGAAAATTAAAATCTCCACTGATGTCATGAACGTGGTCCAGCACTGGTGATATACCCCCTGTTTTGTTTACCTGTACAACCTACTCTCAGTTTTCTCAGGAGCAATAGCTCGCAACTTTGGCATCAATCTGGTAATGTGATAAATGGTTCTCCTTATTGCAAAACATGCTGAATTCTAAACCCATTGATGTCACTAGGTCCTCCCACTGATGAATTGATTGCTTCTGATTCCCTACCAGGTGACAAAATCAAAAACACCCTCTTACAAGTCTGAGAATGTCTATAATGCTTCTCTGTGGCCAATGCTCCTGCTTTTGTTCTCTCAATGATGTATATTCCCATAGATAGGAGACCATTGTCATACCTCATCTAGATCTCTACCTTTGAAAACAGGTACTGGAAGCTTCTTCACTCATCGGTTGAGGGCAAAGAAAACAACAGTTGATACTCTTCCTGTTGTCTAAATTTTGTGCATTTGGATGTGGTCCAGTTTTCCATCATTATTCAAAAGGATTAAAGTCTATTATTTGCATTTCTATTATTTTGCACAGTTGAGATGACATAGCACAGTATTGATTGGCAATTGAACTTGGAACTTCTCTGATCTTTAGTGCTCAGATGGTGGAAAAGGTAATTCGACTGTGTGTGCACTATGACACTTACACATAACACTAATGATTGATTTTCTGGACATTAGAAGTGATACTTGGAGCTGATGCTAATGTGTTTAGCCTCACAAAATAAACACAATGCTTTATATTAATTATTTGAAAGCTACATTTTCTGAACACTCACTGACCAATAATAAAGTACTTTTCAAACTGATGGCACTGTCCTCAATTTAATTTGAAATAATTTACAGCATAATCACTTCCATATAACTGAACTGAACAAAAATCCTGTTCATAACAAAATTATGAAGTTTTCCAATGAAAACTTAAACATTGAACACTGTTTGGTCCCTGAGGGGCAGTGGGATATAAGACAAATGCTGATGATGAAGTTCTATACCTTATAATGTCCATTTTCTATACTTTTAATTCACTCTTTAAATTACTGATAAACAATAGAAAAGTTAACTACTTTCAAACAGTTATAAAGATGGAATAAACTTGCACTTTTTTAGAATGATTTACAATACCACTTTCCAGCTAATAATGCACTTTTGAAAACCAGTCACAGTTGTTAATGAGGGGTGATTTACACAGAGCAAGATTTCATAAGCTGCAATGACCTAATGACAAACCGATGTGTGGTGTCGGTTAAAGTAATAATATTGGACTGCGCTCTAGGGAGTTCTCTTCTTCAGAGAGTGCCCTGTAGTTTTCACCTCCATGTGAGAGAGCACAAAGAACTTCTGATTAACCTCTCATCTTGAAGATGACACCTCTAATACTGCAGTACTTCCTCATTAATGAACCAAAGTATCAGCCTGGATTGACGAAAAAAATAGAAGAGCACTACACAGGAATAGGCCCTTCAGTCACTATGTCTGTGCTGACCATGGTGTCATTCTAAACTAATTCTATCTCCCTGCACGTAGTCCATATCCCTTTTTTCCCTGCCTGTTCATGTATCTATCTAAATGCCTCTTAAAAGTTGCTATCGTATCTGCTTCTACCACCTCCCCTGGCAGTGTGTTCCAGGCTGAAAATGTGTTGCTGGAAAAGCGCAGCAGGTCAGGCAGCATCCAAGGAACAGGAGAATCAACGTTTCGGGCATAAGCCCTTCTTCAGGAAGGCTTATGCCCGAAACATCGATTCTCCTGTTCCTTGGATGCTGCCTGACCTGCTGCGCTTTTCCAGCAACACATTTTCAGCTCTGATCTCCAGCATCTGCAGCCCTCACTTTCTCCAGTGTGTTCCAGGCACCTATCACCCTCTGTGTAAAAAACTTATGTCGCACATCTGAATCATAGAATGCATACAATGTGGAAACAGGCCATTTGGCTCAATGAGTCCACACCAACCCTTCGAAGAGTAACCACCCAGAGTCATTCCCCCACCCTATTACTCTAGCTTTACCCCTGACTAATGCATATACCCTACACATCCTTGAGCACTATGGGCAATTTAGCATGGCCAATTCACCTAATCTGCACATCTTTGGATTGTGGGAGGAAACCCACACAGACAAGGGGAGAATGTGCAAACTCCACACAGACAGTTGCCAAAGGGTGGAATCAAATCTGGATCCCTGGTGCTGTGAGGCAGCAGTACTAACCACTGAGCAAGCTTGTCATCCATAAATTTTGAATTTTTCTCTTCTCACCTTAAACCTATGCCTCCCTAATATTTATAATTTCCACCTTGGGACAATCCAATTTATCCATGCTCCTTATGATTTGATACATCTTTCACTGCAGTATGAAGGGAGGGCTGCACTGTCAAAGATGCTACTTTAGGGTTAGATGTTAATCTGAAGCCCTCCTCTGGCAGCCCTGGCACTACTTTACTTCAAAGCTAAGCAAAGGCCTCCTCCTTCTGGTCAATATTCATTTGGTCAATTCTCTGGTTTAGAACTTGAACATTTCTGAAAAGAAACAAAATTTGACATCTCTCAGCTTTACATTCCTTACAATGAGGCCACAGGATAAAAGAATGCCATTTTATTTTTTTATATTAATTTGTGAGATGTAGGCATCATTTATTGCCCGTCCCGACTTGCCCTTGAATAGATGGTGGTGAGCTGCCTTCTTGAACTGCTGCAGTCCACTTGCTGTGGGCTTACCCATAATGCCCTTAGGGAGGGAATTCCATGATTTTGAACCAGCAATAATGAAGGAAAGCAATGTATTTCCAAGAGATTTGTCTGTGGGTTTGGAGGGGAATTTGAAGGTGTTAGTGTTCCCATTTATCTGCTACCCTTGTCCTTCTAGATGACAGTATTTGGAAGGTGCCGGCTAAGGATTTGGAGTGAGTTCTGCAATGCAACTTGGAACATAGAACATAGAACATAGAACATTACAGCACAGTACAGGCCTTTTGGCCCTCGATGTTGCGCTGACCTGTCATACCAATCTGAAACCCATCTAACCTACACTATTCCATGTACGTCCATATGCTTGTCCAATGAGACTTAAATGTACTTAAAGTTGGTGAATCTACTACCGGTGCAGGCAAAGCATTCCATACCCTTACTACTCTCTGAGTAAAGAAACTACCTCTGACATCTGTCCTATATCTATCACCCCTCAATTTAAAGCTATGCCCCCTCGTGCTCGCCATCCCCATACTTGGAAAAAGGCTCTCCCTGTCCACCCTATCTAACCCTCTGATTATCTTATATGTCTCTATTAAGTCACCTCTCAATCTTCTTCTCTCTAACGAAAACAGTCTCAAGCTCCTCAGCCTTTCCTCATAAGACCTTCCCTCCATACTAGGCAACATCCTGGTAAATCTCCTGTGCACCCTTTCCAAAGCTTCTACATCCTTCTTATAAAGTGGTGACCAGAACTGTACACAATACTCCAAGTGTGGCCACACTAGAGTTTTGTACAGCTGTAGCATGACGTCATGGTTCCAGAATTCGATCCCTCTATCAATAAAAGCTAAAACACTGTATGCCTTCTTAACAACCCTGTCAACCTGGGTGGCAACTTTCAAGGATCTGTGTACCTGGACACCGAGATCTCTCTGCTCATCTACACTACCAAGAATCTTACCATTAGCCCAGTACTTTGCATTCCGGTTACTCCAACCAAAGTGAATCACCTCACACTTGTCCACATTAAACTCCATTTGCCACCTCGCAACCCAGCTCTGCAGCTTATCTATGTCTCTCTGTAACCTACAACATCCTTCGTTACTATCCACAACTCCACCGACCTTAGTGTCGTCTGCAAATTTACTAACCCACGCTTCTACGCCCTCATCCAGGTCGTTTATAAAAATGATGAACAGTGGACCCAATACCGACCCTTGTGGCACACCACTGGTAACTGGACTTCAGGATGAACACTTCCCATCAACCATCACCCTCTGTCTTCTTTCAGCAAGCCAATTACTGATCCAAACTGCTATATATCCCGCAATCCCATTCCTCTGCATTTTGTATAATAGCCTACCGTGGGGAACCTTATCGAACACCTTGCTGAAATCCATATACACCACATCAACCAGCTTACTCTCATCCACCTATTTGGTCACCTTCTCAAAGAACTCAATAAGGTTTGTGAGGCACAACCTACCCTTCACAAAACCGTGCTGACTATCCCTAATCAAATAATTATTTTCTAGATGATTATAAATCCTATCTCTTGTAACCTTTTCCAACACTTTACCAACAACTGAAGTAAGGCT
>NC_057745.1:24918924-25025008 GCF_004010195.1 Chiloscyllium plagiosum | reverse complement strand
CGAAAGCTAGTGTGCTTCCAATTAAACCTGTTGGACTATAACCTGGTGTTGTGTGATTTTTAACTTTGTACACCCCAGTCAACACCGGCATCTCCGAATCATCCTAACATAAGCCTTCTTCTTCCTCTTGACCAGAGATTCCACTTCCTTCATAAACCACGGCTCCCGCGCTCTACAGCTTCCTCCCTGCCTGACAGGTACATACTTATCTAGGACACACAGGAGCTTTTCCTTGAATAAGCTCCACATTTCTAATGCGCCCATCCCCTGCAGTTTCCTTCCTCATCCTATGCTTCCTAAATCTTGCTGAATCGTATCGTAATTGCCTTTCCCCCAGCTGTAACTCTTGCCCAGTGGTATTCACCTATCCCTTTCTGTCACTAAAGTAAACATAACAGAATTGTGATCGCTATCACCAAAGTGCTCACCTACTTCCAAGTCTAACACCTAGCCAGGCTCATTACCCAGTACCAAACCTAATGTGGCTTCGCCCCTTGTTGGCCTGTCTACATCCTGTGTCAGGAAGTCCTCCTGCACACACTGGACAAAAACTGACCCATCTATAGTACTCGTATTATAGTGTTCCCAGTCAATATTTGGAAAGTTGCCGACCCCATGACAACTACCCTGTCTCTCTCATTCCTATCGAGAATCATCTTTGCTATCCTTTCCTCTACACCTCTGGAACTATTCGGAGGCCTATCAAAAACTCCCAGCAGGGTGACCTCTCCTTTCCTGTTTCTAATCTCAGCCCATTCTACCTCAGTTGACGAGTCCCCAAACATCCTTTCTGCAACTGTAATACTGTCCCTGACAATGCCACACCTCCCCCTCTTTTACCATCTTCTCTGTTCTGACTGAAACATCTAAATCCTGGAACCTGCAACAACCATTTCTGTCCCTGCTCTATCCATGTCTCTGAAATGGCCACAACATCGAAGTCCCAGGTACAAACCCATGCTGCAAGTTCACCCACCTTATTCCGGATGCTCCTGGCATTGAAGTAGTCACACTTCAAACCAACTTCTAGCTTGCCAGTGCCATCTTGCGTCCCTGAAACTTGATTTTGGTCCTCCCTACTCTCAACCTTTTCTGTACTCGAACTACAATTTTGGTTTCCATCCCCCTGCTGGATTAGTTTAAACCCACCCCAATAGCCTTAGCGAATATCCCCCCCCATGATATTGGTACCCCTCTTGTAGATGGTATACACTGCTGTGTCAGTGGTGGAGGGAGTGGATGCTTGTGAATGTTGTGCTAGTGAAGTGGGCTGCTTTGCCTTGGATGGTGTCAAGCTTCTTGAGTGTTGTTGGAGTGCACCCATTCATACAAGTCGGGAGACTTCCATCACATTCCTGACTTGTGCATTATAGATGTGGAGTCAGGGGTTGAGTTACTCACCTCGATATTCCTAGTGTCTATCCTACTGGTCGTAGCCATTTTATTTATGTGATGAGTCCTGTTGAGTTTCTGATCAATGGTAACCCCCAGGATGTTGACAATGTTATTAACACCATTGAATGTCAAGGGATAGAGGTTAGATTTTCTCTTATCGGTGATGGTCATTGTCTGGCATTAGTGTGGCATGGAAGTTACTTCCCACTTGTCGGCCCAAGCCTGGATATTGTCCAGATCTTGTTACATTTGAACATGGACTGCTTCAGTATCTGCGAAGTTGTGAATGGTTTTGAACAATGTGCAATCATGGGTGCACATCCCCACTTTTGACCTAATGATGGAGGGAAGGTCATTGATGAAGAAGCTGACGATGGTTGAGCCTAGGACACTACCCTGAAGAACTCTTGCAGAGATGTCCTGGAACTGAGATGACTGATGTCCAACAACCACAACCATCTTCCTATGTGCCAGGTATGACTCCATTGCATTTGCCCTCTGATACCCATTGATTACAGTTTTGCTAAGGCTCCTTGGTGCCACAATCATTTGACTACAGCCTTGATGTCAAGAGTTGTCACTCTTACCTCACCTCTGGAATTCAGCTCTATTGTCCATGTTTGAACCAAGGCTGTTATGAGGCCAGGAGCTGAGTGGCCCTGGTGGAACCCAACTTGGCATCACTGAGCAGGTTATTGCAGGCTATTATTTATACAACATGTGAAAATTCAACTGATTAGTTAGACCGTCGTTGGCAGGGAGTGGCAGCAGAAACAGTTAATATCAGTCTTGCTCATCAAACCAGCTAAGTGCATCTGATTGGTCAGGATCTTTCCATGAGCATGTAACAGAGATTGGCAGTCTCCCTGATGCCATTTTTCACAAATGAGAACGGTGTATTGCATGTACATATTCCTTTTATCTACATAAAACACAGTGCTATGTGTTAATATTTGCAACTTCTAGCACATGCAAATGCATCACAATGGGAGGCTGATTGACAAGTCTTTACTTGATTTCCAGTGTACTTCTAAGGACAGTTTGGATTACTTAATAAGTGTTGTCCAACAGCAGAATTACAATGAATAGTGAACATTCAATTCTGAGGATTGCAAGCACGTACTATTTTCAGACAATTGACATATGGTTTGATGTGGTCTTCTAGTCATTGGTACATATAACCTATATATCTGGCATCATACCAGCACTGAAACTCACTGAGGATTCTAACCCTCAGCCTTTGAATTTGAATGCTACGCTGAGCCAAGCAAACAGTTGTATTGCTCATAACAATAAGCAGCCTCCAGATATTGAGTGTTATTGTTGAAAAGACAAGGTGCTCAAACTTTTCATCTTGCACTCATCAGGACAAATACAAGAGTGCCAAAATATTTCATCTCTGCAATTGTCCTGATGAATGTAAGATCAAAATCTTTGGCAGCATATCTCTTTTCAATAATACTCAAATTCCTTGCTACTAAGTGACCTCATCATGTTTGTTGTTGCACATTCATTAACTGCCTTCCATTTTCAATATTTTTTTAAATAGAAATATTTGTTGAAACAGTGACATCCTGAACTCAAATGGGGCTCTCTTGAATTCAGAATAAAATGGCTGAGTAGTTGACTTCTCTTTGTCTCCACCTTTCTTCTGCTGGGGAGCAGAGTTAGTTTATTGATTGATGGCTCATTGAAGATTCCTGTGAAAATACAAGGTGATAGTTATGTTTATAATTACTTCTGCAAAATTAATTTTGACCCAATAGATCTTGATCAGCAAATAGAACCTATTTTCCTCTTCCCATCAAATAAAAGGTGCTTACAAATGTTTTCCTTTTGATAACTAATTAAGAATAGTTTGTACACAAGTTAAAATAAAATGCAGACAAATGTGGAAGTGCAGAAGTAGGGGCAGCTGATATCCTGGAATATTTAAGCAAACATACAAACCTTGCAGCACACATAAAACACAATTTTAAACATATATTTTTATAAAAATTTTGACAAATTCATACATTTTATGGAGATTATCTCTACATTGACCTTTTCTGCTATGATTTGTTTATGATATCGTTCACATTATCAAAAGCAAATGAGCTAGAAAGGAGACAAAAACGTCTCAGCTGCATAATAAATGTTAGTGTGCTCAAGAAAGGTAAGCAAAATTACCAAACAGAGTAGAAATGACCAAAAATGATCCTTGCACACTTAAGCTTTATTCCATTAGTATCATAATCCTCTGCCCACTATTTTCGAAGAGGTGCTGAGTTGCTTGGGATAAACGTAAGTATTAAAATACATTATACTTGTTGGCAATATTATTTTCCGAGGTTTTAAAGGAAAAATTAAATCAAAATTCGAACTGTGTTTCATATGATGAAAGACAACTTCCTGTCGTTGGTGGAGTATACTGGAAAATAAAGTGAGTGACTGCTAGTAATTGGATCTATTTTAGCCAATAAGAAACAGATGCTGTCACAGTTCTTTGGCGAAATGTATGTTGCGGCTCATTGACTCAAAAAATAAGGAAGAAATAAACCCTGACATGTTTCTTGGACAAATTGTAACTATTTCAAAGTTTGTCATTGAATATTAATGTAACAATAAGGCAATCTAAATGGCTCCATGCACTCTATTTCCCACCCAAGGGGAAAATCTTTGAAGGTGCATTGCTTCCAGGTCCCTTTCTATTAACAACCCAAAAATCAACAGCTGAATCTTGTGTTTTCTCGGGCTAAGTGTAACTTGCACCAAATTTTCTGAAGAATCTTTGGTGGCTAACCTAGCAAGGTTTCTCACTGTGTCTTACCACTCCACCTAATGAACTACTTATCCTATCCCTGCAGTGTCCCTCTCTCTCTCTCATTTAATTCTATTTCTGACGTGCTAACCACAGTTCCTGGAATGACTTGCCACTCACCTCATATCTGCCAGCTGTGCACCCAGACAAGCATTGACAATCTAGCATTGCCCCTCACTGGCATTGTAATGGCACAGCAGCCATGAAGCTATAATGCCCATGATTTATAGCTGGCCTGGTTGATGCTCCCTTGTACATAGGGGCCCATTCTCTCACCCATTTCATGATCTAACCACCAAGACACTCATTTTACCTGTCCTCAGATACATCCTGTTAAACTTTCCATCTGCGTTCTTGATACTCTTTCCCCAATGCCAGTGGTCACTCTCAATTTGTCATTGTCCCTTAGAGGACTATTACATTCAGGCAAGCCCAAACATGAGCTTTTATTGACAGCTGACAAAGGGAACCGAAAGGAAATGAATACAGGCTACAGTTCACATGACAACTGATGGTGGTCTTTGGCATACTGCTAGTATCTCCTGGAATGTGGTGTCAGTTAGATCCTGACTGCCTTGCAGGGCCCAATTCATGAGGGATACATACGTCTTGTGCTTATCCATCATGGTCTGAGATGCAGTTGGGTTTTGAGCAAGTGGAGGGATTGAAGTCAACAGGTACCAACGCTGTCGAGATTCTCAACATCTGGTTCGTTCAGTGCATTTGGTAAGGTAGAATTTGAATATTAATGATTTGACCATTAACAAGATTTTTAACAAGCTGTAATCCCCTATAATTGACAATTTGCCACTGCATAGCAAGAAATCTATGTTGACACTCAACGAGAGCATAGAAGATGGTGCAAGAGGATCCTAAATTTGAGATAGACCTTTGTAGACTTCTCATCTGATTTTGCCACAAATCCCACCACAGCCCATATCACTCAGAACGCTAAAAGATTTGCTCCAAGTCTTCAAGGCAGCAGAATCTCCAACTTGAATGTTAACAAAAGCTATACATCTTTTCATGTGTTCTAACTCAAATCAGAGCTGGCATCTACAATCAATCTGCTTTTCCTCCATCACATTAGATTTTTCACAGTGGAAGATAATAATATCTTCCCAAAACTGGCAGTTTCTACTGAGAAATTTGATGAAATTACTATAACAAGGGAGAAGGTACTAAGAAATTAAAGGATCTAAGATATTAAAGGCAGAAAAGTCCCCAGGGCCTGATGGCCTGCACCCAAGGGTGCTAAAGGAGGTGGCGGCAGAGATAGTGAATGCATTAGTTATGATATGTCAAAGTTCCTAGGGTTCTGGAAAGGTATCGGTGAATTGGAAACATGATAATGTGACACCCTTATTCAAAAATGAACATCAGTGAAAAGTGGAAAACTATAGACCAGTTAGATTGAACTCTGTAGCCGAGAATTTGCTGGAGTCATCCTAAAGAAGGAGATAACTGAACACTTAGGAAAACATCTCACTTCACCAGTGTCAGAATGGTTTCATGAAAGTTGGTTGACAAACTTGCTGTAGTTCTTTGAGAATGTAATCAGCATGATGGATAATGGGGACCCAATGGATGTGGTATATCTGGACCTCCAGAAGGCATTTGACAAGGTGCTACATAAAAAACTAATCCAAAAGTTTAGATCCAAGGGGTTTAGAGGTAGATATTGGCTTAGACTGAGGATTGGCTGACTGACAGCAAGTAGAGTGTGAGAATAATTGAGTCCTTCTCTTGGATGGCAAACTGTAACTAGTCAGGTGTGACAGGGTTCAGTTCTCTGTCTTCAGTTATTTACAATCAATATAAATGATCTGCAAGCAGGGACAGGGTAGAACATAGCAAAATTCACGGATGATACTAAAGTAAGTGGGAAAGTAGGCTGTGATGAAGGGACAAAAAGTTTACAGGTGGATATTAGTAGTCTAGGAGAATGGGCCAGACACTAGCAGATAGAGTTTATTGTGGATACGTGCAAGAATTTTGCCCTGAAAAATAAAGGGCAAATTATTATTTAAATGGAAATCAGATTCAAAGTGTGTCAGTGCAGAGGGATCTGGGTGTCCTTGTGCATGAATCACAGAAGATGGGTATGTAGGTACAGCATGAAATAAGAAAGGCAAATCGAATCTTCGCATTTATTGTAAAAAGACTGGATTATAAAAATAAATTGTTGTTACAATTATATGATTAAGTTTTGGTGAGATGATTTTTGGAATATTGTGTTCAGTTTTGGTCTCCTTACATGTGGAAGGATGTGTTGACACTGGCAGAAGTTCAGAAGAGGTTCACCAGATTGGTTCCAGGGATTAAAAAGCTGTCATACAAGGAACGATTGAATGGTTTCACCTTGTACTCACTAGAGTGCTGTAGAATAAGATATATAATATGATTGAAATATATAAAATGCTGAAGAGGCTTGATAGGTGGACATTGAATAGATGTTCCCTTGTGGGACAGTCTCGATAAAGAGGTCATAGAGAGTGAGAGGAGGTAGGTTCAAAACTAAGATGAGGAGAAACTACTTCTCTCAGAGGGTTGTGAATCTGTGAAATTTACTGTCCCAGAGTAAAGTGCAGGCAGAATCAATCAACAGATTCAAAAAAGAAATAGGTACGTTTATGATGAAAAGCAGGCTAAAGGGCTAGAAGGAGCAGGCAGAAAAGCAGAGTTGAGGCCAGGATAATATCAGCCATGATCACGTTAAACGGTGGAGCAGGCTCACAGAGCTAAATTGCCGACTCCCGCTCCCAATTCCTTTATTCCTATATTCCTGCATAGATGACCAGATGCTGACACTGATCACCTTGGAAGAGGAGTGTTGCTGCAAGCTGTGGTGTTCAGGGAATGGCTACTGTCTATTTGATGAATATTTCCAGTCAACCTTAAATATTAAGGTGTACTTGTCAGTGACCATTAAGGTAACTACATTCCCAGTTGTGTGTAGACATCTTCCTGCTCTACTGGAGACCACAAATAGATTGAAATATCAATGTTTACCACTCAATTATCAGTCCTGCTGCTTTTATTTTGTAGTTAAACTTGTTTGAAGATGAAGTAAAAATGCAAAGACTTCTCCTCAGAGTTCAGGCTATTTCACATAGTTCCAGCATTTTCTTTTCTTCCATGGGACGTAAGTCTCCTGCTCGTCGGATGCTGCCTGACCTGCTGTGGTTTTCCAACACCACATCTTTCGACTCTGATCTCCCGCATATGCAGTCCTCATTTTTTCCATGTGACTGTATTGGTAAGACCAGCATTGGTTACCCTTGAACAGAGTAATGTGTTAGGCCAATCTGTGAGCAGGTAAGAGGCAACTATATTTCCACGGCTCTGGAATCAGATGGCCCATATTGATGCCCATTCTTGAGTTGCTAGATCTGTTCAAAATCTATTCCATTTCGCACGGTGACAGTGCTGCACAACAGGATTGATGGTATCTTCAAGATGAAAATGGAGCTAACTGCAGTTGTCAAACCAACTGACATTGCCATGGTTGCATTCATATGGACATACTTGTGGTTCCACAACTGTGCAGCACACAGAACCTTCCATTGTGCTAAAATAAAACTAAGAACTGTAGATGCTAAAGATCTGAAACAAAAACAGAAACTGCTGGAGAAATTCAGCAGGCCTGGCAGCATTTGAAGAAGGGATACTGGATGCAAAGGATTAACTCTGCCTTCTGTCTACAGCTGCTGTCAGATTTGATGAGCTCACTCAGCAATTTCTGTTTTTGTTCCCAAGATGCTGATAAGTTAGAGGTCCAGCATGAATTGTTGTTTTATCACTTTAAGAGCGAGTATGCTAATGAGCAAATCACCAGGATGTAGAGAATGTGAGCAACAGCTATTACACATTCTAACTTTCAGCCTGTAGTGTAAGGGATTTGCAGCTGTGCTTTCCTGTAAAAAAAAAGTTGATGAACTTTTACTGTCTGCTTGGCAATTCTGCAATATACCTACAAATAAACCGAGTTTGTGTTTGTCGAGTTTGTGTTTGTCAATTTTGTGTTAGACAAATATAGAATCACAATAGAAAGAGTGTTTTTGTAAGGTTTAGGAAGCCAAGATAGATTTCCTCATTGTCCTGCAGAATGGATTATTTTAAACTGTAAGGTTTGCTGCCTGATTGACAGGTTAAAGGAGCAGCTGCTTTAGAGCTGGGAGGTTACGGTACTGTTGGGCCAGAGGAAACAATTGTCCTCCTGGACCACAAGCAATGCTGGAAAAAAACATTTTGCTCATGGATCCAGCCCTCCTTTTCTCTTTTTAGGGTGGTGAGTTTCCTGATACATGAAAAGTCTGAATGCAGAGGTTTACAAATGTGTCTATTGAAATAAAAGTAACTCCAGTTTAAATTGAAATTACTAGTTTGCTTCTCGTGAGGGATTTGGTCACTCATCCATTGTATTACTTCAGTTGTAACCTGAAGTAGATTGGTTCAAGATGGCTTCAGTTCCCACCTCTTTTTCTGTGCATTAACCACTGATGTGATCTCAACCTACCCATTCTTGGAAGTTAAGGTTCAACCCGATACCTCTAAATGGGACAAACCTATTAGTGTAAAAGAGAATGCTTTTACCTCAGATTCCCTGCAGCTTAAAAGTGTTTTAAGAGCAGGAAAGTTCAGAAGGTGAAATAATGATAAAAGAAGGCAATTGGTGAGAGACACATGCAGTGTCAGTAACAGTGGTTAAGAGCGATAGAATATTTGTGAAGGGGTGTTTTAGCGTGACATAAAAATAAAATGTGATGACAGGAATGAACAGAATTTTTTGTTTTTTTATTCTTTTTGGGATGTGAGCATTTCCTGAAAAGCTCAGAATTTATTACCCACTCCTAAGCACTCATGAACTGCATTGCTGTTTAGTCTGTTTCAGCGAGCAGTGAAGGCTTAGTCATATTATTGTAAATCTGGAGTTACCTATAGGCAAGATCAAGAAAGGATGGCAGATTTCTTAGTCTAAAAGGCACTAGCCAGAAGTGATTTCATAACAAAATTGCATTTTTTTCTAATTTAGAGATTTAGAGATTTTATTATACACTTCAGGAGTAGGTGGGACATGAACCTGGCTCAGAGATAATGACACTGCCAAAACACCTCCTCAGTTTTTCAATGTTTGATCCATATGGTCAATATTTATAGTTCATTTTCTGAAGCATTACATATTTCTGGGCCCTTATAAATAACTTAATTTTTATGCTGCTGATTCAACTCACTGTTAGAAAACATAGCATCAGCTGTACCATGATCGAATTTCCACAATTTTCACTACTTTCCTGTCCATTTTATTGACTTGTTATGTACTTGGAAACTGGGTTTGGCTCTGTACAAATGTGCTACTTAGAAATGTTTGGCCCTGCTCGTCATTACTCCACATTAATAATAACTGTAATCTCAAATGTCTAACCTGTTTGCATTTTCCTTACCTACAATCATTAGTTTAGCCTGTTCTTAAATGTGGCCATGGTCTGCAATAGCGTATTCCACAACATCACAAGCCTCTGTGCAATAAAAGGTTTCCTCTGCTCTCTGTCTTGACTCTCTTCCATTAAATCTTATCTTTAAACCCACATGGTATACTATGCTCAAGCACTGGGAAAAATGGCTTTTATCTACTTCATCCCATCCTTCTCAAGAAGGACATTATTCTGTAAGGATATTGACAACAAATGTTTTCAAAAACACAAAAATTCCTTTATTACAACAGTTAAAAAGCCTAAACTTACCTGTTAGCTTTCCTCAAAAGTAGAGGAATGTTAGTGAATCTATGCCATACCCATTTCAGCACCTAATTATTCTGCCTGTAGTGCAAACCCCAATTTGATATATAGTACTCCAAGTGTGAGCTGAATAAGCTGTAACATAGATTCACTGTTACAAACCGCACGGTGGCTCAGTGGTTAACACTGCTGCCTCACAGTGCCAGGGACCAGGGTTTAATCCCAGCCTTGGATGACTGTCTATGTGGAGTTTGCAGGTTCTCCCTGTGTCTGCATGGGTTTCCTCCCACACTCCAAGGATGTGTAGGCTAGGTGAATTGGCCATGCTAAATTGCCCATAGTGCTCAGGGGCATGTAGGTTAGCTGCATTAGTTAGGGTGATGGGTCTTGGTGGGATACTCTTTGGAGGGTCAGTGTGGACTTGTTGGGCTGAATGGCCTGTTTCCATACTTTAGGGATTCTATGATTATGATACTAACACATTCAGTGCTACTCTCCATAAAACCCAGTTTCCATTTGATATTTGGACTTATCCACTTTGGTTAGACTATTTCAATACAACATGAACTTAAGTACCTCCAGATCACTGCTTTTCAACATCACCTAACCTTTCCACATTTAAACTTTAATTCTTTTTCACCTCATTTACCAAAATGTATGAGCTAAATGTTGCATTTACCATAATCGAATTCAATCGTTCCCTTTTTTAATCCATTCCAATATCTTTTTAGTGCTTGCTTTGATCTCTAAAGATTATAATGCATTTTATTTTAATGTTGTCTGCAAATTTGGCAAACACTTCCACTAGCCTGTATCCAAGTAATCAGTGCACTACATAAAAGACTAGTAATTTTGACAGGCGGTGCATTGGTAATATTATTGCCAAGAGTAATCCAGAAATGTAAACATCATCACTGCAGCTGGAATTTTAATATCAGTTCTTGAAGTCAATCTGGCAGGAGTAGGAGGCGTAGAGGGCAGCAGGTAGCTCAGTGGTTATCACTGCTGCCTCACAGCACAGCACTAGGGTTCAATTCCACCTTCAGGTGACTGCCTGTGTGGACAGACACATTCTCTGTATAGGTTTTCTTCAGGTGCTCCAGTTTCTTCCCACAGTCCAGAGATGGACAGATTAGGTGGATTGGCCATGCTAAATTGTCCATAGTGCCCAACGACACCTAGATTTGGTGGATTAGTCAGGGAAGTGCAGAAGTTCAGGGAATAATGTTGAAGGAAGATGAGTCTGGGTAAGATGCTCCTCTCTGGAGGGTCAATGTGGACTTGATGGGTTGAATGACCTGCTTCTGCATTGTAAGCATTCTATGATGATGATGATGATGATGAGTATAGTCACCTTGAAACAATTGTAGTTAAAATTCCTTCTGTTATCCTTCAAGGAATGAAACAGTTTGTCCATACCAAATCTGGCCTATAGGCTATCATCAATGTAAATGTCTCTAAAATGTCTTTGTGAACTAATGATGTTACTAAATTGGAGGGGGCTCAGAAAAGATTTACTCGGATGTTGCCAAGCTTGGAGGGTTTTTGAGTTATAAGGAGAGGCTGAAAAGACTAGGGCTTTTTTGTCTGGAGCATCAAAGGTTAAGGGATGACTTTGTAGAAGTTTAAAAAGTCATGAGAGGCAGAGACAAGGTAAATAGCCATAGGGTAGGGGAGTTCAAAACTAAGGAGTATATTTTTAAGGTGAGAGGAGAAAGATTTTGAAAGAGATGCAGAGGATGGTTCACACATGGAATGAACTGTCAAAGGAAGTGGTAGATGCAGGTACAGTTACAACATTTAAAAGACATTTGGACAGGTACATGAATAGAAAAGATTTAGAGGGATATAGGCCAAATGCAGGCAAGTGGGGCTAGTTTAGTTTGGGAGAATTGGTCGGCATGTACTAGTTGGACCAAAGGGTTTGTTTCTATGCTGTATGAGTCTATGACTGTAAATGTATGGTCTGAATTGGCTCAAGATACTAGTGGAGAAAGTGAGGTCTGCAGATGCTGGAGATCAAAGTTGAAACTTTATTGCTGGAACAGCACAGCAGGTCAGGCAGCATCCAGGGAACAGGAGATTCGACGTTTCGGGCACAGGCCCTTCTTCAGGATGCTGCCTGACCTGCTGTGCTGTTCCAGCAATAAAGTTTCAACTCAAGATACTAGTTCACTGCTAACCTCTTATGGCTAATCATAAATGGTAGCTTGATTACAAACACCCACAGACCCCAGGAATAAAGAAAACTCAGTGCCACTCTAGTTGTAGCAAAATAAACAGATATTACAGATTGGGACCATGCAGAAGTCCTAACACAGTTAGCTCTGCAGAAATTTCCCTGAAAGTGGAAGCCATCAATTGGGCAGTTACTCAGCCACTGGGATCTTCCAGAAAAGTCCCTGACTCTGAATTGGAGTTAATGACTGCAGAGGTTTCTGATCAATTTGGTTTAATAGTTACTGAGGAAAGGTTAAACAAGTCAAAATTTGCTTTAAATCCTCAGGATAATTACTAACTTGATTCCTACTGACCCCAACATGCCACTGCTCCCCATGGTCAACTGATATCCAATTAGACTCAACCGTACCTGCAATCGAACCTCCGTGAAATCCTCTTGGAACCAACTCTCAACCCCAACCAAAGACTCAACCCTGCATTCCTGACTCCTAAGACTATTTCTCCACTAACTGAAGATCCCCCAACGTTCTTCCCCAACTCTCCTTCTCTTGACCTAACCAAACCACCCCACCTTTTCTTCCACCAAGTTGCCTTATGCAATCATTCACATACCCAAATTTCCAAATGTCTTTAACTCATGTGACAGGCTAGTTCCTCACCTGCCTCCACCTTAAATCCCCTCAGTGTATGACACACTTGGCTTCTCTCAGTATCTGTGGAAATGGCTCAAGGATCTTTAAATTCAGAAAAATGGTAGAAATTGTTGGGCACATGGTTTTAACACCAATACCCCCTGCTGTAGCATCTCTGGATTCCTACACCTCACTAAACTACTTCAGCTGCAAAGGTGCCTGGCCCAGCTCCACTAATTGTGTTTTGTCCTTGTCTTAACAAAATTGGAAATGGGGTTCCTGATGCTGATCAGAACATGTGTGCCAGTGGCACTATACATTCCCAACCACTTTGAGAATATCTCTAAGTCTTACTCTTTTATTGTTTACCTGTCTTGAAACAGGTTGATTCATTTTTCTACATTTCCCTCTAACTCTTGCTGTCTTCTTTTTCTCCAAGTATCTGCTGTATGGTATCTTGTTTGTCAAAAGCCTTCTAAAAGTCTTACAACACCACATCTGCTGCATTTCCCCCAGCCACCACATGTCATTTCATTTGATCCCTGTTGATGCCCACTCATAGAATCATCGAATCCCTACAGTGTGGAAACAGGCCATTCGGCCCAACAAGTCCACACCGACTTTCCAAAGAGCATCTCACCCAGACTTACCCTCCCCTATGCTTTCCCTGTAATTCTGCATTTCCCATGGCTAATCCACCTAAACTACACATCCCTGGTCACTATGGACAATTTAGCATGGCCAATCCAACTAACCTGCACATCTTTGGGAGGAAACCGGAGCACCCAGAAGAAACCCACACAGGCATGAGGAGCATATGCAAACTTCACACAGACAGCTGCACAGCTGACTTCTCAAACATTCAGCAGGGGTCAAAATGTCTGATCTGCTTGGAGTCTTTTAAAAATGCCTGACCTATTTCATACACTATCGGTGGTAAGATCTCAAATGTAGTTTTCAAATTCAGCTATACTTCCCACTTAAGCAGGAAGGGGATGGTTACAATTCAAATTAATTTGAGTACTCAGTTCGCAGTCTCACTAAAACACTGGGGTGGAAATTTACCACAGCTGGAAATGCAAAACATACAGCATCACATCATTTCTTTTATTCCACTATTTAAGATTTTTGCATAATAAAATAACAATAGCCCATTATTCATTATTGACCAGGAACAAGTACTTAGGCAAAAGCCAACTTTGTAAAATAGAATACGTGTTTTATTATAATACAATATACAATCACATATATACAACTCTTAGTTTAATTAATCCTGGAAGAAATATTTGGGAACTTCTATGCTTCATAGTGACTGCACTGAAACTTTGCGTTGTGTCAGCACTAAAAGTAAAGATCGAAAGCTATTAATTCTTAATTGTGATAAGTTGTTTGGTAATTGGAATAAACTAGCCAGATCCAAGCCTCAGGTTTCTCATTAGTTTCACATCAATACCTGCACTAAAACTATGGGTCAGTAGCTGTATCTTCTTGTTACTCAAGTGAATTCATTAATCATCCTGTTCTGGGATGTCCACTAAAATAGCTAAGATTTCAAAGTTGAATGAAGCCATACAGAACAGCTGTCACTGTTTCTTTTAAGAAAGAAAGCAAATGTGTCAGGTCACATTGCAACTTTAGCAAATGTCACCCAGAGTGTAATGATTTTATTTATCCAAAAAGACTTCAAGACGACTTGAAATCTACAAAACAGACTTAAAGCAGCTTTATTTCATTGTCTTGCTCGCTGCTATTTTGCAATTGTCTGATGAGAAGAATTACATTTTTTTAGGGTATTATTTATTTCTGGGACTTGTCACTTACAAGCTGTATTTGCATCGTTATTGGCTAGATTCCCACTCATTGGTTAAAAATGGTCCTTCAGTATGGATGTCTGGTAAACATCTCCGGATGTTAAAGGGTGATAATGCACAGTGTAACTTCAGACATGTAACAGGTACAACTTCTTGACTGACAGCTTTGAGACATGAAGTGTTTCTGAAATGTTCATTAGCCATGTTAGGTAAACATTTAATATTAAAATAAAGATAATTTGCATTATTGAATATGAATTGGAATGAGTAAACTTTTTTTTTGTCACTGGATATTATTTGATTTCAGAGTAGAATAGAAATATTATAACTGTCTAAAGCTCCATCCTCAGGAGATACATTATTAAAGGCCAATTACTCACAGTCTTGTACAATGCACTCAAATACTGCAACAGGCATCAAAATGTTAGGTCAACCAGTTACTAAATGTGATACAAGCAAACCTTTCAAGGTTGTGCTACGAGGCAGCTCTCTCTAGAGTCTTGCATTGCAGGTTTTCCTGGTCAACTAGCCTAGGGTCACTGTGGCTGGGACAGCAAATAATATCGTGTTCCTGACTATATTGCTGAAATATTAACTTATTAATATTCGAGTATCTCTGAAAGAAGACACATTTTGCGAAAGCTTTGCATCTTGCCTTCATCAGGACAATTGACAATGTTTTTACCAGCAAGTCTTGAATTCTGTACGACAAAATGACAATTGATCAATACTTAAGACTCCAAGATATCCAATCTTTGCAAATTATATTATTTTTGTGTGATTTAACTCCAAATTTCAATGGAATATGGCAGCATGCAGGCTGCATATGTTACTTCCTGAGTGTCTACGCCAATGTGCAGTAGTAAACATCTCATTGAAATATACCCACAACATCATTGGATATGCTTGAGTATTTAGCAGTGCCTTATTGTGCAAAATTATTTGTCCTAGGTATGCTTACACCTGTACAAACATTTAATCAGACGTTTCTTGTGCAAAGTTTCTACTTACAAAATTCAATTCATAGTCTAAAGAGATTTGATGCATTTATTTTTGATTCATCATCCACACGACATGAGTGTCACTGAGAAACCAGCATTTATCGTTAAACCCTAAGATGATGAGCTATCGTTTTGAATTTTAGCTGTCTGTTGGAGTGTTTTTCGATAGAACAGCAAGGACCATTCAGAAGGACATGCATAATTTATTGTAAGCAGGAGTAGGTAAGAATGGCAGGTATGCTTTCCGAAGGCAATGAACCAGCTTGATTTCTTTTAACAGTCTGGCAGCTTTGTGGTCACCATTATTGGTAGCAGCTCTTTATTCACAATTTATTCAATCAACTATAACGAGTGACTGAGTCTGCTATGATTTTGGCAGGATTTGAACTCACAACTCCAGATTATTGGTCTTGGCTTCTGGATAACCTGTCCTGTATCATAATCAGGGTGCTCCTGCACCTATTAAGGCAATTTCTGAATTCAGCCTTTCAACAATAGTTGGCAATGACTGAAGGCTGCATTTTCTCGCAGCATAATCAGTGTTCTCAGCAATTATATAGATTGTGTTTTGTTCAAGTGAAAACAAAGGTATTGTGTGAATGTTGGAATAGCTTCTCTACCCAAGATCTGATTTCAAACGTTGTTATTTATGTCTGAAAATACATCAGTAAAGAAACCAATAAAATTTAGGGACAAACATTTTTTGGTGCTAGGTTCAGCAAATGCTTGCTTAGCATGTTTCCCTTTTTATTCTTTTACTCCAATACAAGTGTTCAATGAATTAAATGGCATGAATCAGAGTGGAGGAGAAAGTGAGGTCTGCAGATGCTGGAGATCAGAGCTGAAAATGTGTTGCTGGAACAGCGCAGCAGGTCAGGCAGCATCCAGAGGGCTTATGCCCGAAACGTCGATTCTCCTGTTCTCTGGATGCTGCCTGACCGGCTGCGCTGTTCCAGCAACACATTTTCAGCATGGATCAGAGTCTCCATTGAATAATGCAAAGACCAGTTCAATGTTTGTGTTTGTAGAATGACATCAGTGACATCCAATTTTAGTCTATAATCGTAAAAGTTGTGATTTTGATAAATGATCATGTGCAAATTCAGCTTTTCTGAGGTTCTGAATCTCACAGGAGTGCAAAGTAAAGGACTAGTTTACTGCATCTCGTCACATGCATCCTTTAGAACAGGCTGTAGTGTGCAGTGGTAGTGCCCCTACCTTTGGACCAGATGTTCAGCCTTAATTCCGATCTCCACAAAGTAGTGTCATAATTTCTCCAAACTGGTTGATGAAAAATAATTTACCTCCTTTCAAGCAACTTCCACTGTGGTAGCAGATAGATACATTTGCCCTTTGTTCATTCAGTACAACTTAACACCCATTTAAACACCTCTTTTCACTCCAATATTTCCACAGAGCAACAAAAAGTGAAATTGTGACATTGTATATTAGCATTTCATACATTTATCCAAACTTTAAGAAAATAGCAATGCAAAGGGGTCCAGTCACAGCACCCAACTCTGTCACTCTGAGGTCAGTGACCATATTACAACATGCTGTTCTTGCCATATAACACCCAGGTTGTTAGGGTAACATCAGTGGACTTTCTTGTCAAGCATCTGACTCAAGGCGGTCTGCCCATTTTTAATTAGCCACTCTCTCAGGCTTTGCAGTCAATCACAAAATAGGAACTGCAGCACACAAAATGGTTTAATTGTCTTCCAGCCCTGCACTAATTTAATACTAATAGCTTATTTTTATTAATCATTAATAGTAAATCATACATAATAATACAATATAAAGAAATGTCTGGAAATCCCTTGATTCCTAAAAATCACTCTTGATATACTTTTCAAATACTAAGATTATCTGAAAGTAAAATGTTAAGTGAATCTAAAAATGGAAGTTGCATCTCAAAGTATTGATGTAGAGGTAATTTTTTGCAGTTTACTCTAATATCAAATAATATTAAATAATACCAGATTTATATTGCACAATCCTTCTGTTGACAGACTTAATGAATTGAATGAGCTTTTCCCAGAGCAGTGGACGGTGCCTTTCTGTTAATAAAGACAAATTTGACTTTAAAAAAAAAGGAATAGTATCAGAGATGCAGCAATCCCAGGATCCCTCTGAGGCAGTGAATAACCTTTTCCTGTGATTTAAGGATCAGAGATTGATCTGTCACATTGTTTGTTCTAGAGAAGCTCCCAAAGGGACATTCAGTTTGAAATGTTAAGGTTAGTTCATTAGCTGTCCATACCTCATTCCTCCCAAGGATCGAGATAATACTGTGGTTAGTTAATGGCTTTCTGTTGTTTCCCCAAGAGCCTGACTGTCTGATGCTCAGAGGTGAAGAATGGGTCTTCTCTATTAGTACTGGTTCCTAAAGCTTATAGAAGGCAACCCCTGTTTGAAAACAGTCAGATTACAAAATGCTTTCAAATTTAATGCAAAACAACAAACCCAGCCCTCAAACCACATTGGGTTTCTAGTTTCCTCAGGCACCAGAACTCCAGTTACCCTGCTAACCATCTGAATTGCTTGCTTCCTAAAGAATGTTAACACACTCAGAGGAATGATTGTAATATTTAACCACTAGACTTGTTTCCCTTGGTGCCACAGAATTGTTACCAGCAATTGTTTTGTGGAGGCTAATTATGGGGTTGATTATTGGCTGCAAAATAGACAGCAAATCGCAAATCCACACCACATATTTCCTGACTGGAAGCCATTATATCCAACACCTTTCTGGCCATTAGCTCAAACAAATATGACTGCTTTCAACTAATGCCGTTCATTCACAATGTGGGGTGGTCCAGCAATTCCTCTCTGTTGGATGGGCTAGACTTATTTTCCAGGTGGATCAAGGGGAAGAAGACATGTCAGGCTTCTATGGAATGTTTCCAAAAGGAAATTAATTAAGTCCAGGAACAGACCCTAGTCCAGTACCTTAATGCAGATAAGATGGGGCAGCATGTTTTGGGCATCCTCCTGCCTTGAGTGCCCACTGTGGAACAGTTGGTATTGGTAACACTCTTTCCCCAGATCAAAAAATTGTAAACTTGGATTTGGGCACAGCATGATGGACTGTCTATCCAGTCTGAGGAAAAGGTGAGGATTGCAGATGCTGGAGAGTCAGACTTGCAAGTGTGGCGCTGGAAAAGCACAGCAGGTCAGCCAGCATGCGAGGAGCAGGAGCATTGATGTTTCACCCAAAACTTCGACTCTCTATCCAGTCCTGTCCACTGGTGATGCAGTTTCGTATTGTATGCTGTCTCTTGTGGTGGTTTTGGGAACGGGAAGGGTGGGCATTTAATCAGGCTAGGGAATACTCCAAGCATGAAGCATGGCATGCAAATGCTGGTGTGTTTGCTAGTGAGCTCCACGGGAGGGGTACCTCATTCTTCGGCACTTGATGCCTGATTGAGCGACATGGTATCAGAAAGGGCAGGGCCTACAAATAGCCAATCCCCTCCCATTACTGCTGACCCTGTTTCACCCCTCCCGTGTTGTATGGTCATGCCAGCTCACAACACTGGAAGATCAACTAATCAACCTAAAGGTTTCTGGCACCATTTTCTTTAAGTATAGGAAGCTATGGGCCTGAGCAGTCAAGGAAAACCACTTCACGGTCTAATTAGAAGAGTCTCTTGAGGAAACACTGGAAAACCCATTGCACATTAACAACTTGTTACAGGTGCATTGTTACAGAGACTTCGAGGAATACCTGATGCTAGCTCTTGTTCATTTGAGATTCTAACTTTCTGAGCACAAATCCATATTACTACATCGTAGTACATGGCTTTTATGCCATGCTTCAGAATTAATCCTTTCAGGCCATTATGCATCAGCCTGTGACTTTCCTCCCACCTCTGTGATGCTTGAAGGGTGGATCCCTCTTTGAGTGAGACGTCAGGTGGGTGTGATGCAAACAGTAGTCGAAAGTGTGGTGCTGGAAAAGCACAGCAGGTCAGGCAACATTCAAGGAGCAGGAGAATCGACGTTTCGGGCATAAGCCCTTCATCAGGAAAGTCTTCATCAGCAGTTCTCACTTTCAGCTAATGATACAAATAGTAGCTTAGTAGCACTTCTGAATGTAGAAGAGCTGTTTGGCACCTTGGCAGGCAGCAGTTTGGGCCCCGGGTCCTCACTCTTGGGCAAAAACCTGCCAATGGCTTCTCAAGTGTATGAGCAGTTATAGTATTGTGGTGAAGCTTCCTAATAAGAAGCAACATCGGGTCTCTTGTCAGCTGGCAGCCGAGAGCCCTGCCTCCCCTCATGAGATTCTGCATACTGTCTTTCAGGTGAGATGGCAAATTGTAACCCTAACTGTTGGATTATGTCTCACAGCTGGTATGTAATAAACTATTAAGAGATGCTTATGATATTGAGACTTAGAGACGTACAGCACAGAAACAGACTCCTCAGTCCAACTTGTTCATGCCGAGCAGCTATCCTAAATTAATCTAGTCTCATTTCCCAGCATTTGGCTCATATCCTTCTAAACCCTTCCTATTCATGTTCCCATTCCAGATGGCTTTTAAAAGTTGTAATTGTACCAGCCTCCACCACTTCCTCTGGCAGCTCATTCCATCCACGTACCACCCTCTGCATGAAAATGTTTTCTCCTCTTAACCTGAACCTATGCCCTCTAGTTCTGGACTCCCCCACTCTGAGGAAAAGATCTTGTCTATTCACACTATTCAAGCCCCCTCATGATTTTGTAAACCTCTATAAGGTCACCCCTCAGCCTCCGACTCTACAGAGAAAATAGCCCCAGCCTATTCAGCCTCTCCCTATAGTTCAAACCCTCCAACTCTGGCAACATCCCCACAAAACTTTTCTGAACTCTTTCAAGTTTCACAATATACTTCCTACAGGAGGGAGACCAGAAGCAAATACAGTATTCCAAAAATGGCCTAACCACATAACTTCTCAACTCCTACATACAATGCACTGACTAATAAAAATAAGCATACCAAATGCCTTCTTCACTGTCCTGTCTATCTGCTACTTCACTTTCAAGGATATATGAACCTGCGCTTTGAGGTCTCTTTGTTCAGCAACACTCCCCAGGATCTTACCATTAAAGGTATGAGTCCTGTCCTGATTTCCCTTTCGAAAATGCAGCACCTGACATTTATCTAAATTAAATGCCATCTACCACTCCGTGGCCCATTGGCCCCTCTGCTCAAGGTCCCACTGTACTCTCAGCTAACCATTTTTGCTCTCCACTACACTTCCAATTTTGATGTCATCTTATTGATTGATTGGTTGATTTATTCAGGAATTCCTGAAGAAGGGCTTATGCCTGAAACGTCGATTCTCCTGTTCCCTGGATGCTGCCTGACCTGATTTATTGTCATGTATAACGAGGCACAGTGAAAGCAGATTCTGGAACAAGAATGTACAGATCAAACAGACTTAGACAGAGGAATACAGGTTATATTGCACAAGGCGTGCACTAGGCAAGATCAATGTTAGCAAGGTCAGCATTATTTGAGACTAGAGAGTCCATTCATCAGTCTAATAACAGCCAGGAAAAAGATTTCAGAAACTGCTGGTGTGTGTGTTATAGCTTCTGCTGGAAGAGGCTGTCAGAGATTGTTACCAGGGTGCAATGGGTCTTTGATGATGTTGGCACCTTTCCATGGTAGCAAACCATGTCAATAGAGTCCATGGATGGAAGGTCGGCTTCTGTGATGGTCTGGGCTGTGCACACAACCTTCTGTAGTTTCTTACGGTCCTGGGCAGAGCAGTTGCCGTACCAGGCCATCATGCACCTGCACATGCTGTCGATGGTACATCTGTAGAAGAGGGTCCTCATGGGCATGCTCAATTTCCTGAGCTGCCTGAGGAAGAAGAAGCATTGTTGTGCCTTCTTGACCATCGGATCTACGTGGGAAGGCCAGGACAGATTGTCAGTTTTCGTCACTCCGAGGAACTTGACGCTCTCCTCCCTTTCAACCTCAGTTCCGTTGATGTAGATGGGGGTGTGTTCTCCTCCTTTAGTTTTGTCAATATTGAGAGAGAGGTTGTTCTCATTGCACCACATCACCATTTCCTCTATCTCTCCTGTATTTTGACTCATCATGTTTGAGATCCATCCCACTACGGTGGTATCATCAGCGAACTTGTTGATAGCATTTATTCAGAAATTGGCAACAGTCATGGGTGTACAGGAAATATAGTAGGTAGCTGAGGACGCATCCTTGGGGGATCCAGTGTTGAGTGTTATTGTGGAGGATGTGCATACCTATCTCCACAGATTGTGGTCTGTGGGTCAGGAAGCTGAGGATTCAGTTACAGTGGTCGGAGCCGAGACCTAGAGTTTTGAGATCAGTCTGAAGGGGATAAAGGTGTTGAAGGTGAAGCTGTAATCAATGAACTGAAATCTGATGTAGGTGTCCTTGTTGTCCAGATTTCCAGGGATCAGTGCAGGACTAGGGAAGTGGCATTCACTGTGGACCTGTTACATCGGTAGGCAAATTATAGGGGCTGGAGACAGGCTGGGTAACTGGAGTTGATGTGGACTATAACCAGCCTCTCGAAGCACTTTACGATTATTGAGGTTAGAACCACTGGGCAGTAGTGATTAAGGCACATTGCATGTGCTTTCTTACGTACCAGAATCATGATGGTGCAAACTTACTACCTACACCTCCTGTGTTCACACCCAAATCATTTATATAAATGGCAAAAAGCAGTGGATCCAGCACTGATCCTTGTGGCACTCCACTGGTCACAAGCCTCCAGTCTGAAAAGCAACCCTCCACCACCACCTGTCTTCTCCTTTGAGCCAGTTCTGAATTCAAATGGCTAGTTCTCCCTGTATTCTGTGATCTAACCTTACTAACCAGTCTACCATGAGAAACCTTGTTGAAAGCCTTATCAAAGTCCATATAGATCATGTCCACAGATCTTCCCTCATCAATCCTCTTCATGACTTCTTCAAAAAACGCATCATCTCTGTGTCATTGCATATCTGAGGCTATAAAGGTCTCAGTCTCAGTATATTTGCATCATGGTATACCGACTGAAGTGTGCTATAGTTTGTAACTGAATTATTCAATATTAGTTCAGATGCAGCTGCGCTCTGTCATTGTAAGACATATATAAATAACCAGGAGATGTAATAAGTGTCTATTGAATCTTTCAGTACAATATGACTCACATCTAATTCTCATGTCAGGGGAGCTAACATGAAGATTATCTCATCAGTTACCTATACCTGAAGATAAAATTCCATCACTGTTTTAAAGGCAGGTCATGAGGGCAGAATAGATCAGGGTTAACTGTGCTGACTGTTTACAAATAAATAACTCGGAGTTAACCCTGATATCACATTAATAAATGCCCTTTTGAGTGCATGTAAAAGATGCCATGACACTACTTGGAAGAAGAATAGGAGTTATCTCTGGTATTCTGGCTCATACTTATCTCTAAATACACAATGGAAGAAAGACATATGTTAGAAGCCTCGCTGCTTTTCTTTTTTTTAATCACACTTCATTGTAACTGTGACTGAGAGTTGGAAAGAGTTTGCACAGAAAGCAAACAAATTGATATTTGCTCATAAGATCTGACCTGGAAGTCAATGGCAGTTGATTCTTGTTCGAAGAACACTATAACTGTTTCAGTTCCAAAGATGCATTATGCTCAAATATTGACAGATATTCAGCTGTTATCGGGGCCCATTACAGAAAGGCCAGTGCTAACCAGTCTAAGATGGAGAATGTTGAAAAAAACAGTAAAAAGAACCAAAATTTGAACTGTGGGTTTGTAAGGAAGATTGCGGCTTCCAAAGGTTCGATTGCTCCCTGCTTATCCTCCCATTATCAACTTGTTCAAAGTTTGCAGCATAGAGTACCAGTTATAAGAAACAAGTAAATATTACTCAGAGCCTACTGGAAGCAATTTGCACTGTCCAGTATCTTCAGATGTCAAGTACGATCCAATCCCATGTGCCTGTGAAACTACGCATGGTTGAAACTGTTAAGTATACTAGTCAATTACACCTCCTCTCTTTCATCTTTTATTTTATCCCTTAACTTGGGGCGGCATGGTGGCTCAGTGGTTAGCACTGCAGCCTCACAGTGCCAGGGGCCCAGGTTCGATTCCAGCCAACGGGCGACTGTCTGTGTGGAGTTTGCACGTTCTCCCATGTCTGCGTGGGTTTCCTCTGAGGGCTCTGGTTTCCTCCCACAGTCCAAAGATGTGCAATTCAGGTGAATTGGCCACGCTAAATTGCCCATATTGTTAGGTGCATTAGTTAGAGGGAAATGTGTCTGGGTGGGTTGTTCTTCAGAGGGTCGGTGTGGTCTGGCTGGGCCAAAGGGCCTGTTTCCACACTGTAAGGAATCTAATCTAATCTTAACTGTGTTTGTCTGTCTATGTGTGGTTGGGGATGAGAATCAAAGAAGATTGGGTTTAAATCATAGAATTTGATTAGATTTCCTTGTTGTTTAACTTTGCTCAGTTAAAGGTGCTATTAATTGTAATTCTTTTCCGGTATTCAAGAAGTGTGGTTAAGAAACATTGGGTCCACTTTTAAGTGACATCGCTTTACTTTACCTGTATGTTGAGATGGAGAGATAGGGAATCTGATTTGGTTTGACTATTTGTTGTAACAATATCTGCATCACATTGCTCTCTTTGAGAGTTGGCTGTGTGCAAATTGACTGCCATGTTTCCTATAGTAAAAGTATCTATACTTCTAAAACACTTCAATGACAGTAAAGCCATATCCTATGGCTGTTAAAGGTTCTGTTTTTATGTGGGTATGCAAATATTATTATTTTTAATTCCCTCAGTTTATAACAAAAGAGTGCCTATTCCTAATGCCCCTGAAAGTGATTAAGGAAAGTGTGCAGAGGACACTGCAAGTCTGCAGAGGGAAATAGATGGGTTCAGCAAGTGGGCAAGGGTCTGGCAGATGGAGTACAATGTTGATAAATGTGAGGTCATCTAGTTTGTTAGGAATAGCAGCAAAATAGACTATTATTTAAATGGTAAAATATTGCAGCGTGCTGCTGTGCAGAGGGACATGGGTGTCCTTGTGCATGAATCTCAAAACATTGGTTTGTAGGTATAGCAAGTAATTATAAAGGCAAATGGAATATTGTCATTCATTGCTAGAGGGATGGTGTTTAAAAATCAGAACCTATCTGTGCTGCAGCTGTATAGGGTGCAGTTGAGGCCACAAATAAATAACTGAGTTAACCCTGATATCACATTAATAAATGCCCTTTTGAGTGCACGTAAAAGATGCCATACACTACTTGGAAGAAGAATAGGAGTTATCTCTGGTATTCTGGCTAATACTTATCCCTGAATAAACAATGGAAGAAGAACATATGCTAGAACCCTTGCTGCTTTTATTTTTTAAATCATATTTCGTTGTAATACTGTGTACAGTTTTGGTCTCCTTACATGAGAAAGGCACTGAAGGGATGCAGAGGAGGTTCATTGGATTGATTCCGGAATTGAGAAGGTCTCCTTACAAGGAGAGATTGTATTAATTGGAATTTAGAAGAATGAGGGGGGAATCTTATAGGAACATGTGAAATTTTGAAGGGATTAGAAAGGATAGAAGCAGGAAGGTCATTTCCACTAGTGGATGAAACTAGAATTAGGGGGGCGTTGCCTCAAAATAAGAGGGAGCAGATTTAGGACTTCGTTGAAGAACTTCTTCACTCAGAAGTTTGTGAATCTCTGGAATTCTCTGCCCAGTGGGGGAATTGAGGCTACCTCATTGAATGTTTTTGAAGCAAAGGTAGATAGATTTTGGAACAGTAAAGGAATTATGGGTTATGGTGAGCAGGTGGGTAAGTGGAGCTGAGGCTACAAAATGATCAGCCATGACCTTATTGAATGGTATAGCATGTTGAAGGAGCCAGATAGCCTGCTCCTGCTCCTATTCCTTATGTTCTAATGTAAAGCTGTAGCTGACTCACTTGGCAGTTCACTTCACCTGAAGTGGACCAGAAGCAAGACACAGGCAACTGTCAAGATAAGTTTGAGCTTTCCTCTGCAAACCCTCTTTAGACACCTAAAGGTTGCTAAAAATTCCAGAGATCAGAGCAACAGTTAATGGCACAAAGGGTAAGCAGGTGCACTCCTGATTTATTCTCTAATTTTGAGTAACATTGGCTGAAAATTGAACTAAAGGTGTGTTTAGACTATTTATTTCTGTCATTCCTGTTCTGATTTATCAATTGCTGCATAAAATATCCTATCCTGTGCCTGAAATTCACAATTCTGTTCCCATTTTATGCCACAGCATTTTACAATAGATCTTCAAGTAACGTCCACTTCTTCAGTGCATTGGATATTCACTCATTTGGAGCATATGTTTATTTAATGCCAATCTGATTTAATCTCTGAAGAAAACTGAGAAGAGCACTCACTATATGTTTTAAAACAGTTAGATAATGGTGGCCAGTTGACATCATGAATCAACTTCATCACTAGATGTACAATTTAATTCCAGGCACACTGACAGGATAAGAATCTTCCCTGTTTTTCTGATATTAAATCACAGAATGGGATTAACCAGCAGTTAGTGCCCATCACTATTTGATTTGATTTATTGTGTCCCATATACCTAAGTACAATGAAAGGTTTTGTTTTGCCTGCAGTACAGGCAGATCTCACCACAAAAAGTACACAAGGGTGATATAAGAAAGCGAGGAATACAACATTATAGCTGCTGAAAAGCTGATCAAAGAGTGAGGTCAACATTAAATTTGAAATTTGAGATATCCATTCAGAAGTCTGATAACACAGGGGATTAAGCTGTTTTTGAATCTGTTGGTATGTGTGTTTAAGATTTTGTATCTTCTGCCAGACAAAAGAGGTTAGAAGAGATTATAACCAGGGTAGGAGAAGTCTTTGATTCTGTTGATTGGCAGCAAGAAGTAAAGATGTCAATGGATGGAAGGTTGGTTTGCACGATGGACTGGGCTATAGTCACATCTCTCTGTAATTTCTGATGGTCTGTGCAGAGCAGTTGCCGTACCAAGTTGTGATGCATCCAGATAGAATGCTTTCTATGGTGTGTCTATAAAAATTGGTAAGAGTCTTTACAAACATGCTGAATTTCCTTGACCTCCTGCTGAAGTAGAGGCATTGTTGTGCTTTCTTGACCATTGCATCAGTGTGGGTTGACCAGGACAGATAATTGATGATCATCACACCTGGGAACTTGACGCTTTTGACCATCTCCACTTCAGCTCCATTGATGTAGATGGGAACATGTCCTCCTCCTTCTTTCCTGAAGTGAATAACCAGCTCTTTCGTTTTGCTGATGTTGAGGGAGAGATTGTTATCTTTACACCACACCAGCAAGCACTCTGTCTCTTTCCTGTATTCTCTTGTCCACTGCAGTCCCTGTGCTATATTTACACACACTGCTATTATGGAGGGAGGTCCCAGAGTTTTGGGGAGTGATAGACAAAGAATAGCAATATATTTCCAAGTAAGGATGACTTGAAAGGGACCCTGCAAGTGATCGTGTTCCAGTGGTCTGCGTTTTTTTGTCCCCTCCGGGCTATAGGGTTTATGGGTTTGGAAGGTGCTGTTGAAAAAATCTGAGCAACTTCTGACAGTACATCTTTCTGGTGATGCACATTGCAGTCTTTATGTATTAGGGGTGCAGGGAGTGAATGTTTAAGGTAAAAAGGGGAGGAATTTCTTCCCCCTGAGGGTTATGAATCTTTGGAACTCCTTTCCACAGAGATTGGAAAGGCTGAGTTTTTGCGTCCTTAAGGCTGGAATGGATAGATTCTTGATCAGTATGAAGAAAGAGCAGGAAAATGGACATGAGGAATGTCATATGAGCAATGATCCAATTGGTTGGTGGAATAGGCCCGAAGGGACCGAACAGCCTACACTTGTTTCTATGGTCTTATGGTCTATGGTGTTTAGTGTATCAATCTTGTGAGCTGCTTTGTTCTAGATGGTGTTGAATTTCTTGAGTATTGTTGGAGCTGGGCTCACCTAACAAGTTGAAAGCATTTCTTCTTACTTACAACATTTGTTTCTAGATGGTCGACTATCAGTGAGGAGTCAGGGAGCTGCCTGTCATCATCATTCTTGAAAAGATAATCACAAACGCAATTACAACAGATACCACTGACACCATTAATATTTCTAGCTCATCTGATTTTTCCTTCCTTCAACAGAGAAAGGAGCAAAGCAAGAGGAACCACCTTGTGACTTCATAAATAACTGATGATTTCTGTTCCTGACATCCAGTGAAATTCACACTGTTCCAGTCTTGATGGGAATGTTGCAGAATTTTTGGTGATGTTATTTTGATGATAATGTTACTGGTATGTGTTTTGGTTCTAGTTAGGCTTTATTTAATTGCACTGCAAAACTTTTATTGATCATACAAAGAAGCAAAGTTAAATGCACCCAACATTAGTCCATTGGTTGTAAAGTGATATTGGCATCTTCCAAAATAGTGAGGAGCAGCAGATTAATGCAGGCCTTTTCACTTGGTAGATGGTTCTATCCTTACATTTGAATATGGGTAGAATCTGAATGGAAAATCTACCTCCTTGCAGAATCGGCCTTTCACTGTGAACAGAACATCAAAGTCTGGAAGTACATCCTAGGAGTGCAGTTATATATCTATGCACAATAGTTGACCGGATTGTTATCCTTAATATTTTTCAAATGCACTCAATGCAAAGAGGACTTTATTTGATGCCACAAAATTAACTTAGATGTATATGGCACATTTAAGAGGACATTTTACAATTGAGGAAGAATAATATCTCAAATGAAAAGATTTCGGAGAAGCAACTGCAAACTTCAAGGGAGATGGGTTTGAAATGAAGATGATAGAAGCATAAAAATAAGATGTATTGAGTATATTCCAGTGAATGCTTTATTGGTGAGGCTAATTATAACTTTGTAATATACAAATGAGATGAAGTATACAGCAATTTTGCAGGGACCTTGCGATTTAGTGGTAGTATTTCTATCTCTGGGCTAGAAGGTCTGGGTTCAAGCCTCCACCGGCCATGGAGATATGTCACAATATGTTTGACTGAGTTGGTTAAATATAATTTTTATAGCAATGTCAGATGTTCTTTCTTGCAGCTTTGTGGTAAGCCAAAACAACATTAAGATATTTCCTAAATGAAGTTGATGTTTTCCATATCTCAGCAGACTTGGTCAATATACCTTATTAGCACAATAAGATCAAGGAGATCAAGTGAGAGAACTGAAGGCTCTGGTATGTTTAGTGGGACAAAGAGAGGAACAGATGGAGAGTTAGAAAAGTAAGGGGTGATACATACCTGGAGACAGTTCCAGAGGTTGTGGATTGAACATAGGATCTAAAGATCAAGATTTTAAAATTAATGTGGTGGCAACATAGGAATAAATGCAAGGTAGCAAAGAAAGGAGTGAGCAACCTAAGGCTTACAATGGGGCACGAACCAAGCAGTTGAACTTGGATGACATTCTGCCTTTGAGAGATCAGAGATGAGGAACAGGAAATAGGAGTCATTTCAAGTGGAATCACATCAAAGTGAAAAATTGCAGTGAAGTATTTCCAAATTAATGATTATGAAATATAGTTAATGTCAATGTTTTGGAAGTTGTTTATTAATATGTGAGTTTGAAGCTGAGTTAAACAAGCATCAAGGTTTTGCATGACTTAATCAGAGAAGGATGGTTTAACTCAATGGCTTTGGTCTTCCTGATACTTTGTCAGAGGAAATACTATGAGAAAATCCATGGATAAGTCAATAATCTAACTTCAATCTAGCAGAGGATGTTTATAGGGGTGGTATAGCATTGTGGCTGGGTGGTTAGCGGTGCTGCTTCGTATTTCTCTGGGTTCAGCTTCACCCTCGGGCAACCGTTTGTGTGGAGTTTGCATGTTGCCCCTGTGTATGTGTGGGTTACCTCCGGTTACTCCAGTTTCCACCCACAGTCCATTGATGTGCAGGTTAGGTGGATTGGTCATGCTGAATAACCCATTGTGTGCAAGGTAGGTGGATTAGCCATGGGAAATATAGGGTCACAGAAATAGAGGAGTGAATCTGGGAGGGATGCTATTTGGAGAGACAGTGTGTACTCGAGAGGCCTGCTTCCGTACTGTAGGGATTCTATGTGTGTCAGTGACACCATATGTTCACAACCATTTTGAGACTGTCTATACACCTTACTCCAGGGATATGCTGACTAGGTGGATTAGGCATGGGGAATGCAGGGTTACAGGGATAGGATGGGTCTGGGTGGGATGCTCTTTGGAGGATCAGTATGGAATTGATGGGCTGAATGGCCTGCTTCCACACTGTAAGGATTCTATGATCTATGATTATGGAAATGCAAGTTTGCATTTAGCATAATTTCCTAAATGTAGCTGGAAAATGGCAAAGTACATCCAAACTTCCGATACATTCTATTGGTTGGCAATACTCTGATGTGGTATTGTAAATACAAACTTTAACTGAGCCCTCCACTATCCCCGGCTTTGATGTAAATGACTCCATGACATCACTTCAATAAAGAGCAGAGGAATTTTCCTTGTGACTTAGCTCGCGGACACCTCTTCCTACTGCCCCCTCGACCATGACCCCACCTCCCACCACCAAACCATCATCTCCCAGACCATCCATAACCTCATCACCTCAGGGGATCTCCCATACACCGCCTCCAACCTCATAGTCCCACAACCCCGCACCGCCCGTTTCTACCTCCTGCCCAAAATCCACAAACCTGACTGCCCCGGCCGACCCATTGTCTCAGCCTGCTCCTGCCCCACCGAACTCATCTCTGCATACCTCGACACCGTCCTGTCCCACTTAGTTCAAGAACTCCCCAGCTACGTTTGGGACACCACCCACGCCCTCCACCTCCTCCATGATTTTCGCTTCCCCGGTCCCCAACAGCGTATCTTCACCATGGACATCCAGTCCATACACCTCCATTCCCCATCACAAAGGCCTCAAAGCCCTCCGCTTCTTCCTTTCCCGCCGTACCAACCAGTACCCTTCCACTGACACCCTCCTTCGACTGACTGAACTGGTCCTCACCCTGAACAACTTCTCTTTCCAATCCTCCCACTTCCTCCAAACCAAAGGAGTAGCCATGGGCACCCACATGGGCCCCAGCTATGCCTGCCTCTTCGTAACCCTCCTTCGACTGACTGAACTGGCCCTCACCCTGAACAACTTCTCTTTCCAATCCTCCCACTTCCTCCAAACCAAAGGAGTAGCCATGGGCACCCACATGGGCCCCAGCTATGCCTGCCTCTTCGTAACCCTCCTTCGACTGACTGAACTGGCCCTCACCCTGAACAACTTCTCTTTCCAATCCTCCCACTTCCTCCAAACCAAAGGAGTAGCCATGGGCACCCACATGGGCCCCAGCTATGCCTGCCTCTTCGTAACCCTCCTTCGACTGACTGAACTGGCCCTCACCCTGAACAACTTCTCTTTCCAATCCTCCCACTTCCTCCAAACCAAAGGAGTAGCCATGGGCACCCACATGGGCCCCAGCTATGCCTGCCTCTTCGTAACCCTCCTTCGACTGACTGAACTGGCCCTCACCCTGAACAACTTCTCTTTCCAATCCTCCCACTTCCTCCAAACCAAAGGAGTAGCCATGGGCACCCACATGGGCCCCAGCTATGCCTGCCTCTTCGTAACCCTCCTTCGACTGACTGAACTGGCCCTCACCCTGAACAACTTCTCTTTCCAATCCTCCCACTTCCTCCAAACCAAAGGAGTAGCCATGGGCACCCGCATGGGCCCCCCCACCCCACTCCAGCCTATCACCCTCACCTCCTTCCACCTGTCGCATTTCCAAAGCCCCTCCACCAAATCCCTCCTCCCTACCTTTTATCTTAGCCTGCTGGACACATTTTCCTCATTCCTGAAGAAGGGCTTATGCCCGAAACATCGATTCTCCTGTTCCTTCGATGCTGCCTGACCTGCTGCGCTTTTCCAGCAACACATTTTCAGCACTAAAGAAGAAGGAAAATGGATGAAGGAAAAGACACTAGCTTCTGAATAAGATGGCTCCCTACGCCATTTTGGGGGCTTTGAAGGGTCAACCAAATTGCTGCAGATCTGAAATTGCATGTAGACCAGACTCAGAAACTGAGTTATCAAAGTAAGGACAACAGATTTCCTTTCCTTATGGGCATTGGTGAACCAGATAGATTTTTAAATATGACAATCAATGATGCCTTGCATGACCACCATTGTTGGTAAATAACTTCATGTTCCAAATGTACTAAGAAAGTTTGAATTCCACAAGCTACAGCCATGGGATTTGAACTTGCATGCCCAGCATATTCACTTAGCCTTTTGAATTAGTGGTTCAATAAGATTACCATATACCACCATCTCCTCAAGATGCACATGTTTAAGAGAGATCTTAGATAACTTTCAATGAAGATCTCAACCTAGCAAGAAAGGTGCTTGAGACAGGATCGCCAGAGGTATGAAACCATCTCGATATCTTGAGAGTCTATTTGGAAAGAGATGGTTTAAGGTTGGAGACGGTAAAGCTTTTGTTCAGGAGCCAGCAGAGCAGCAAAAGTTCAGCTTGGAGGAGAACCATGATACACATTGAAACATCTTTGGCCTTATTATTTACTGATATTTCAATAGCGAGAGCCATGTAGTGCTGAATGCTGGTTGATGTTATTATTACTGATATTACCCAATCTCCAAGCCCATTTGTTTCACAGCAGCACAGTAAACAACTGAGAAATGAATATTAAAATCGTTTTTAAAACATGCCTGGCAGACTTACAAGGGAGCAATTTGCAGTTCGGTTGATCTTGAAAATTGCTTCACATTCATACTTACAGTGTCATCAGAAGCTATTGATTCAGTTATTATTTTCCAACTCAGCAGCAGGAAGCCATTACTCTATTTCTTCCTGATTACTGCACTAAATGTACATTTACTCACCTTCCATATGTATCACACATGGACAATAAGCTCAAATTGCAATATATGGTTGCACAACTTTTATTTTTGTAAATTTCATGCTCCCTTGTGCAACTGTTCAAAGTACATTTTGCAGAGAAGGACATCTTAAAATGAGGTTAACATTTACTCCACAAGGAGAAAGTGAGGACATGCAGATGCTGGAGATCAGAGCTGAAAATGTGTTGCTGAAAAAGCGCAGCAGGTCAGGCAGCATCCAAGGAACAGGAGAATCGACGTTTCGGGCATAAGCCCTTCTTCAGAAGAAGGGCTTATGCCCGAAGAAGGGCTTCCTGAAGAAGGGCTTATGCCCGAAACATCAATTCTCCTGTTCCTTGGATGCTGCCTGACCTGCTGCGCTTTTCCAGCAACACATTTTCAGCTCATTTACTCCACAAGTTTAACATTTTCTCCCAATAAATTTGAATTACTCAGCATCTCCATACCATCTTGGGATGCATCCCTGAAGGGAAACACGATAAATAGTAGTTTTAGCTTTTAATTGGACTAACTCGGGTTTACAGCTCTTAATTCATAAACTAACACAGCTTGGATTTGTAGCTCTGGTCAAATGGGGTAGGTCTGCAGCTTTCAATTGATTTAATGACTTAATTGCAACATTAACATCCATTAACATTTAACTAACCTTTTAAACTAACCCCAAGCACAAACCGGCAGGCTAAATGAACTGAACTGCAAATATAAAAGAAAAGGCTAATGCACTTCCAAAAGGAATAATGCTGGGCTGAGAGAGGTGGCTCCACCAGTGGGATCTTATGATCGCAACCTGGTCTCCCTCCTCTGCCAAGCTCATGGATAATTTCATTAAGGGATGATAGAAAGACACTGTCACTGCTAAAGGTTATTAACAGTTGGATTTCTGTTCCTGTGAATGAAAGAGACACAGACATTGTTTCCAAAGGTTAGTTTTATTCCATTTATGATTGTGATATTAAAAAAATGTGTACATGGATATTTGTGCATCTGGATCAGAGTATTTCAATCTGTTTCACTTCAGGAATTGCAAGGTTGTCTTAATAACCATCTAATACAAACTGGAAGGCAATGAAATGCCATGCTGTTTGAGCAACTTCTGTTGTATCAGCATCAGTGACTAACATTCAGATCCCTCCAATATTTTATTCTTGTTGAGAACATGTTGGATAATGTAATAATAGCTAGATGATCTATTTTTGTAATGTTGATTGATGGATAGATATAGACAGTGGGGAGAAGCTGCTCTTTCTTTGAGATAATGCCAGCAAATTGTTTTCATCCATCGGAAGGGGAGGATGGGGGAGAAAGCAGAAGTCGCTGGAAAAGTTCAGCAGGTCCAGCAGCATCTGTGTTTCAGATTGAGTGACCCTTCCAGATGAGGGCAGAGGGGACCCTCTGTTTCATGTCTAATCTGAAAGATGGCAAGTCAGACAGTGCAGAGTAACTCCAGTTCTAAAGAGTCACAGCCTTGACTTTTACATATTCAAGTCCTGGATCTCATTGATCAGATGTGCAAGTGCTGCTAACTCAACCTGAGGTAAAATTCAATAATTTCTCTTCATGTGTAGGAAATTGTGATGGATGCCATTTTCTTTGTCATTCCATCCCATGATGTATTTTTCATTTTCTCTTTCTGCCATCTACAATAGTCACACTTTGAGCTCGGAGTGAGCTCCTTTGCCTTTATTGTAAGGCTGCCTTTGTTGCAAACATCACCATAAAGTGACATCTGAAGAGGTGGTAGATTACTCCTCATTCAACAGCAATGGCATGAGGGAACAGCAGATTAGACGGGGAAGTGCTCCTTGGAGTAGTCTCCTAGTGCACATTAGAGTGCTCCTTGGATTAGTCTCCTGGCTTCAAGACAGGCACTTTTCTGGGCAGGAGGGCAGATGGAGAGGACCAGGCAGTGAGGCACTTACTGCAGCCAGCTGATGGCCATGGGTTGTATCTGCAGGCGTTCAGGAATCATTCTGGATCATGATCCCAAGTGCCACCACAGATTCACATTATCATGTGTGGGGAGTAAATTTAAGAAAAGAATTGAAAGGTGAAATTCTTGCCAGGTTGATTTGAGTCAGGCATAAGGGTGAAGTGTGGAGATCAGTGTGATCAGTGATCAGTGTGGAGAAATTCAGCAGCAGTTTCTATCACTGAGAATGCTTGCAACAATTTGTTTCTTTGACTGCTCCACGTGGATTGGATTTACTTAGATCTGCTCTTGAGTGTGGAACAATTCTTCTGTCGTTGGTGCGTGAATCTCAGCGGCAGATACGGTATTCTCCTCAGGCTTAATTTGGCTTGTCCATGGACACAAGACTTCTTGTTATTTGAACATGACCAAGTTTAAAATGACTTTATTGATGTATGTGAGTCCCCTCATGATGCCAGTAAATGATATAGATGTTCATAGTACTAATGTGGGAAGGTGATAGCCTAGTGGTATTGCCACTGGACAGGAAAAGACTTGGGGACTTGGATTCAAATTCCACTGCAGCAGATGATGGATTTGAATTCAATAAAAATTTGGAGTTATGAGCCAATTGCTAAGGAAAAGCCTGTCTGGTTCATAAATATCCTTTACAGAAAGAAACTGCTGTCCTTTCCTAGTCTGGTCCACTTTGACTTCAGACCCACAGTAATGTGGTTAATTCTTAACTGTCCTCTGGACAATTACGGATGGGCAATAAACATTGACCTCGCCACTGATGCCCTCATTGTGTATGAATAATAAAAACTAGAGCATATATTATTGAAGTTGGGGATCTTCTGCAGTTTTTCTACCTCTTGCTAAAGGGTTTAGCAGAGGTGATTCTTGAAACTTTCTTCATGTGGTCTGCATCAGGCAGGGCTGAGAATAAGAGGTTACATCAGAGACCCATAACTGGGACTTGGGGTTCAGGTCAGTGCTGGGGGACCCAGGCTAGGAGCAGCTCCAGGGCCTATGTTTTCTGTCCCTCCCTAGGATTGCTCCCCATAGGTTATCTGCTTTGGGATTTAGCCATACAGGTACTATGGGATCAGATTCTTGAGAGAGCCCAGAAAAACACAGTCTGGATAATTTTGCACTTTTTGAAATGCATTCTTGATCTAAGTGTGACTTTACCCAGGATTATTGTCTTTCATGTGGCTCCTGGTCATATATTTCATGGGCTGTAATGGGATGCTTGATTTGTGCTGGTGTGGAGATCAGCCGGTTAGAAACTCTGCTTCATTTCTCCAACACAACAGTCCAGCTTCCAACACCATATTAATAAAGGACCCTTACCCTTGACCTTCAGCCCCATTGTCACCTCAGATGCTAATGCTGCCCACCTTCATGATCCTATGAGTCTTTCAAACCCCTTGCCTAGTACATACTCTACAGATAACAGCAAAATATGACAGATGCTAGAAATCTGAAATAATAATATAAAACGCTTGAGAAACTGAACAGGTCTGGCAGCATCAATTCGAAGCTCTATTTTGGAAGCAGAGTCCTACTGCTCTCAAAAAATTAACTGTGTTTCTATCTCTCCACAGATGCTAGACCTGCTGAGTTTCTCCAACATTTTTGTTTTATGTCTGAAAAATTGCGATTTTTTTTTGTAACAGAAATAAAAACAGTGTGTGGAAGGAAATGTCATCTCTCAGTGCTCCTCACAACAGAGACACTGACCTCAAATGATACATGTGTATTTTGCAACCAAGGCCATCCTTGGTCACCAAGGATCTCATGGAAATGGTGTGGGGATCAGTAGGCAGCAAAAATATGCTATTTGTTCAGAAAGATATCACTGAAGTTCACCTCTTCACATCCCAACATACACTTCCACTGAGAGACCGAAATCAAGTCTATGAGCAGTCCTTCTAAGCAAGATTTGATGGAAATTGGTAACTATTGAGGATAGCAAGATGCAGGACCTCATTTCTGATTGTCCTACCATCAAAGTCATACGATTTACCTCAGGTGTTTCCAGGGGAACATTCCAGAGCTTTAATAGGACACTTATGACATGTATTCATCAGCCCTGTCTTGTTCCTTTTTCTACATACTAATCAAAGGAGTTAGGCAACCTTTACTGACACCACCAGATATTAATTTACCCATCACATCCCACTGCCTGAAGAAAGCAACTACCCCTCAAAAACCCCTCCCACCCTGGTTAGACTCTCTTCCCCCTATTCCATCGAGCAGAAGATATAAAAGTTTGTAAACATGTATGAATAGATTCAAGAACAGCTTCTTCCTCACTGTTATTAGATTTTACATAGAACAATACGGCACAGTACAGGCCCTTCGGCCCCCTATGTTTTGCCGAACTTTTATCTACTCTAAGGTCAAACTAACCTACATACCCTTCATTTTACTGTCATCCAAGAGTCGCTTAAATATCCCTAATGTATCTGATTCTACTACAACTGCTGGCAATGCATTCCATGCAGCCACCACTCTCTGTGTAAAGAACCTATCTCTGACATCTCCCCTAAACCTTCCTCCAATCACCATAAAATTAGGGCTCCTTGTGATAGCCATTTCTTTCCTGGGAAAAAATCTCTGGCTATCCACTCTATCCATGCCTCTCATCTTCTTGTACACCTCTATCAGTCACCTCTCATCCTCCTTTGCTCCAATGAGAAAAACCCCTAGCTCCCACAATCTTTCTTCATTATGTGTGCCCTCCAGTCCAGGCAGAATCCTGGTAAATCTCCTCTGCCCCCTTTCTAAAGCTTCCTATAATGAGATGACCAGAACTGAACACAATATTCCAAATGTGGTCTAACCAAGGCTTTATAGAGTTGCATCATAGCCTCACAGCTCTTATACTCAATCCTCCTGCTAACTCATCAAACATCTTCTTAACAACCCTATCAACTTCGGTGGCAACTTTGAGGGATCTGTGGATGTGGTCCCCAAGATCCCTCTGTTTCTCCACACTGCCAAGAATTCTGCCTTTAACCCTGTAAACTGCATTCAAATTCGACCTTCTAAATGAATCACTTCACACTTTTCCAGGTTGAACACTATCAGCTACCTCTTGGCCCAGCTCTGCATCCTGTCGATGTCCCGTTGCAACCTACAACAGCCCTCCACACTATCCACAACTCCATTAACCATTGTGGCATTGGCAAACTTACTAACCCACCCTTCCACATCCTCATCTAAGTCTTTATAAAAATCACAAAGAGCAGAGATCTCAGAACAGATCCCTATAGAATACTACTGGTCACCAAGCTCCAGGCTAAATAATTTCCATCCTTTGTTTTCTATGGGCCAGCCAATTCTGTATACAGACAGCCAAACTTTCCTGAATCCCTTACTTTCTCACTGAGCCTACAAAAGGAAATCTTATCCAATGCCTTGTTAAAATCTATATACATCACATCCACTGCTCTACCTTCATGACTGCATTTTGTCATATTCTCAAAGAATTCAATAAGGCTTGTGAGGCATGACCTGCCCCTCACTTCTGAATGGATCTCTCAAATTTTATGTTTAATGTTGATCTCGCTCTCTGTACACCTTCCCTGCAGTCGTAACATTGTATTATTCATTCTTTTCTTCTAGCCTATGCACTTTGTGTAAGGTATGGTCTGCCTATATTACATGAAAAACAAAACTTTTCACTGTGCCTCAGCATATGTGACAATAATAAATCAAATCAAATCAAATCAGTGGTTTGCTCTTCACCCCGGACTGAGTTCTCTACTAACCCTGTTCTCTCTCTTGCTGATTATGAAGCTGTTTGTCACACTTCACCTTCAAAGAACCAGGTGATTTAGAGTCATCACTGTGTCACATCAAACTAGGATCCACATGTAACCTGGAGAATTCCTCACATTTGCTATCACAGAAACATAATACTTGTAAGGATTTTTTGGACATTTGGAAGTTTGGCATGACTTGCTTTGCAAACTTAACCAGCACCCTTCCTGATCAGAAAGGCTTTCTATTTCCTGAGTATATGGATTCTGATGATTTATGAAGGATCCTACCCCTCTGCCAAAGATATGCTGGAAATTGTCAGGATACATTCATGTTTCCAAATGCAGTACTCCCAAAGCCATTGAGGGAAGAAAATCGAAGGATGACAAATGGATAATGTATGTGCTACCATTTGTGTCTTCTAATTATAGGGGTTCCTTAGGGGCTTGCATAATAAACGTGCATGAGAATACTAATTTTATGTATAATGAAAAGAACCTTGTAGAATGAACAAGATTAAGCTTACTGCAGCTCAAAGAGTATTCACACATTACCACAGAGACAGTTGGGAGGACAGGACCTGAGATCTGTCTCCCACAAGATCCAACTTTACTCTCCCAACCAAGTCCTTGCACTAAACCATGTATTAACCCTTTCAGATTGTCCAGATCCATCTACAGCAGATAACCAGTACATCATCTCTCCCCTTGGGTAATGATCCCAGGCAGCCAGCACCTCTCAACATCAGTAGGTCCAGGATGAAGTTCCACTTGAAGCTTAATCTAGGCTGATGATTATTGAGGGGAGAGCTGCACCGTTGGAAGTGATGCATCTCAGACAAGATGATAAACTGACACCCATCTACCTTCTCTCATATATATTGACGATCTCACGGTGCTATTTTGAGTAACAGGAGATTTCCCAGATCAATATTGATCATTCAATGAATCTCACTAAAGAAAATATTATCTGGTTATCGTCCTGTTGCTATTTTTAGGACGTTGTTACGTGCTTAAGGTTGCCAAATTTCATCTGTGATAATAGTGACTAAATATTAAAAAGTATTTCAGTGGCTATAAAGTGGTTGAGGATGTATTAAGTTTGTAAAAGATGCTCTACCAGTGCCAAATATCTTTTCATTCTTTGGTTATAATGGTGATCGACAGTATAATTAATATTAGGGATCCTGATTAAAGGAGTTGGGGAAGAAACCGGCAGTGTTTTCATTTCTTCTTGCTACTTAATGACCTTCTGGTCCCACAGTGAACAGTTAGTACCTGGTCCTTCAAGGAAAAGGTTGGAAAAGCCAGCAGAGGTGTGAAATATTACAGAAAATGGCAAATTGTGGGAAAACAAATATGTTTAAAGCCAACCCGGGCTGATAATAGGAATGACTTTCTTATTTGATGGCAGTAAATGAAAAGAATTGGGTTTGGTTTTGAAAGAAACACAGCCCACAGTTCTGGCATGAGTTCACAACACGTTTGCTCGCAGATGACATTGTGGGTACAGAAATGGCGATACTGCTTTCAAAAACCGGCAAAGAATTAGAAAAATCTGCACTTAACCAATGCAGAAGTTGGGAAAATGACGCTGACACTGAGGCACCATTGCCCTTCATTGACCTCAACAATTGAAAATGCACATTGGATTTTTTTTTTAAATAAAGCAGGGACCAATGCCAAATTTTCAGTGGAACATTAAGACATCACTGTTGCTAGTCTACACAATGTCCTTAGTATGGGGCCTTTGGATGAATAGAAGAGAGACAGCCAGTTAAGACTCACATTGTTTTTCAAAGGGAGTGAAATTTGAACTTTGACCCTTAATTGATGTCATGGAAATTTGGCATTTTTTTGTTGGAAAATACCCCCCATACTTCTCAGCAGTTTCTTCATCCCTGTTGTGTATGAAATCTTTTAAAGGGATATGTGCAGAAAATAATTTAGAAATCCACTTTGACTGGCAGCATTGAGAGTGAAAATGGCAGCAAGTGGGAGAAAACATGCAGAGACAATCCCAAAGCTTTTCTTTTTAAAATGAACACAAGTTACCCTTCACACTAAGAAGAGAAACGTCAAAGAAAAGGGATAAAGGGAACAACTCTTTCACACAGTTGACACAATCACAATAGGTCAAGTGGCTCCTCTACATCGTATGACTTTCCTTGCCCAGAACTTCCTCAGAGATGCCATCGGTGAAGCTTCTGAGGAAGTGATACAGCAGTCTCCACACAAATATAAATAGAGATTTGGCGAAGTAACGTTGGTGTGTTAACATAGGATCAGAAAGAGACCCATCAGTTTCTCTAGCCTGTTCCATCATACAATTAGATCGGGCATGCCCTACATCTAACCTCACCTTAGTTTCATAAACCTTGAAGTCACTCTCTATTTTGAAAACTTGTTGATCTGTCCTCAATAGTTTTTCTGTGAACAACAGAGTTCCAGATTTTTGTTGTCCTTTGGGGGAAAAAAAAACATGTTCCCTGAAGTCAGTTTTGCATTTTGAAGAAGAAGGCCAGACCCTCTTTGTTCTTGTTTTCTCCTTTGAAGAAATTTGCTTTCTCCTCCATTCAGCTCACCAGCTCTTAGAATTTTTCTTAAGCACGCCAATTAGTTCACTCTCGACACTGACTCAAATCCTACGTGTGTCTAAACCTCAGAATTTATTTTACAACAATTGACAATAGTTTAGTATTTATAATTACAGTCACTAGGTTCCAATTCTAGAAGTATTAAATTGGTTTACATCTTACCATGGTGTGATTTGAACCTATGGCTACAGAGGACTAGGTAAACCTTTGCTCTACTAGCCCAGTGACATTGCCACTATGCCACCATCTTTCTGGATTTCTGATTTCAGGGTAGATTCAATTCACCAAGCATGCAACAATCAGTGGCCTCCGAGCTCCTGGTAAAAAACTTCCTAAAATATCAGTGTCATAGGTCTATAGCAAGGAACAGACCCTTCAGTTCATGGAATCAGTGCCAGTCAGAAACAGACACCTAACTATTCTAATCCATTTTCCAATACTTAGGCCCATAGCCTTGGAGTCTTTAATAGTTTTGGATTGAGGTTCAGCGCACGCTTTTACAGTTGTTCTGTTGGGGCTATGCCCCATGATCAAAAGGCTAGCTCAAGCAATCTGCATTCACAGTAAATGGCAGATGGTCACATCTGGGGAAAATATTAATCTCACCAAATCATTATGAGTTTGATTGGGTGCATTGAGTGATTTGTAATGTTGCCCAATTTTATTCTCCATTGAAGAGTCTATAAAGAGTGCTGTAAAGTTGAAATTCCATCCTTGTTTCTTCCTGATAAGTTAGGTTAAAATAACCTGCCAAAGCCATGCTCCCCTCATTTTTACAAACATTCACCCAGCCACGTCCAGTTAAGCACTGTCTTTCATTGGTGGGGTGGAGGAACAGCAAAACCATGCACTTTTCTAAGCTTATCTGCCCCTGATCCACTATGAAAATATCGCTAATGGGAGTGGACCAGAAAAATCCAGTTTCCAATGTTTGCTTTGGCTAACAGCTTTAACAGCTTGCTACAATAAGTTCTTATAAGTACTCTTGGCATGCAGTGCAAGGACATTAACTTGGAAGGAAAGTCTTCTTTTGTATATTATAGTGCAGCATTTACTCAGCAATGAAGCTCAGATCTGTTCTTTTCATTTAATAAATAACAACAAACTTAAACAGAATAACACAAATCATATTATTTATAGAACTCCAATTCTGAAAAGATTTTTATCCTAAATATGATTGTTTGATTTAGAAATGGCAATAGTTTAGAAGATAGTTCAATCAGCTGTTTCCAATTCTTAAGGAAGAAGTATTCTTGTAAAACTTTTACTAATCTTTCCCTTGTCAAAACTCTTGGCTAGTGATATGAGGTTCAATTCCCCTCTGAGACAGCCTTTATATTTATTTTCTTTTGGTAATTATTGAAACTGAGACGAAATGCAGGATAGATTTGTAAAAGTTTAAGTAAAGTGTCTTTGTATTGTGAAAAGTTTGCAGGTTTTGTATCTCAAACTTTTAATATTCAAATTCCTTTCAATCGTTCACAATGAAACATTATTGTCACTCTTCAAAAACAAGCAAATGCTGAATGCATTGTAAATCGATATACTCAAGCAGCGGCTGGTATATTTTACTGATTTTTTTTTTAAGAGTCAGAGGTCACTTCTGCCATAACAGGGCACTGAACCATTGCCAGACCTTTCTAAACCTCTTCAACCACTGCCCGTAAATCTTTCACTTTGTCATGTTTAACCAAACCAATACCTATTCAACATCTCATCAATCAGTGTTACACTGTGAATGATGACAGAGTGCTTTCAATTTAAACAGTGAAACAACTTACTCTACAACCCTCCTTGTAGCAACCTCCATTCCCACATTACCATTCCAAAGAATGTAAAATGATAAGTCTTTACTGTCTTACATTATAAAATGTCCAAACAATCTGGATAAGGTTTTTTAAAACATACACTGATTAACAAATGGCTGTCAGTGTGTTAACATCAGATGGTGATGGAAGTTATGTGGATTGAAAAGGCAGTGAATAGACTTTTGCAGTTTGCACTCATGGAGAGTGTCAGAACAAACATGACAGAACTGAAATATAAACACATACCAGACCTGCTGAATTGTGCAGGTGTTACTACGTCTCGACATGCATCCACTTACCATGTCGGACATTTTGAAATAAAGTTCTAAAAATTAGGCCACTTAACTTTCATCCGAACAATTTCTTTCAGTGTTTCCCTTAAATTGCCTTTTGCTTGGCTTAAGAGCAACAAGATCCTTTGTTCAGTTCCTCTGAAGCTGCATTTAATCAAAGTAAAATTGATTGAGACCCAGCATCTGTATGAATCCAATAGATTTTGTTATGATAGGTTCTCAGTCAGGGTGCTTTATAGGACATCTTATCTTTGAGAGAGGGCAGATCAGGGATAGGAAAAGCTGTGGGAATTCCACAACTTGTGCTGTCTTTTTCTCTTGGCTTGAAAATAAACTTCGGGCTCAGATTTCCATGTTGGCCATTTCTACTTCTGAGGGGAAAAAAAACAATGCTTTGTTGGTACTTTGAATATGAGAATCAGCATTTTGATTGCATGGTTATACTATCAGTTTCACGGATCGGTACAGCTCAATAAATCTATACCGCGAATTGTTTTCAATGATTTATGGTCGCAAACAGCAGCAGCAGGACTGGCAAGTTGTACCAAATGGAAGACCACCCAATGGCTGGAGGAAGAATGCCTCATCTGCCATCTTGGGACACTTCAACCACACTGGATCAAACTGAAATCAGTTTCCTCATTTCCCCTCCCCCCACCTTATGCCAGTCCCAACCTCCCAACTCGGCACTGTCCTACCTGTCTATCATCCTATCCACCTATCTGCTCCACCTTCCTCTCTGACCTATTACTTTCATCCCCACCTTCATCTGCCTATTGCACTCCCAGCTACTTTCCCCCAGCCCAACCCCCTGCCATTTATCTCTCAGCCCCCTTGGCCTACAAAGCTCATTCCTGATGAAGGGCTTATGCCTGAAATGTCAACTGTCCTGCTCCTCAGATGCTGCCTGATCGGCTGGCTGTACTTTTCCAATACCACACTCCTCAACCCAAATGGAAGAATTGTCCAACATAAAAGGAATTCTGAAATAAAAACATAAAATTCTGGAAGTACTCAGCTTTTGTGGAGCGAGAAACAGAGTTAATGTTTCAGGTCTGTGACCTTTAATTCAAGGGTAGGTTTTGACTGGAACCTGTTCAAGATCTTGCCATTCTCACGTTCTCTCACATGTCCTTTGTTTCTTGACATCTTTCATTCTTTTACAGAATGTGACATCACTGGCAAGACCAAATTCATTACCCAATCCCTATTACCTTTGCAAAGGGAGTGGTGAGTTGCATTCTTGAACCACTGCAGTCCATGTGGTGTAGATAGACCCATAGTGATGTTAGGTAGGGACTTCCAAGTTATTGATACAGTGAAGTGGGAGAAAGGCAATATTGTTCCAAATCAGGATGATGGGAACTAGCAACTGATAATATTCAGATTTGTCTGTTACCCTTGTCCTACTGCATGGTAGCGATCACTATTGTGAATTTGTGTTGATATTATCAGCCATTTTGGGTGAAAATAGCTTGGTCTGATTTGGCTACCTATAGATTGAACACCTCCCTAATAATGCTCCTGCTTTGAAACACTTTGATCTCCTAGTTCTTAAAATCATATAGCATGGAAACAGATCCTTCGGTCCAAATAGTCCATGTTGAATATAATCCCAAACTAAACTAAATCCCATCTGCCTGCTGCTGGCCCATATCTATCTAGACCTTTCCTATTCATTTATTTATATTTTAAATGTTGTGACTGTGCCCGGATCCACCACACCTTCAGGCAAACCATCCTTTGTGCATAAAAAAAATCACCTCATGTCTTTTTAAAATCTTTCTCCTCTCACCTTAAAAATATGCCTCCAATCTAGAACTCCCCCACCCGAGGGAAAAGACATTTACCATTAACCCTAACAATACCCCACATGATTTTATACAACTCAGTAAGGTCACCTCTCAACCTCCCAGCCTTTTTTTTATAACCCCAAACCTCCATTCCCTGACAACATCCTGATAAATATCATCTGAACCCTCTCTAGTTTACCAATGTCCTCCCCAGCAGGGCAACCAGAACTAGACACAATACTCCAGAAAAGGCCTCACTAGTCCTGCATAACCTCAACATAACGTCCCAACTCTGAAACTCAAAGTTCTGGGCAATGAAAGCAAGTGTGCTAAGCACCCTCTTAACCACCATGTCTATCTGTGACATAATCCTTTGAAGTTTATGTGCCTGAACCCCTACGTCCCTTGGTTCTACAATGCTACCGAAGACTCTATCATTAATTGTGTAAGTCCTGTCCTTGTTTGGAAATTAGCACTCGAGGGAAAACTGGCAGTAAGAATAAAACCTGCTTTGAGGTCCATCAGGTCAATCCACTGATTCTTTGAAAAAAAAATCATGATCCTTGCTGCAAATCTCATGGGCACTCTGATGTAATGAAGAAAAAAAAATCAAAACATGTCACCGCTGCACTAAAGCAGGTACAGTCAACAAAGGGGGAAAAATAATTGAATCACCCCAGGTCAGAGGTGAACAGTGCGGAAGAAGCTGTGAGTAATTCGAGCCTTACACAGAGGAAAATGTCTTGAGCTTAAGGTGCAGACTCAGGAAAAAAAAAACATGCAGCATCAGGAATACTTCTTTTCAAATGGACAGAAGTGAGGTCATGCTAAAACCTTCATGGTACATTGTACTATGCATGCATTCCCACTTCTTTTAATAAAGCAAGAAACTTTGGCACCATGAGACCAAATGATGAAAATACGGAGCCGAAACTCTTACATGAAGAGATTCCATTACTTTGTTCAAATAATTGAAGCAGATATAGTCATCCCTGCATTCCTGAGTATTACAGGAGAGAAATTTTTAACTTCCTGAGAAGTCAGAGAGACTGGGATCCAAAATCTTTGTAGATATTGTAAGAATCCTAAAGAGTCATTTTATTTCAACCAAAACCATGGTAATTGTTAAAAGCTTTAGATTCCAGAAATGCAATTGATATCATGGTAAATCTTTGTTAATTTATAGCAAATTTAAAGAGATTTGCAGAATTCTACAAATAGAGACAATTTAAATGAGAGTATCATGGACAGTCTAGTATGCGTTTTAAGCTATGAGGCAATCCAAAAGAGTTGACTTTTGGAAAGGAATCTAGAATTAAAGAAAGCACTAGAAGTGGCTGTCTCCATCTATCTAGCAGCTAAGAAACCTCAATACCTAACCTCGAATATGAATGTTCGCAAAATGGCGGCTGAGAGATGAACACCAGTGCAGACTCAAAACAGTCATAGGTGTGGAAAAAAACAGATCATACAGTAACTAACCACTGGTATAAAGAAGCTCAGTGTAAAAACTGCAGCAAATAAAAGGTGCACATTGAATCGGCATATTTAACGAAGAAAAATGTACAACATATAGCAAAAGTACAGAAATCAAGTAGGAAGAAAATATACTTGTTGCAAAAAGGATGTGAGAAAAGCCTAGCCTCTCAGTCTGAGGCAGAGCTGTTATTAAACATATTGGCCATTGCTGGCAATGCTAACTGATACTGGGTCACTCCCTTACTAAATGCAAGAATGAAGGTGATTGCAAGCAGTAGTTCTATTGATACCTGAAAGTGTGTATCAGAAGCAGCTGAGTCACAACATGCTGCAACTCTCGAATTGTATGAAGCAACTCTCAAATTGTAACAGAGTGGTATTTCTGAGAAGTTGTATAAATGTGAGTGATCAGTTGTGCGGTCAGTCTGAATATTTCCTTTAAAGTTACCAAAGGAAACTTTATTGGGAAGAACATGGTTGGAGAAACTGAAATTCAACTGCGATGAAGTAAATCACTTGGCAGATTCTGAGACTGGTCTATCACAAATTCTAAAAACATGCCATTGTTTTCAGCAGGGATCTGGGAAGCATGGAAAAGATCTCTCTCAAACTGAAAATGAAGAAAGAGCATCACACAAAATGTTGCAAGGCTAGATTGGTGGCTTTTGCAGTCTGACCTAAAGTTGAAGCAGAATTAGAGAGGCTGATCAGGATGGGAGTCTTTAAATCCATAAACATGAGTAATTGACCGTGTGTATGATGAAGAATGATTGGTACTCATCTACGGGTGATTTTAATATCACTATTGATCACAATTATATGCTGAGCAATGTCCTTCACCTTAAATTGATGACATATTTGCTGGATTAGCTGGCAATCAGGCTTGACTAAGTTCAATGTTACTTAAAAGCTATCTCCAGATGAAAGTAGATCTTGAGTCACAGAAATATTTGCTGAAAGTATCACTATTCAAATAAAGGAAACTTCTATTTGGAATCCCATCTGCACCTGTGTTATTCCAACGTGCTGTGGATCCAACTTTAAATGGATTGGAATGAAGCTAGTGTTACTTAAATGCAGTTTTAGTCATGGGGTAAAATGAGAAAAAGCATCTCTACAATTTATATGCTACTATGTAGAGACATGAAGAATATAGTTTAAGGATGAGGAAAAATAAATACAATTTTTAAAAAAATCTTCCATCCAATATTTTAGGCGATGTCATAAATGCTAATGGACTTCACAAGTCACAACTGAGGAACTAACACCTAAAGATGTAATTGTTGCGCTTGCTAAATTAATGTGGCAGGTTTGTCCAATGTCTTGCTAGTATTCTCAACCTGTTGCACAAATTATTATGCCAAAACAAGAATTGGAAACGGGGCGACCAATGTGAAAGAGCCTTTACACAAGCCAAAGAGGATTTATTAATGCCAGAAGGCCTGACCCACCTTGACCCAACTTACTGTTGCAACTAGCACACAATGCATCACCTTATGGAGAAAGAGCCGCTGCTTCTCTCATATTCTCCAATGGTGAAGTGAAACCAAAAACATTTGCATTAAGTCATTAAATAAAGCAGAAATGAACTATACACAGATAGAGGAAGAAGTTCTTGGCATCATTTTTAAATGGTATTTAATGATTCCACCAATACTAGTATGGCTGGGAATTTACCCCACTAACAGACCACAGATCGCAACATTTAAGCTTCATGCAGGGATACCTTCTGTAGTAGCAAGCTGTATGCAGAAGTGGGCATTGTCACTATCAACTCCTATTTAGTAAGTATATATCAGCAATGCAGCTTACAAAGGAATTCTGATTGGTTCTCTAGATTATTTTTGCCAGATGAGTTGACTACAATCCACCTTTTTGAAGTTCAAACAAGTAGAGAACACTCTGGTATTGGCAGGACAAGTTAAGAAGAACGTTGGAAGTGGATCATTTCTATCCAAAGAGATAGACATGACACGTTGTGGCAAGATCACTGGAACAACCCCACAAGGTGTCACATGGAAGCTGGAACTATCTGTACAAGCGGGATGTCTCCGACGAGGAACAAAGTTCATCGTTGCTAAGGAAACATGTTAAATCAATGATATGAAGGTCACGGTGGCCATTTCAGAATGAATGTTAGAAAATATTTGTAGGTGGCCCTGGGTGGACTTTGAAATTGAGGAGAAAGGAGGAATTTGCGAAGCTTTCAAAGAGTTTGGAACCTTCCACCATTTGGAACTTACCATCATTACATCCAGGGAATGACCAGAAAAGCCATGTCAAATAATTCATATTGATCAAGCCAAGCCTTCTGAATGGTGAGTGTTTGTTTTTTAGTGATTTACACACACTAAACAGTCTGATATTGTCTTCATGAAAATGATGTTTTCTGAGAGAGCAATTTAAAGTTTATGGGAAATCTTTGCAAAGTTTAATTATCTGGGAAAACATGTTTGTGATAATGGTCAGCAGATTATATCACCAGAGTATTTGGAGCAGAAGTCGAACCTCTCCAAACAGCTGTTTAGTACCCAGCCACAAATGGTTTGGCAGAAAGGTTTATTCAGACTATGTAACATTCCTTAAGGATAACCCGAACTAGGATCAACAGAGCAAATTTTTGTTAACATACCAAAATACAACCCACTCAATGACTCAAGGTTTTCTCACATTATGGTAAAGTATCAGTTGTACACGCCATTTGATTTGCTGAAACAAACCACAAGAGAAGATACTGTTGTCAAGAAACAACAAAGTTGGGTCTTCCAATGAGAAATCAAGACCAAATGCCACATTTTCCAAAAAGGTCAAGAAATGTTGGTGAGAAATTACATCAACTGGCAAGAGGTGGATACCAACCATCATTATAGTACAGACCGGACTGGTCTGTTATACCATGTAAATGAGATACACTGTAGTATGGAGAAGACATGCAGATCGACTCTTGACGCGTCAACATCTAAATCCTAAAATGGACCTGCAGTTGCTACATGAGAAGGTTGCCTTGCCTTATTCTTATCATATATATGTTCAAGAAAAGTGTCCATCATCCTACTAGCTCCCTTAAACTTATATTGGGATTTTGAGAGGCAACAGCTAAGTGTGAGGTGATTCACTTTGGTAAGAGTAATAAAAAGATGGGGTACTGGGCTAACGGTCGGATACTTGGTAGTGTGGATGAGCAGAGGGATCTTGGTGTCCATGTACACAAATCTTTGAAAGTTGCCACCCAGGTAAATAGTGCGGTGAAGAAGGCATATGGCGTACTGGCTTTTATTGGTAGAGGAATTGAGTTCCGGAGTACTGAGGTCATGTTGCAGTTGTATAAGACTCTGGTGCGGCCGCATCTGGAATATTGTGTGCAGTTTTGGTCGCCATACTATAGGAAGGATGTGGAGGCACTGGAACGGGTGCAGAGGAGGTTTACCTAGGTATAGGACAGATGTTAGGGGTAGGTTCTTTACTCAGCGAGTCGTGAGTTCATGGAATGCCCTGCCAGTAGCAGTGGTGGACTCTCCCTCATTATGGGCATTTAAGCGGGCATTGGATAGGCATATGGAGGATAGTGGGCTAGTCTAGGTTAGGTGGGCTTGGATCGGCGCAACATCGAGGGCCGAAGGGCCTGTACTGCGCCCGTATTCTTCTATGTTCTAACAGCCTCGGGGACACATCACTCCTTTATTATTAGTCTTGGGAACTGGCTCTGTATTGTCACTGATCATTGGAGAAACAGATTGAATGATAATAACTAAACTGAGGCAATGAATGAGCAATAGAAAGCAGTTTTCACCAATCTGGCATAAATCTCAGCATTCATACCAGACACACTTATGCTTAAAGTCAGAGGCATACAGCACAGAAATAGACACTTCGGTCCAACCAGTCCATGCAGACCATACTCTCAAACTAAACTAATTCCACCTGCTTGGCTGCACTTGGACCATCCACACACCAACCACTCTCAGTGTAAAACAATTGCCCTTCTTGTCTTTTGGAAATCTTTCTCCTTACACATTAAAAATATGCCCCCTGTCTTGAAATCCTCAACCCTAGGGAAAAGACACCTGCCATTCATCTTATCTATAATTCTGACCAAAATATTATCTCTGCGATAAAGCATCAGTTGATGGGGCTGTCTACGTTGCTATCCCTACTTATTGTTTAAAAATTGAGATTGTACATAATTATCATTGACATATGGAGATTTCACTCATGGAAGTTCTTTAATACAGTATTTTAATTTCCATCCTGAGATATGGTATATTTGCATAAATCTGCAATTCGCATTTCCTGATATCTGTTAGTGTTAAAATGATTTTTATTTTGTTTCAACAATTTCACCTTTGACTTATGTCCATCAAGATCTTAATTTTTGATTAGATTGATGCTCTTCCAGCTTCGACAGAACAGGCATGGGTATAATGTTATGATATAGAGACAGCCAAACCAAATGAGCCTTTCTTCCTTGGTATTTGCAACACAGGGACGGCATGGTGGCTCAGTGGTTAGCACAGCTGCCCCACCAGGGTCCCAGGTTCGATTCCAGCCTCGGGCGACTGTCTGTGTGGAGTTTGCACATTCTCCCCGTGTCTGCGTGGGTTTCCTCTGGGTGCTCCGGTTTCCTCCCACAGTCCAAAAATGTGCAGGTCAGGTGAATTGGCCATGCTAAATTGCCCATAGTGTTAGGTGCATTAGTCAGAGGGAAATGGGTCTGGGTGGGTTACTCTTCGGAGGGTCGGTGTGGAATTGTTGGGCCGAAGGGCCTGTTTCCACACTGTAGAGAATCTAACCTAAAAAGTCATCACAGTCCCTCCAGTGATTCCTAACCAAACTCTTGAAGAACATAAACTTTGTGAATAATTAATTTACAGCCATTAGGTTTCTAGATGTTGTGGTTCTGTTCGCCGAGCTGGAAGTTTTTGTTGCAAACGTTTCGTCCCCTGTCTAGGTGACATCCTCAGTGCTTGGGAGCCTCATGTGAAGCGCTTCTGTGGTGTTTCCTCCAGCATTTATAGTGGCCTGTCCCTGCCACCTCCGGTTGTCAGTTTCAGCTGTCCGCTGTAGTGGCCGGTATATTGGGTCCAGGTCGACAGGCCACTATAAATGCCAGAGGAAACACCACAGAAGCGCTTCACAGGAGGCTCCCAAGCACTGAGGATGTCACCTAGACAGGGGACGAAACGTTTGCAACAAAAACTTCCAGCTCGGCAGACAGAACCACAGCAAAGAGCACCTGAGCTACAAATCTTCTCTCAAAGTTTGAACATTTCCTAGATGCACAACAACTTCGGCAGAGAAAACGTTTATACTAATGTCTGTGCTTTAAACTAGAAACATTTGTTTCTGAGCCTCATTCACACAAAAGACAGACAGACAAACAAATACAGTTCAGGGTTCAGTAAACGAAATAACAGAATTAGCCAGATTACCTAAATAATTTAGGTAATTTAAGATTACTCAAATGGCTTGCACGATGCATTGTCTCACCAGTGTATATGTTAACTCCTTGGTTGCTCTTTTTTTGAGATGTTGGTCAAGGTCACCATCTCAGTTCATCCATGCAAAAGCAGTAATATTTTTAACTTGGCTGTCTAATGTTTTGGCTTCTGGAAACTGGTTTATCAGATTAGGCATGGAACTTTCAAATCTTCAAGCTGTCTGCAGCCTGAGATTATCTCTTGGAAAATAGAGTTCAAAAAACAACTTTAATCTTGATTCCGCCCTGATAAACTGATCAACTGTTCCTGAGGCCACAATAACGATTTAATATCTCCTTAAATAGAGAGTCTCTTCCAAACTTGCCAGAACCAATTACCAGGTGCTGACATCATTAATAGAAAACTTCTACTATCTGTTTAAACACAATATTCTTCACTGTGTCTGTTGGAATCCTTTTAATCAAGAAACAGTCCGCTATTAGCCTCCAGGCTTGACCTCACAAACAAAGCTTGTTGACCTGTTCATAGAGTGCCTACATTGTGAATGCAGGCCACTCAGCCCATCAGGTCCACACAAACCCTCTAGAGAGCATCTCGCACAGACCTACCTCCTTACCCGATCCCTGCATTTCCCATGGCTAATCCACCTAGCCTGCATGCCACTGGACACCTTGGACAATTTATCATGGCCAATCCACCTAACACGTGAGAGGAAAGCCATCAGGCACAGGCAGAATATGCAAACCCCACACAGACTGCCATCCAAAGCTGTATTCGAACCCAGTTCCATGTTGCTCTGAGGCAGCAGCACTAACCACCAAGCCATCATTCCTTTTTCCTTTCACCAGAAGGTGTCCCAAAGTCCACAAGTCATTTCCAACTCCTATTTCAAAATTGATTAAAAAAAAATAAAAATAACAAAAAACATGACATGGGTTCTAACAGCAATTTGAATATGAAATACCTCTGGCCTTATTTCAACTATTTAAAATCACTGGGTAAATCTCATTTCAGTTTGATGTATTGAAAAGGTTATTAGTAAAGTATAAATTGAAGCTATGCTTTTTTAGGGAAGCCAGCAATGACTGTATAACGACTTTGGACATTGGCAATGTCTATTGTAGCAGATCACTAAAAAGGTACTAATTGTACACAAGATGAGTACAACAAGCACACTGATACTGTCAGCACTATATCACAACAAGCATAATGTTCTCAAACTCTCTGAACTCTTTTTAGAACTCATAAAGTCTGTGGCTTTAAATCATTATTTTATTCATTTAATTTATTCATTAAATATGGACCTGGTGTGTAAAACAGACAAACCTTTAAAAATAGTGCAATGTCTGTAATTTCTGAGCTATTCTGGTGCAAAAAAGCAATGATTTGCAACATTGATGAAATGTTCAAGATATGTCCCATATATGTAGTGCAATAGAACTTGTGTCAGGGCAGAATAGCAAAATCAATGGTTCAAAAAGTTGAAGAAATAGAACATGTCCTTCTCTCAAATAGAAAAGATTCACTGCAACCAATACCAATGAAATGCAGACTATATTGTGTGAAGTGCCATCATAGTATGGATGACATTATTTGTATCATATTTAAACAAACATACAGAAGGGCTTGCATGCAATAATTAACAAAAATAGACCAAATATTGTAGATAGTAAAGCCACAAGCCAATGGTAAAGTGTGATATTGGAGTGAAACATCAAGCAGTTCCTCAATTACTGCAATGTCTTTCATCAAGTCCGAGACCTTGTAGATCTTAATCAGTTATTATTGAAAATGACAAGGCAACCAGCTAAGGTACTATTTAAAAGATACTTCTCTCTGTGGGCAGGAAGCATGTCTTAATCTGCCGAATATGATATGTAATCTCCTATCAATTAAGTTTTTTTGATACCTGACTCCTTCTGCAAATAGAAATCAATGTTATTAGAATCTCAAACCATTAAGCAATTTCTATTGAATTAGCACCAAGTGCACAGACTGATAAAATATCTTGATGAAGCCTGGGATTTCTCAAATTCCTTAAAGGTGGAGCACCATTTTATGAAGACAGAATTGCTAGACAGCCCCATACACCTTTGGGATGAATATTGAGTCTTTGCTGGAGTCAGAATTGTCTCCTGTTATATTTTTCAAAGCTGACAGAGACATGAAGAAATTGGAGTAATGTGAGCAATTCAATATTCAGCTTCCAAAATAGAAGCTCATTATCAATCCTGGGAAGGTATACATTTTTGAGTATTAAAGAAAGATTTGAATTCTTACAACACTTTTCAAGACCTCAGGAAGTCCCAAAGCAGCTTACTATCAATGAAGTACTTCTTGAAGTACATTCCTTGTTGTATGGTAGGAAATGTGATGGTCCATTAGCAGATAGCAAGCTCACACAAACAGTAAAATGCTAATGACCAGACAATGTATTTTTAATGGATATTGTTTGAGGGGAAATTACTGTTCAGGTTTCTGGGGAGAACTTTTCTGTTCGACCATGGCACAGGGGCTTTTACATTCTCTAGTGAGGTTGGTTAAATGTTTCATTCATAAAATAATTACTAAGAAAGATTTCAATTAAAAACGTCTGTAGATTGTTACTTGATATAAAACACTACAATGATACAATAATTCTACTGCTGAATGGGGTAGCTTAATGTCTCTGCAATGGTACGTTATGATGGAAACTGTTTCAAATTTAGCACATGGAACATTACAGCACAGTGCAGGCCCTTCGGCCCTCAATGTTGTACACTGACCTTTGAAACCAATCTGAAGTCCATCAAATCTACACTATTCCATTTTCATCCATATGCCTATCCAATGACCATTTAAATGTCCTTAACATCAGAGAGTCTACTACTGTAGCAGGCAGGCTGTTCCACGCCCCTACTATTCTCTGAGTAAAGAAACTATGTCTGACATCTGTACTATATCCATTACGCCTCAGTTTAAAGTTATGTCCCCTCATGCTAGACATCACCATCTGAGGAAAAAGACTCTCACTGTCCATCCTATGTAACCCTCTGATTTTCTTATGTCTCAATTAAGTCACCTCTCAACCTTGTTCTCTCTAAGGTCTTAGATCCCTCAGCCTTTTCCCATAAGACCTTCCCTCCATACCAGTAAGTTTCTTCTGAACCCTTTCCAAAGCTTCCACATCCTTCCTATCATGCAGTGAACAGAATTGTACACAATACTCCAAGTGCGGCCGCACCAGAGTTTTGTACAGCTGCAACATGACCTCATGGCTCTAAAACTCAATCCCTCAACCAATAAAAGCTAACACACTGTATGCCTGCTTAACAATCCTATTAACCTGGGTGGCAACTTTCAGCGATCGATGCTCGTGTATACTGAGATCTCTCTGCTCATCCACACTACCAAGAATCATACAATTAGCCCAATACTCTGTATTCCTGTTACTCCTTCCAAAGTGAACCAACTCACACTTTTCCACATTGAACTCCATTTGCCACCTCTCAGCCCAGCTCTGCAGCTTAACTATGTCCCTCTGTAACATGCAATATCCTTCCACACTATCCACAACTCCACTGACCTTAGTGCAACTTTACTAACCCATCCTTCCATGCCCTCATTTTATAAAAATGACAAACAACAGTGACCTCAAAACAGATCCTTGTAATACACCATTAGTAACTGGACTCCAGGATGAACATTTACCATCTACCACCACCCTCTGTCTTCTTACAGCTAGCCAATTTCTGATCCAACCTGCCAAATCACACTCAATCTCACGCCTCCATATTTTCTGCAATAGCCTACCATGTGGAGCCTTATCAAATGCTTTACTAAATCCATATACACCACATTAACCACTTTACCCTCATCCACTTGTTTGGTCACCTTCTCAAAGAATTCAGTAAGGCTTTTGAGGCATGGCCTACTCTTCACAAAACTGTGTTGACTATCCCTAATCAAATTTCTTCTTTCTAGATGATTATAAATCCTATCTCTCATAACCCTTTCCAGCACATTGCCCACAATTGAAGTAAGGCTCGCTGATCTATAATTACCAGGATTGTCTCTACTCCCCTTCTTGAACAAGGGGACAACATTTTTCTATCCTGCAATCTTCTGGCACTATTACTGCAGATAATGACGCCATATAGATCAAATCCAAAGGCTCTGCAATCACCTCCCTAGCTTTCCAGAGAATCCTAGGATAAATCCCATCTGGCCTAGGAGACTTATCTATTTTCACGCTTTCCAGAATTGCTAACACCTCCTTCTTATGTACCTCAAAACTGTCGAGTATAATAGCCTGTATCAGTATTGTCCTTGACAACACTGTCTTTTTCCTGTGTGAATACTGATGAAAAATATTCATTTAGTGCTTCCCCATCTCCTCGGACTCCACGCACAAATTCCCACTACTATCCTTGATTGGGCCTAATCTTTCTCCAGTCATTCTTTTATTTATGATATACCTACAGAAAGCTTTAGGGTTTTCCTTGATCTTACCTGCCAAAGACATCTCATGTCCCCTCCTGGCTCTTCTTAGCTCTCTCTTTCGGTCCTTCCTGGCTAACTTGTAACACTCAAGCACCTTAACTGAGCCTTCACATCTCATCCTAACATAAGCCTCTTTCTTCCTCTTGACAAGAGATTCAACTTCTTTAGTAAAACACAGTTCCCTCACTTGACCACTTCCTCCTGCCTGATAGATACATAATTATCAAGGACATGCAGTAGCTGTTCCTTGAACAAGCTCCACATTTCAATTGTGCCCATTCCCTGCAGTTTCCTTCCCCATCCTATGCATCCTAAATCTTGCCTAATCCCATCATAATTGCCTTTCCTCCAGCTATATCACTTGACCTGTAGTATATACCTATCCCTTTCCATCACTAAAGTAAGCCTAACCAAATTGTGGTCACTATCACCAAAGTGCTCACCTACCTCCAAGTATAATACTTGGCCCGGTTCATTACCCAATACCAAATCTAATGTGGCCTCACCTCTTTTGGCCTATCTACATATTGTGTCAGCAAACCCTCCTGCACACATTGGACAAAAACTGACCCATCTAAGGTACTTGAACTATAGTGTTTCCAGTCAATATTAGTAAAGGTAAAGCTCCCTTAATAACTATCCTGTTACTTTTGCTCCCATCCAGAATCACCTTTGCAATCATGATAACCTTGAGTTTGCCAACTTTGATCTGTATCAGATTGCGATTGATCTGAGCAGTGATGTCAACTTTCTATCTCCACCATCACCATTTACACAGTAATAGCTCTACAGTGCAGCTGTTATCAGCAGACCTATGGAAGGTGGGGTTTTGCTTATGGGTGCCCCTAACAAATGTTCTTTGCAAATGACGAATTAGAGGGCAACTAAAAATGTATTGCATGCCAGGGAAGATCATGTGGGGAAGAAACTACTTGAGTCAATATCATGATTATAAGATCATAAGAATTAGGTGTAGAAGTGGATTGTTTGGCTCTTTGATTTTGTTCTCCCATTATGTTTGAGAAGGGAAGATTACATTTGTCAGTGAATTGTGTCAAGGGAATAGATCATGGTGGACAAGATGGTCATCCTCAACAAAAACTTCTACTATTTGCAACAATATAAAGCATAAAGCTGAAATAGATTTTCTTAAACAACTGCTCAGGATCTATAATAATCAAAACCATTCACATGTGCTCACCACTGCTTATGAAAACATAAGCTGTTCTCCTCCAGTTCGTATGTTTGAATGTGTGTTTAAAGTTCATTTTCGAAACAAACTAAATGGAGTAATTGCATCTCCCTTCGCAAAAATATATATGTTAATTGTGGATTGAAGATCACTTCAGCTCATTGTTCTGTAAGCTATTTACTCACATTCATTAAAGTGCTTTTGTGTATCAGCTAGTGTCAAAGATTCAAACAGAAATTGGAAACACCACCAAGTTATCATGAAAATCAACAAAAGATTTCACGTAACAGAAAATCAAACAAAAATAATGATTTGTAAAAAGGCTTACAATAATGTATTAAATATCCACCTCATTACATGTTTTGAAGAAATTGGCTAGGGAGGCAAAAGAAATTACATCACTTCAATTGGAATTAAATAACTATTTGAAAAGGAATTAAGTGAACTAATTCAGGGATGAATGCAAAAGTAAATTAGACTATGGTGTTTCGGAACTGGCACCAGAAGAAGCCAACTGAGCTGGTCACAATTTATTATTTATGGGTGGCACAGTGGTTAGCACTGCTGCCTCACAACCCCAGAGACCCGGGTTCATTTCCCACCTCAGGCAACCGTCTGTGTGGAGTTTGCACATTCGCACTGTGTCTGCGTGGGTTTCCTCCGGGGTGTTCCGGTTTCCTCCCACAGTCCAAAAACGTGCAGGTTAGGTGAATTGGCCATGCTAAATTGCCCATAGTGTTAGGTGAAGGGGTAAATGTAGGGGAATGGGTCTGGGTGGGTTGCTCTTTGGAGGGTGGACTAGTTGGGCCGAAGGGCCTGTCTCTACATGTACGTAATATAAGTGAAAGTTGAAATAATTTTTAAAAATATTTTCATCCTTATTCTTAAATAAATTTACTTGGGAAAACAAATCAACCAACAACCACTTAATTTTGTCTCCTTGGTCACTTAGCTATATCAGTTATTCAATAAGTACTAAAATTGTGTATTTAAATATACAATGCAAAGTCAAATTATTTTCAAAAATATTTAAGAACAAACCAATACTTTCAAAAGTAATAGACATTTGGCAATACAGAGCTTGAGTATTGTTGAAAATAAATATTGTCAAAGCTATTTGTCTTGCATTCATCGTGCTTCTCCTTAAATTGGTATTCTTGCAAATTGTCCTGATGAGGGCAAGGTGAAAATATGAAATGAAAAATGCCTACGTTTTAAGCAATTTTCAAAATTATTAAAAAATAATGATTAATTCATGGAAAAGTCTTATAATTACTTACACTTACTAGAGAGTTTGAGCTATAGGGCAGGGCTGAATAGGCTGGGGTTATTTTCCCTGGAGTTTCGGAGGCTGAGGTTTGCGAATCATTAGGGGCATGTATCAGATGAGTATCCAAGATCTTTTCCGTGGGATGGGAGAGTCCAAAGCTAGAGGGCATAGGTTTAAGGTGAAAGAGGAAAGATTTAAAAGGGACAGAAGGGACAACCTTTCCATGAAGAGGGTGGTGTGTGTATGGAATGAACTACTAGAGGAAGTGGTGGAAGCTGGTACAATTACACCAGAAAAGGCATTTTAATGGGTACATGAATAGGAAGGGTTTAGAGGGATAAGTTTAGAGGGTTGACAGTGTGAACCTTTTCCCGCGTATGGAGTCGGGTATTACAAGGGGGCATAGCTTTAAATTAAGGGGGGGTAGATATAGGACTGAAGTTAGGGGTAGGTTCTTCACTCAGCGAGTCGTAAGTTCATGGAATGCCCTGCCAGTAGCAGTGGTGGACTCTCCCTCTTTATGGGCATTTAAGCGGGCATTGGATAGGTATATGGAGGATAGTGGGTTAGTATAGGTTAGGTGGGCTTGGATCGGCGCAACATCGAGGGCCAAAGGGCCTGTACTGCGCTGTATTCTTCTATGTTCTATGTTCTATGTTCTATGTTCTATGTTCTATGTTCTATGATATAGGCCAAATGCTGGTAAATGGGACTAGATTAATTTAAGATATCCAGCCGGCATGGACAAGTTGGACCAAAGGGTCTGTTTCCGTACTGTACATCTCTGTGACTCTGTCACTCTATAAATGTATTGTGAAATTCTTACCAAAAGCGAAATGAATGCTGGAAATCTGAAATGACAAATAAAAACACAAATGCTGGAAAACCTCAACTGGACGAGTTTGGAAAACCTCAACTGGACGAGTTTGGAAAAGAGGAAAGAAAATCAAGTCATGGGCCATTTTTTTGTCTGGGAATGAAAATGAATTTCAATATACAAAAATCCACACTTTGGATTTTTTTTCTGAAGGAAATTTGACTTTTCCTCTGAATTCTTATCCCCAAGCCATTTTTATTCTGGGAATTTTAGGGGTCAGAAATGCCTCATGTTCAAAATTCTCAGGCACACTACTGATTCTCCTTTATAAATGCTTGACAAATGTCAGATTTCCACTGAGATGCCATTTTCATCTGGTGGTAGAGAATTTCAGAAGCTCTCTAAAACATTCTGGGTGTGCTAGTACATGAGGAGAATTAAAAAGCCAACCAATGTGTTGGGAGCATTTTGATAAGTGTATGGAAAGCATTTTCACACCTTCAAATGTTTATTGTTATTTGTAGTTTAGTTAAAAAAAAGAACGTAAATGCAACTATTCATTTACTTTAAACAGATTACCTCTTCGTTGTCTCAGTGTCATAGAGTCATAGAGATGTACAGCATGGAAACAGACTCTTCAGTCCAACCCGTCCATTCCGACCAGATATCCCAACCCAATCTAGTCCCACATTCCAGCACCCGGCCCATATCCCTCCAAACCCTTCCTATTCATATACCCATCCAAATCCCTCTTAAATGTTGCAATTGTACCAGCCTCCACCACTTCCTCTGGCAGCTCATTCCATACATGTACCACCCTCTGCATGAAAAAGTTGCCCTGTAGGTCTCTTTTATATCTTTCCCCTCTCACCCCAAACCTCTGCCCTCTAGTTCTAGACTCCCTGACCCCAGGGAAAAGACTTTACCTATTTACCCTATCCATGCCTCTCAATTTTGTAAACCTCTATAAGGTCTTCTGAAGCAAGGCTCTCTAGACACGAAATACGATCTCTGCTTTCTCTTCACAGATGATGCCAGACCTGCTGAGTTTCTCCAGCAATTTCTATTTTTCTTTTCCATATGTTTGTTTGCTTTAAACAGTTGAGCTGATATGTTTCCTGCATTAATTACAACAGTGAATGTCCTTCAAAACAAATCTCTTGGCTGTAAATTACTGCAAGAACATCTCAAGCTTGAGAAAAGGTATCATATTAGAACATAGAACAGTACAGCACAGAACAGGCTCTTCAGCCCACGATGTTGTGCCGACCATTAATCCTCATGTATACACCCTCAAATTTCTGTGACCATATGCATGTCCAGCAGTCTCTTAAATGTCCCCAATGACCTTGCCTCCACAACTGCTCCTGGCAACGCATTCCATGCTCTCACAACTCTCTGTGTAAAGAACCCACCTCTGACATCCCCTCTATACTTTCCTCCAACCAGCTTAAAACTATGACCCCTCGTGTTAGCCATTTCTGCTCTGGGAAATAGTCTCTGGCTATCGACTCTATCTATGTCTCTCATTATCTTGTATACCTCAATTAGGTACCCTCTCCTCTTCCTTTTCTCCAATGAAAAAAGTCTGAGCTCAGTCAATCTCTCTTCATAAGATAAGCCCTCCAGTCCAGGCAGCATCCTGGTAAACCCTCTGAACCTCTGAACCCTCTCTAAAGCATCCACATCTTTCCTATAATAGGGCGACCAGAACTGGATGCAGTATTCCAAGTGCGGTCTAACCAAAGTTTTACAGAGATGCAACAAGACCTCATGACTCTTAAACTCAATCCCCCTGTTAATGAAAGCCAAAACACCATATGCTTTCTAAACAACCCTTTCCACTTGGGTGTCCTTTTTAAGGGATCTATGTACCTGCACACCAAGATCCCTCTATTCCTTCACACTGCCAAGAATCCTATCCTTAATCCTGTACTCAGCTTTCAAATTCGACCTTCCAAAATGCAGCACCTCACATTTAACCAGGTTGAACTCCATCTGCCACCTCTTAGCCCATCTCTGCATCCTGTCATATTAATGGAAGTTTCCACTGTAATCCTAACATTTGTTTCAAGTAAAGGCTTAGTAGAATTGACTCTCGGATCTGACCTGCAATGACAATGATTCTTGTAACTCTTTTTAATAAAGTTTTTTTTTTCCATTTGTGAGGGATTTTAGTTTATCTTGCCCTAATCCAATTAGCTATTCAAATTTGCTGAACAAAGATTAAAAATAGTTTGGGTCGGCGTTTTAACAATCTATTATTAAGATGAAATGTTGAACAGGATTTTTCTCTTGTGAGCACAGTTTTGCAAGTTGAGCCATTTCATGACTCAAAAGCTATACTCCTGACTATTGTCCAGCTTTCTCTGAAATTGTTTGTCTTTTCCAATAGGGTTTAATTTTAAGTAGTGAACCAGTGTGGGAGAAATATAGATATCAAAGTAATGAGGAGGCTTGCCTCGATTCTTAGTGACAGCAGCATCGTTCCCCTGAATCTCATTCCCTCACCACACAAGTTGCCCAAAAAAACAAAATTAATCTTTCATTGCCACTCACCCTGTATCTATTGTATGCAGTCCTTAGATTTTATATAATTTAAATGGCAAATATTTTATGCACTTTGAGGAAAATAAAGAAATATCATGAATGAATGGTTTACCTATTCTACTGAAAACCATTGATGCTTGAAACTCAGCCAAGCATTCAGAAAAACCAGAGCGTGAAGAAAACGTATATCCTGAGATTTCCATGGGAATCATGGAACCATTCCCTGCATGAAGAATGATGGCTGTGGTTGTTGAAGGTCAAACAGCTCAATTCAAGGACATCACTGCAGGAGTTCCCTGGGGTAATGTCACTGACCCAATACTACTGTCAGCTGCTTACTTAATGAACATGTTTGCACCATAGGGTCAGAAATGTAGATATTCACTGCTGATTGCACAATGTTCTGCGCCATTCATGACTCCTCAGATACTGAAGCAGCTTATATTTAAATACGGCATGACCTGGACAACATCTAGGCTTGGGTTGGTAAATGTCAGGCAATGAGTATCTCAAACAAGAGAGAATCTGACTCTCACCCCTTTACATTGCCATCAATTAATCTCACACTATTAACTTTGTGGGGGTTACTATAAAATAGACACTGTACTTGTCCAGCCACATAAATACTATGGCTAGAAGAGTAGGGTAGAATATGAATCTTTGATGGTGAGTAAATCACTTTCCTGTCTTGCAAGTGCCTGTACACCATCTGTAAATTATAAGTCAGGCTGCCTGGATATTTGCATCATCCGGCAAAAAAGCAATACGCTTGATTAGCACACTGCCCTCCACCTTCTATATACTCTTCCCTTCACCACCAAAACATGGTGGCAATGTGTATCATCAACAAGATGCATAACAATTACTCAACAAGGCTTCTCCAATAATACCTTCCAAATGCTTGATATCTGGAAAGGCAGTGTAGAGAATACGATCCTCTGCAAGTTCATAAATGTTGGCTAGAACATGAGGATATGTACAGGATCTTGGGTTTAATTGGTCCTTTGCAAGTCTATGCACATTCTGTGCTCCAAACCTGTGGATTAGAAATTGCACCTTAACCCTTCTGATCCATAGTCGAAAAGGCTTTCATTGAGTCATAATCTTCACCAGAATAAGGTTTATAAATTTATTTAACTGAAAAATTAGTTTACTAGATGAATGAGATCTGATGGGCCGAACAGTTGTTTTTTTTAAATTTATAGTTTAAGGCAGTTGCACTTTTAATTTTCATGGCTAGAACCTGACTATGGTCATCAGTCAGTTCAAATGGTGAGTTCACGTAGCAGATCACAATCACTGCATGCTCTTGCTGGCTTTGTATTGCAAGGCCCATCTAGCGTCCCCAAAAGAATTGCCATGTTTGTACGTTTCTAACAGAAAACTAACATTGAAAACTAGCAACCTTGATTCCTATTTGGACTGTTTACTTAACCAGTGTTACATTGTATCAGGATGTTGTTAGATTGTCTAAAATATTACCAATTGGCAAAAATTCATACATCCATCATGGCATCCATCCTAAAATTTTGAATCATAGAATACCTACAGTGTGGAAGCACGCCTTTGGCCCATCGAGTCCACACCGACCCTCCGATTTCACCCAGATAAAACTCTTACCATATCTCTGTAAACCTGCATTTCCCAAGGCTAACCCACCTAGCCTACACATCCCTGGACATGATGGGCAATTTAGCATGGCCAATCCACCTAACCTCCACAACTTTGGACTGTGAGAGGATACCGAAGCACCTGGAGGAAACCAATGCAGACACGGAGAGAATATGCAAGCGATACCCAGAGTCGCCCAAGGGGGTGAAATTGAACCTGGGTGCCTGGTGCTGTGAGGCAGCAGTGCTAACCACTGAGCCACCTATATATTACTATGAACATTTATTAAAAATATATAGCTCCAAAAGGTAACCATGATGATTTTTCATTTATTCAACTTATTGCCTCTGACTACACTATCATGCAAGCAGCCAATGAACATACTGAGTTGAGAACACTGTTGAGAAAAAAATGCCAATATAGAATTCAAACTTAAAAAGACAAATAAAAATTAAACCTTAGTTATTAATCACTTCTTTCATGCATAGATGTGAACATCTGTAATGTATTCAACAAAAGAACATGACTACAGTATGGGTCAAATTATTCAATGTGTATTAGCTGAAGCACAAAAGAAAACTTTCTTGCCAAAAGATTATAATGTTACAAAAGGAATTGGACTTCACGCGGTCTTCCAAAAAACATCCTCAAAACTTTGTTTGAAGACTGATTCACATTAACATTATGACGTGCAAGTTTGATGGCTGACAGCCGTGAATTATAATCTACTCAGTCCGACAAAAAGGCTAGCCAAAAAAGTAATCAGTTCTGAGCTGAAGAGTGCTTGCTATGGCTGATACACTAATGATTTCCTGCATTAGGTTTTCGAGCTGGATATTTATTTCAACAGAACTGGAGATCCAGCCCAGCTGCAGAAAAAGAGAAACACATAACTTTTATTTTACAATTGCTTATTTATAAGATCTTCCTTAGAACTGAAAACATATAAGCAAAATCTTATCAATAATACTGGGAAACAAACACTTAACCTGGTTCTTGTGACAGCAGTTCAATGTAGGCATTAACTTCTGTTTAAAATAAATGGGTTAATATCTCTGCTGAGATATTGGACAAATATTAGAGCAAGGTCATATGAATCTCATTATATGGTCAACTTTCTGTCATACAGTCCGTTTCGCTCCTGTTGATGGCCTATTTGCAGATTCCATGCTCATCCTGGGGAGAGAGACATGGGGACCTAATTCACTGCTCATTTTTTTGCAGTTTGCCCTATTCTTGTTACTCTTAGGGGCCCGTTAAGAGAAACCTTGTGATTTGTCTGGGGTAGCAGTAGAAATGACCATGCATATGGTAAATCGAGGCATAATGCTGTAGTTTCTCCCCCATCTCACCTTGTGCTTCCTCTGAGCTCATCTCTCATCATTGAGACTCAGCTATTGCTCCCTTGTTTGTAATCCAACTAAACTGCTAACACACTCAAGCTTCCTCTCCTTTTTCCTTCTCTCCTCAGGTACAATTCCTCTTTCTAAATCAGCTTTTTCAACACAATAACACTGGACCCACCATCCTTGCAGACAACCAGCCCATTTCCTAGCTTGTGTTGTTATCGCTTAACTACATGTCCATACCCAACTTTCCTTAAACATAGTGTTTAAATCCCAAAGTTTCACTCTGGCTACAGTACTGAAATATATCTCACCATAATCATAACTGGCATTGTATCTGATCGTAATAAATATAAACTATTCGTCTGCAGTGTTCTTAACCTGTCTGTAGCCTTTGACATGGTTAACCACATCCCATCTCTGATGTCTTTCCAGCATTGTCCAGCTGAATGGGACTGTACTTGCCTGGTTTCTTTATCTAATCATATCCAGAGGACCACTGTATTGGCTTCTCTTCGCTTCGGCTCCATTACCTCTGGTATCATCTATCCTCAGGCCCCTCCTCTTTCTCAACTACGGGCAGACCATCAGGAGGAAGAGCATTACGTAAAAGTGCTACATGCGCAGATTTGGGGCAAACTGGCCAATGAGCCCTTAATGAATTGCCTTTCATGCAATATTACTGGTTTTGTAGGTTTTGCACTCACAGTGGTTTTGATATCAGTGCCAGTTTCTGTTTTCAGTGACTCAGGTAGCATTTCTGCCTTGATGTTGATAGCTTGTGATATCAAATCCATTTAGTCTTGAAGAAAAAGCTAGACTGACAGCTCATTGCAGTATGAGGTGCGGTTTTCCAAATGAGATGTTAAACTAAGATCATCTGTCTTCACAAGTAGATGGAAGTGATCATACTTTCACTATATATTTCAAACCAAAGCACAGAGTTCTTTCCGTTTCCTTGGGCAACATTTATCCTTCAACCACCATGAAAGGCAAGTATTTCTTTATGTTATTTAAATGAGCTCAACATCAATATTTGGGGCTGAATCCCAAACTGAGAACAAAAGGACACCTGGTGGTTTTCAGTAGCACCTCTGGCAGATCAAGACTTCAGGAACAGTTTAATCTAAAGATGCATTTAATGAATTAATCCAGAAAAAATGGTATGAAGTGATTCTTCTAGGCCATGGAGCAAGGGTGTGCTGAAGATAAAGTGCATTGTTCTATATAAAGATGGGCTTTGTGCATATAATTTCTACACCACCTTGTCAAAAGGCATCAAGGTCTTCCTTCACAAACAAGGAAGTGGGAAGTTAATGTTAGAATTGATGTGTGTTTAATGGTGCATACCTGCACTTACAGCACAGGTAGAAGTTCATTGACTGCATGACAAGCCAGTCATTATACTTTAAGTATGATTACATTTCTCCAAACCGTCCCCTTGAAGACAACAAAAAATGAATGTATAATAATTTGCAGAATTAACAAGTCACCAATATACATAGTTAGAAAGAAAATTATAACTTATTAAGATCAATCGGATAAGTCCAGTCCATTCCACCTTCATGATTCTCTACATGTGCACTGCATTACAGTCTGTAAATTGTGCAGATCATCTAATGGTACATGTGCACTGTATCATTGGCAGTTCTTTTAGCATCTGTTTGTTGTCTGGGCGATATTCCTTCTTCAGGCAGTGTCATTGCTATGAGAAATCCTGTTGCCATATTAATTGTTGTTGCTGACCCATTTCTGTCACTGGTGAAGAGTGAACCTCTCCAATCAATGGTCATTCTGTGCTCTGTGCAGGTGGTGAGACTGTTCCTGTGATCTGTGATTGTGTTCCTATATTTAGCTATTAATACTTAGTACGTATGATTGATGCAACAAAATTTTATCACAGGTCCCAAGTTGTGCACGGGTGACTTTTGTTGATAGTGCTGAGTGTTCGTTCAATGCTTGACTCTGACAATAACAGCATTTTTAACAAACTTTAGATAGCTGAAAAATGTGTTGTTGGAAAAGCGCAGCAGGTCAGGCAGCATCCAAGGAGCAGGAGAATCGACGTTTCGGGCATGAACCCTTCTTCAGGATTCATGAGTCCATGCATTCCATAAGTATGTTCTGCCCTCAAGTATTAGTTTGTACAAATCTATGATGGATTTGCTTGATTTCATTTCAATCCTTTTGGGTGAGTTTCACTGCTGCTGCAGCCTTTCCATTTGACCAGGGTTAGTGTGGAGGTGGTGGATGAATTGGGGGTCATTGTCACCCATCACAATATCTGGAATGCCATAATGACTGAAGTGTGCTTTCAGTCTTACTGGTAGTCATTGACAATAGCTGGTTTAACTCTCAGTACAGAGAATAGCAGTCAACATTAACCGCAGTGACAAGAGTTCCTGGAGGAGTAAAAATACCTACTCCAAGAGATTCTACCATAGTCTGTCTGGGACAAAGTATGTTATAAGCAACTCATTCGCTTGCTCAGATTGGTATTCATTACAATTATTGCACTGGCTGATATGGCCCTTTATTCCATTGCCCATGTTTGGCCTGTACAGCTATTCTCTTGCTTTTCTCTGGTCGAGATTCAATTTCTTAATGGCTTGCATTGATGCATCTCAGTTTCTGTTTTCCAAAATCCATTGGGAAAAGGACTCTAGTTCCTTTGTCAAAGATGCTATCCTTAGCTATCACTTCATCTCCATATGCCCAAAATTCTCTTGTAGCCACCAGTGTGTCCCTAAAGGTTTCAGGCCATTCTTTCATCATTATTTCGGGCAGCACTTGGAGAGTTGTATCTTGAAGCATAGCTTGTTTAGTTTGAGCAAGATGCTTTTCTTCCAGATTAAATGCTGAGTTGATAACTTGGTTTGTCAACTAGTTGCTTCTCATTGAATCACACTCTGTTTAAGCACACTCTGTTTAAGCACTTTCAAATTTCTGCAATGGGAATGCTACTCTCAACAGCATGTTGGCAACCTATATCTATTTGCCCTGCTTGGGTGTCAATGTTCAGATAGTATTTCTGAAAATGAGATAGCTTTCCATGCAAGTGTATTGAAGCAGATATAAATGAAGTGGTTTGTAGTCAGAATTGACTGTCACTTCATCTCTCCAAAACAGATATTGATTAAAATGCCAGACACCTTTTCTCTAGCTGAGCATAACATTATTCAGTTTCTGTAACACTCTAATGAAATTGCAATGTCGTTGCTGCACAAGGGTTGCTCTATGTCCTGTTACTATCATTGCACTACAACATGTCTTCCTCATTAACGTCATACACTGGCATTGTCTCACTAGTTTAGTTACAGTGAAAATTACTTCTTGTTCAGTGCCCCAGTGTTGCTGCATATCCTTTGGAGGGAGCTTGTATGGAAGTTCATATTGTGTTGACAAATTAGGCAAAACCTTTACTGTAAAATTCACAAAACTAACAAATACTTGCAATGCTTCCACATCTGTGGGTCATTGCAGCTCTGCTATAGCTCTCACCTTACCAGGAGCCACGTAAAGTCCTTTTTTCTGTCAGCACATGGCCTATGTATTGAACTGCAGGTACTTCTGTTGTAAACACTTCCTCTTCAAATTCATTTAATGAGCTCTCTCATGCAGTAGCATGAGTTTCTGGTTGCTTTGTGAGGGCTTCTTCTATTATAACTTCATAGCCTTTCAAATTACCTCAAAAGCTTTCACCCTGGAAAGATCCCTGACTATTATTCAGCTTCACCTGCTCACTGGGTCAGAATGATTTCTGCCTTGGCAAGTAATGACAACATTTTTCAAAGGCTACCATCTGGATAGAGTATTCTTTATTGTGATGCTTTGGACTTACTTATAATCTCAGCTTTTCATTTTTTTTTCATTGCTACCATACTGATCAAAACATTCAATATCTGTAGAAACATCTAGAATCTATTCAGGAGTCTAAGCTGAGTGGCCTATAAAATGCTACAGTTCACTTCTGGCATGTTTAGGGTTATAGACTAAGCTTTAGACTTACTTCAGCTGAGATGAGAAGATTTGCTTATGTTCTACTGTCTGGATCTCCACATCTTCATTGCACTGGGCTTAGTCTGTCCTGTTGGAATGAATATTGTTCCATCATATAGACCCAACCATACCTTCAAAGAGTCTATCTTTGGATCATTATCTTGAGTGGATTGCTATAGACCTGTGAAGCTTATGATGTTGCATAAAGCACCGCTGTCTATCTGACATTTCACGTTTGCTTGATATTCTCCTTCTAAAGTCATCACTCTAACAGTCACAAACCATTTATCACCTTTAAACTGATAACACAAACATGTTGGATGGTAGAGAGTGTTTCATCAAAATCATAGCCAACATCTCTGCAACAGACATATTTACAGGTTTGTTTTGCATATTAACAATCATATGCAAAGTGATTCAATTTGTTATGGTGAGATCAGTGCTTTCTTTATGCTGGCCATGCTTCTTTTTCCTTAATGCTATGTTCTCCATTATATTGTGTATACCCTACTCTCTGGTTTTGAACTTTCTACTGAATCTTACGCAAATATTCCTTTCTTTTGTCCAATCCTGTTGCTGACAATTGACAATTTCAGAGTCCTTGCACATGTCAATAGCATTTTTAAGAATAGGTTTTGTCCCCTCTCAGCAAATATGCTCTGACTGCAGGATCTTTCATGCCTACAGTATCCTTCAGTTGTCCAAGCTCTTACAAGTCACCTCACTGCATCAGTGTGGCATTTACTGAACCAATGTTTTTCTCTCTCCCAAGATCTGATGTTCACCGTCTCCCATTGGTATGTATATTTGAATATGGATTTCAAAGGATGTCATAAAAGCTTTCAAATTCTTTCCTATCTGGCTTTTCTGCTCATCAGTAAAATCTAGGCTACGATACAATTGTAGGAGAAAGTGAGGACTGCAGATGCTGGAGATCAGAGCTGAAAATGTGTTGCTGGAAAAGCGCAGCAGGTCAGGCAGCCTCCAAGGAACAGGAGAATCGACGTTTCGGGCATAAGCATGAGGACACACTTTCCTCATTCCTGAAGAAGGGCTTATGCCCGAAACGTCGATTCTCCTGTTCCTTGGATGCTGCCTGACCTGCTGCGCTTTTCCAGCAACACATTTTCAGCTATGATACAATTGTAGCTCTTTTTCCCCAACACAAAGAGATTGCTATCCTTGTTTGCTCAGGTTTGTTTAAGTTAATTATGTAGCCATTTTATAGCTTTGCCGTAATGAGTTGAAAAATTTCAATTCTATTTCAAATTACCTTTCATTTTCACAGCAGCAGGGAGTGATTCCAAGTTTTAAATTGCTGTTTTATTTAAACTTCCTTGCTATTTAATTCAGTAATACTTACAGCTCGAAATATCCACACATTTCAGCTACACTGTTCCTGACACCAAGTGATGAGCATTTATTGGTTGCCACGGACTATATACAAAGGCACTTGCTACAGAAGTAGTGGGTACATAGTTAGCCAGTTAGTACACTAAGGGTTCAAATGCATTTCTTCAAATAGGGAACTCACTCTTAATTTCTGAGTGCTTCCTGGTGTCCTATGGATCCCTGGACCTGATGTCTTGCATCCTAGGATCCTAAAAGATGTAGCTACAGAGATAGTGAATGCATTGGGTGTAAATTTCCAAAATCCTTAGATTCTGGAGAATTCTTGGAGATTTGGAAATCTGACCATGTGACAAAAGAAAGGAAGGCAAAACAGATAACTAAAGGCTGATTAGCCTGACATTGATTGTTGGGAAAAATATTGGAATCAATTATTGAGGAAATAATATCTACACATTTGGAAAATCAAAATCTAATCAAGCAGAGTCAGGATAGCTTTTTCAAAGGGAAATTGTGTCTGACTAATTTATTAGAGTTTTTTTGAGGAAGACACAACCAGAGTGGATAGAGGGCAATTTGTAGGCTTCGAGAAGGTGTTCAACAAGGTGTTTCATAGAACATTAAGTCACAAGATAAAAGTCCTTGTTGTTGGAGGTAGTATATTGGTATTGATAGAGAATTAACTAATGAGCAGGAGCCAATGAGTCAAGATAAGGGATTTGTGTTTCACTTTGGCAACCTGCAACCAGTGGAGTTTCACAGGATTCAGTGCTGGTACTGTAACTGTGTAGGTGTATACATAAATGCTGGCCAGCCAATGACATCCATGTCCTATGAGAGAATATTTTAAAATGAAGGTGGTTGGGCCAAGGTCACTACCCTGACAAATTCCTGCAGAGACGTCCTGGAACTGAGATGACTGATCTCCAACAACCACAATAATTTTCCTTTGTGCTTGAAGACTCCAGCTTATGAAGAGTTTTCCTCCTGTTTCCCAATGACTCCAGTTTTGCTTGGTCCTCTTGATGCCAAACCCAGTCAATTTGACATCAAGTGCTCTCTCACTTCACCTCTGGAGTTTAGCTGTTTGTTTCATATTCGAAGCAAAGCTGTAATAATGTCAGGAGCTAAGCTGCCCTGGCCAAACCTAAACCAAGCATCAGTGAGCAGGTTACTAGTAAGTAGGTGCTACTTAATAACACTGTTGATGACCCTTTTCATCGCTTTAATGATGATTGAGAATTGACAGGTGGATTGGTAATTGTCCATATTGGATTGGTCTTGCTTTTTGTGTACAGGACATACCTGGGCAAATTTCCACACTGTCGGAAGATGTAGCCAAACCGGAACAGCTTGGGGAGTGGCATGGCAAGATTTGGAGCAGATGTCAATAGTGCTATAATTGGAATATTGTTGCTTCTCATAGTCTTTGCAGTATCCAGATGCTTTCAGCTGTTTCTTGATGTCATGTGGAATGCATCAAATTGACTTAAGACATCTATGATCCTGGGGACCTATGCAGTTTCATCCACTCGGCACTTCTGCCTGAAGATTGTTTCAAATGGTTGAGCCTTATCTTTTGCACTGATGTACTGGGTTTTCCCACCATTGAGAATGGGGATACTGGTGGAGCCTCCACCTCCGGTAAGTTCTTTAGCTGTCACTTGCCATTCACAACTAGGTGTAGCATGACTGCAGAGCTTAGATCTGATTCATTAGTTGTACGATTGCTTAACCCTGTCAACCACTTGCTGCTTCTGCTTTGCACATGCAAGTAGTCCTGTGTTGTGACTTCACCAAACTGACATTTTTCGTTACGCCCGGTGTTGTTCTTGGCATGCCCTCCTGCACTCTTCTTTGATCCAGGGCTGATCCCCTCGCTGGTAAAGTGGGGAATATGTGCTGCCACCTCTGTTACCAGGACAGAACATGCTGATTGTTGTGTCTGGAATGTTGTATGTAAGGCACAGTTCCATGACTATGACTATGTTGGGCTGTTGCTTGACTAGTCTGTGAGAAAACTCTGCCAAGGTGTTAGATAGGAAGGATTGCAAGGTCATTAAAAGTGAATTTGTCCTTGTTGCTTCTCAATCAAATCAATGCCAGTTAACCCTTCTGGTTTCATTGTTTTGAAATATTTTTTAGCAATTTTCTGAAACTAAGTGACTTGTTAGACCATTTCAGAAGGCAGAGTCAACATTACTATGGAGTACAATTCCTTTTCAAGTCATGTATAGGTCAGACAAGGTACCTTTAAGTTTTTCTTCTTTCAATAAAAACATTTGAAAGCCAAACGTGTTGTTCAACAATTAACAATGATTTTATTTGTTTAAATTCCAGTATCTGCTATGGTGGGATTCAAACCTATATGCCCTGACCTTTATCTGGGTGTCTGGATTACTTGTCCCATAAGAACACCACTGTACCATCACCTCCCTAAACAGGTACATCGAACAATTTGGAAAGCAAATGGGATACTGCAAAAGGATTTGAGCGTGGAAGTGTTTTTTCAATTGAGCAAGACATCGATGAGATTCACTTGACATATTATGTGCAGTCTAGTTCCCTTGTTGAAAGAAGGCTATACTTTCCATAGAGGAAGTGTAGTGGAGATTTACCAGACTAATTCCTGGATAATAAGACTGTGTTATGGGGAGACAGTATTTTCTAAAGTTTCAAAGAATGAGGGTGAAATGACTCCACAGAGGCCTGTATCCCATCACCGAGTCATCCTTTATTTACATGTGCATAGTTCTTGACACTGGCCTGGTTTCCTGAGAGCCAGCTCTCAGACTGAACAGCACCCTGACACGCCTATTTATATCTGTCAGCCAGGGCTCCCTGATTGAACCAGTTACATCCCCAGAGATCTCACATTCTATGAAGTCCACCTAGCTAAGTAAGTTACAATCATTACTGAGGGATGATCTCATATAAGTTTACAAACTTCATGTAAGAATAGATCAAGTAAATGCAGAAAGGTTGTTTTCTTTTGCTGTTGAATCTAGAACAAGGGGAGCATAGTTTCAGAATAAAAGACACGCCATATTTGACTGAGATGAGTTAAACTTCTTCATTCAGAGGGTGGTGAATTTTTAGCTATTATCAATCCCAAAGGACTGTGGAAGCTCAATCATTAAGTAACATCAAATAAGAGATTGATAGATTTCTAGCCACTACTGGTATCAAGGGAATAACATAGGAATATGGCTTTCAGGTTGATGATCAACCATGATCTAGAATTGCAGAGTAGGTTTGATAAGCCTTGGGATTCCTGAAACATTGACTCTCCTCCTCTTCGGATGCTGTCTGACCTACCGTGCTTTTCTAGTGCTACACTTTTCGACACTGGGAGGCAGAATGGCTTACACAGGCTTTTATTTTCATATGATCCTGATAGTAAGAGAGAACACACCAGTTTGTAATGAGTATGTGAAGAGGGAGGTCTTAGACACCGCACTGGGAAGTTAAATTTGATAAGGTACTGTGGACAGATGTAAATGCAGGATTACCACAGTACATAAGGAGATGAAGATGCTTAGAGTGTCAAAGCAAGTTGTCACAGAGACAATGTATGTGCAGACACCCATAGCTCAGAGGTTCCAGACTGGTGTCTCAATGTACTATTAGCAATGCTGGCTTCAAACTTTAAGGGTGCTATACAAATCCAAGTTGTGTTTTTTCGCAAGACATGATGTAAAGAGAAACAAGGAATCAGGAGATCAAATACCTTTTCTTAAAAAAAAGGTGCAACTGTAGCCCTGTAAAAGCTGGTGATAATGAATGGATTGTTAAGTTTAATTTAATTATTTGTAACAATCAGGGATATACTCAACTACAATATAATACTTCTGAGGCAAAGTTGATGCACCTGCAAATTGTCATCGGGGGAATAACAACAGCACTGGAATAATTGGAAGATCATTTGGACAATTATGATATATTTTTGATTGTCTCATCTTCACGCCATAGATGAGTACATTCATATTTTTTAACATGTATTTGTTTTAAAGACACTAGCTGATGATTATGCTAATTGACATCACAGCTTGATACACAATTTAAAATGCTGACCTGCCAATGGCGTTTTGTAAGACGTCCTGACTACATCTAGTGTTGTTAAAAGTGCTATTTAATGACTCATTAATTGCACCATTACTCGGACTGCTCAGCAGATGTTACTTAACTGTTACAAACAAAATATAAAGGCAGCCATATTAGACAATCTTCCAAAAATGTCCCAAGCCTTTATTCACTGTCCTTCATATACCCAACTCTTTATATGTAATCCCATTTAATTTTGCACTATTCTGTACATGACTTTGTATTAAGTATTCTTGTTTATACACCCTGGTTTAGATTCTGCATGTTTCAGTGCGGAGTCTTCAATCAGATTGGTTGTTGAGACATTTTTTCCCTCTTCACACATGTATTCGCTTCCGGTGTTGAAGCCATGATGTGGAGGTGCCAGTATTGGATTGGGGTTTGCAAAGTTAAAAATCACACAACACCAGGTTATAGTCCAACAGGCTTAATTGAAAGTACAAGCCTTCGGAGCACTGCTTCTTTGTCAGGTAGCCAACACAGGTTGCTACCTGATGAAGGAGCAGCACTCCAACAGCTTGTACTTTCAAATAAACCTGCTGGACTATAACCTGGTGTTGTGTGATTTTTAACTTACTGTATTGAAGCCATAGCACTGAAAGGGATATCTAGTTAGTGTAAGTACTACTCAAAAGTGCAGAAAATGTTGAAGTAATTGTAAGTTTCATGAATTGTGCATACTGTTCTTTCACCACTGAAGACAACTTCTTGGTCAATGTGTGTTTAATTTTAATTTAAGAAAGTGCAATGCATTGAGATTTAGAAGAATACTATAGTACATGACATGAGTACTCCATAAATAGTGTAGAAATAACTAATGGTGAAGTTGATTATAAATTTTGAGTTTCAGAAGATTTAGCCTTTAATAAAACAAATAAAATGTGAAATCCATTGTCCAAACAGTAAGAATAGGTTTAATTGTACTCCAGTTGTGTTCAGTTTTGGTCATTGAATTACAAGAGAAACCATCATTCACTCGATAAAGAGAAGGGTCACAAGACTGATGGGTGGTGAGGACTTCAGATATGCGGACGGACTGGAGAAAATTGGTTCTCCAGCATTGAAAGGTGATAGTGTACAATTGAGTTTTCTCAGCTGAATAAAATGATGAAGCACATCTAAATTACTGCTGAGCAAAAAAGGAGCTCAGGTTTAACAGAATGAAAGGTAAACTTTAGTCTGGGATTAGCAAGTTCTTTTCGACACAATGGAGTCAATTTTTACCTGCCTCAGTCAGCTGGGTGGGAATGGTCTCAAATTGAGGTCACTCATTTCAGCATCACATGGACCTCAACAATAGAATTCTGACAGCATGAAAGCAGGCCATTCAGCCCATCTAGTCCACAATAATCCTCTGAAGAGCATCTCATCCAGACCCAACCTTAGAACTCTACATTTCGCATGGCTAACCCAGACATCTTTCAACTGTGGGAGGAAACCAGAGGACACCCCAAGAGACACAGGGAAATATGCAGACTCCACACTGACACTCTCTTAAGAGTGGAATCAAACCCAGGTCCCTGGCACTGCGAGACAGCAGTGCTAACTGCTGAGCCACCTCATCTGTTCTGGCCTGATCAGTTCAACAGCCATTAGATATCCATAATGCTGACAAATGTTAAGTGTTTTGCCCTTTCTGAGATGTAACACAGGGGTCTATGATCCAAGTATGAACTTCATTTGCTTTCTTCGATTGGATCGGATCAAGTTCCAATCCGTTCCGACAATAATGAAGCAGAATAGATTCAATGCAAGTAATAATGTTGAATTTATGCCCCAAGCATGTTTAACAGCCATTTTCTCTGCCAGCTGAATATTCTTATAATGCAAGAAATCTTTGTCTGGCTGGGATACAAATAAGTTTGAGTATGTGCTATCACAAATTTTAGTGGTCCCAAGTAATGGTCTCATTGTTGCACATGCAATTCCCCACTCAACCTCTAGTATTCTTAATGATGGGGGGTTATTTTTGTGTTGAGATTTATTTCAATTCATAATTTGTATTTTTTTTCAGATATCATCCTATCATTATGTCCTTTGTTCAGTACAATTTGGCTAATCTCAGCAGATTTGAGATTGAGTAAAGTGTGATTAATGTGCAATATTGTCCACAAGAAATCCCAAGAACAATTCAAGTCAGATTCCATCTGGACATAACTGGATGCTGAACAATACAAAAACTGACAAAATAAAGCTAGTTGTTGATGAATGGCTGAAGGATATGTGAACAGTTGACTGAGGAGACAAAAGTACCTTTCAGGACTAATTCCAGTCTCCTTATTCCCCTCATAATTCCCTTCCCAGCTTAATACCAGAAAGAAGAACAGAGATGCATTCTTTAGAAATTTTGCACCTTTTGTTTCCAATTTGTCTCCCGCCTCAGACGACTGACTGTGTGGAGTTTGCACATTCTCCCCATGTCTGCGTGGGTTTCCTCCGGGTGCTCCGGTTTCCTCCCACAGTCCAAAGATGTGCAGGTCAGGTGAATTGGCCATGCTAAATTGCCCGTAGTGTTAGGTGAAGGGGTAAATGTAGGGGTATGGGTGGGTTGCGCTTCAGCGGGCCGGTGTGGACTTGTTGGGCCAAAGGGCCTGTTTCCACACTGTAAGTAATCTAATCTAATCTAAGTAATCTAAGTAATTAAATACAAGATGTGTAATTTGTTCAAAGTCTTTGGCTGTTGATTCTTGAGGCCTGTAATGCACCTTTTGGGATCACTGCTGAGAATGGCCCATCTTCCACTCCTTATGGGTGTTGAATCTACTGTTCCTGGTGTATCATTCTCACCTGTGCCCTTGAGATCCTGCTAACTCCAAGGAGATTTGTGACTGTATCGGTGGAGCTGAGTCAACAAATTGTTGAGAAGTACAAGTTGCTGGCTCAGGTTTTCTGTTTTGTTTGTGCTTGTTTGATCATGCCAAAGGCTTGAATGCAAAGTCCAAGTTGACTCTCTGCACTTCACTATCAAAGGCATTGTCCATTAGCAGAGATGTTGATCCCAGGGACCACCTGCCTTGGTTAAATGTTCTCAATCTGAAGAATACCAAGAGAGAGCTACCCATTCTTCTGGTCAACATTAATCCCTCATGTGACATCCATATAAAACTGGTTTTCCAGTCGATACAAAAAACAGAAATTGCTGAAAAGCTCAGCAGGTCTGGCATCATTTGTGGAGAGAAATCAGAGTTAATGTTTTGGCCTCAGTGACTCTTCTTCAGAATTATCTTCCTCTGGTAGTTATCCCATTTATAAAACTGACTCTTATTATCTGAATTGTGAAAAGTTCTCTCTGTCCTAATGCCAGTGCCATTCACTTGAAAGATAAAGCTTTTGCCACAGTGCAGCATTGCACGGGATCCTGGTTGGGAAAAGAGATAAGATTACACTTAACCCAGCCTTTTTTGAGAGCAAAGTGTGTGATTTGATTTAACCATAAAAAGATATGGAGAGGTTGTTAGTATGAAGTTGCAAAATGGTACATTATTTCTGGATTCTGAAGTTTACACTGTCCAATTTCCCTGAGTAGCTCGATTCCCTTGAATTTAGAAGGTTGAGGGATGAATTTATCAAAGTGTCCAAGATATAAAGGGAACAGATAGGATAGATACAGGGTAACAATTCTGATAGTTGGAAATCTGAGCCAAGCCTGAGTGCCAGTGAGTTGCATTGAACATTGGCATTCTGGTAGATCGGAGGATGGGATCTGATCATGTGTGAGGAGAATGGGGCAGGAGTGAGGCTGGAGGGTGGGATCTGGGCATTCCATATGGTGAGATGGCACTTAGGCAGACTCTAGGGAATAGTGGGACCAGGATAGCCACTCCTACAGTTTCCACGGCACTCCCACTTTCCATCTACGATCACGCACCCCCCATACACCCCACCCAGCCATCTGCCATCTCCACGCCTCCCCTACAGCTTCACAGTTTCCCCCAGTCTCATCATCTCCTCTGGTGTAACGTCACTTATTTCTGTCCCCCTGCATGACACACAGATTTTTGTCCATTCAGGTTCTTAGGTGACATAGACAAAGGCAGACATGTGGGGTAAGGTCACAGACGAGCCAGGATTAACCGGGAGAGATGTTGACGTGGGTAATGTCACTGGCCTACCTTTCCAGAGGACCACCATGGTAGCACAATGGAATTTAAATCCAGTTAATAAACCTGGAATGTAAAGCTGGTCTCGGGTGATGATGACCATGTCAGCTAGCATTGTTTCTTGTAGCAGTCCAGGTTCACTGCTGTCTTTAACTGATCTGGTCTGGATATCAGTAATGAGGCTGATTCTTAACTTCTCTCTGAAATGGTCATGTAAGAAACTATTTTCAAGGGCATCTCAGGACTGGTAAGAAATGCTGACCCTTAGCAGTCACACCCAAATCCCATTGCAAAGGGTTTACTTTAAATAGCTAACTCCTATCCTTATGTAACTCTATTACAGAAGTTGATATAATTGATATATTTGATTTTAGTTTATCTAATCTAATTAAAGTTATTAAACCACTGAGTAAGTTTTCTGCTTTGGTTCTGAAAGACATTTTCAGTTGCTGTCCCTTTCAGTATTATTTCAGTGTTTGAGGTGTCTTGAGCTTTATTAGCCGACATTGCATTAAATGGATTACCTCTTCAATGTCTGCTTCAATCAAAATGATGAAGAACTTCTTTTAAAAACATAAATCACAGCAAGATAGCCCCAAAAATTCAAATTGCATTGTTGTAAAACAAACTTTACATTGATTAATGTACATCAACATGAAGGCACAAATTTTGACGAGCTCTTTAATACCCTCACATTTTAAAAAATGAGAATGCTAAAGCACGTGTAGTCAAGTACTCTCTCTCTCGCTGCCTTTTAATGTCTGAGGGCTGATGACCTGCCAGTTAGACCTGGAGGAGACCACAGATGTGGTGGAAATATTTATACTGCTAGGAATCATTCATAGCAGATGCATTTTGCTCAGAATAAGATCACGCTATTTAAGTGTTCTAATATTAGTTGTCAGTTAGCAGCATTCATTTCTAGAAGCAGTTATGGGAATGATCAATAAGGAAGACATTTACTGTAAGAGGCGGAGAACATCTTATACAGTTCAGCCTCAAATCTACAGATGTTCTGCAGGGCCACAAATGTTTTTTTTTCCCCTGGTTTGCGAGTTAATAGTGGTTTCACAGCAGATTTTGAATAACTAAGCTTTTGAATCTAATTAAGTAAAGTTTTTTTATGTTAGTGCTTGAAATGAATAATTCACAATTATCCATTTTCATTCAGAAACTCCCTGTGCCACGCACGCATATTGGTAGAAGAACTGCAAATGCTGCAATTCTGAAATGAAAACAGAAATCACTGCAAAAACTCAGCAAATGTTGCAGCATCTGTGGCGAGAAAGCAGAGTTAACATTTTGAGTCCAGTGACCGTCCCTCAGAACTGGTAGCAGTTAAGAATAGGTGGTATAAATGCTGAAGACAAGGACAAGGGAAGGAGATGGAGCCCAGACAGAGAAAATGACAGTCAAGGGGACAAAGAAATGGATGATAATATGTTAGGGAGAAAGAGAAGCCTGATATGGGGGGACCATAAGTAGGTGAAAATGAGTTGGTTGTGCTGAAAGCAGCCCATGTCCTGACAGGGCCTGGGGTGTGGCAGTGGATAAAGGACATAGCAGAAAGTATTGAGGTTCCGTAATTATTGAACTTGATACTGAGTCCTCAAGGTTGCAGGGTCCCCAAGTGGAAAATGAGATGCTGTTCTTCCAGCTTGCTCTAAGCCTCGCTGGAGCACTGCAGATGGCCCAACATAGAAATGTTGGCTAGAGAGAATTGAAGTGGCAGGCAACTGGAAGCTCAGGGTTGTTTCTGAGGTCAGAATGTGGACGATCTGCAAAACAGTTACCCAGTCTACCCAGAGGGTGGTACGGCGGCTCAGTGGTTAGCACTGTTGCCTCACAGTGCCAGGGACCAAGGTTCCATTCCCGCCTCAGGCGACTGTGTAGAGTTTGCACATTCTCTCTGTGCTTGCGTGGGTTTTCTCCGGGTACTCTGGTTTCCTCCCACAATCCAAAGATTTGCAGATTAGGTGAATTGGCCATGGTAAATTGACCATTGTGTTAGGTGCATCAGTCAGGTTTAAATATAGGGTGGGAGAGTGGGTCTGTGTGGGTTGCTCCTCAGAGGGTCGGTGTGGACTTGGTGGGACAAATAGCCTGTTTCCACACTGTCTGTGTTTCACCACCCCAAAATAAAGGCGGTCATGCTATGAGCAACGAATACAGTAGATTAGATTGAGTGAAGTCGAGGTAAATCGCTGCTTCACCCAGAAGATGTGGAGCCTTGGAAAGTGAGGAGGGAGGAGGTAAATGGGCATGTAATCTGGGATTACGTGGAAAGGTGGCAGGTGGAGTGGGGGGGGTTATGGGGAGAGTTGGGAATGGAGGAGGAGTGGAATAGAAGAAACAGTCCCTTGGAATGTTGTCAAGGGAGGAGAGGGGGAAAATGTTGTAGCATCCTGCTAGAGGTGGAGGAAATGCTGGCTTATGATCCTTAGGATGTGAATCTTGGTGGGGGATGAGGTGAGGTTGATGGTGGAAAATGACGACAAGGGGTACCCAAAAGGGATGGGGCACAAATGCACAAAATGTAAGTTGTTGATTCTGTCTTCTTGGTTGACTGAACAAGTTGAAAATTGACAAAATACATGGAGGGAGTCAGGTTTCATTTCAGTGTCATTTAGGTTTACTTAAGTGTTGAAAATTTTCAACAAAGTCAATGATAGAAAATACAATTGACTCCTGATGCAGTGTTAGCTATTTCAAAAGATTTTTCACTGCACAATCCCATTTATATCCAGCTATAGGTAGCCGTGCTGGCTGAGTACAAAAGAATGTGATGAAAATAAAAATTGTCACAAATAAAAATAGAAGTGAGAAATGTGATTACACACATGGACATTGTCAAAAAGGAAGTAAAATGGAAATTTAGGAAAGAAGTGGAAAATCATCAAACCATGTATTTGTGAAATGTGCATCATCGAACCAGCATTTGAAGTATTCATCTGATAAAGTTTACAGTGATGCTGATCAATCAAATTTATAATGAATCATAAATTTTAATCAATGTCAATTTAAATATCTAATTAACTATTTAATCACTAAAACTAATCAGTGAGGGCATGGTGCTAGTATTCTTCACACTTTTGATCTCGTAATTCAATTCTTGCTTCATAGGGAGTCATTGTGACCTCATGATTGTAACAATATAAGCATTATGAGTGGAGGACTAAATATGCAACTTAAAATGGGCTTTTGTAGTGTGTGTGGTATTCAAAAAGAATCAGCTGCTTGCTGACAACCTAGGAACCATATGTTCTCTAGATCAAACAGGTTCCCATGATCAGCAATGTTATCCAGTATTTGTGGTATGGTGATGATGCAGGATTTGCACGGAAGATGATGGTGCAATGGTAATTTCACTGGTCTAGAGCTCCAGCAACCTAACCAGGGAATGTGAGTTCAAATCTCAGTCTATTGTAATTTACACTCAATTAACCAAATGTGGAGTTGAAAATAATGGACCATAAAGCAACCATCAATTGTTGTAAAAACACATTTCATGCAGTAATGCCCTTTCGGGAAAGAAATCTCCTATCCTTGCTTGGTTTGTCGACTTCCAGGTTAACTCTGAAATGGTCTAGCAAACCACTTAGTACAAAGGCAATTAGGGATGAGCAGCATTGTTATCCACATCCCTTGCTTTGTTTTGCTTCATGTCAATATTTTTCAAGCTAATAATTAACTTAAGTACATGGCATGAGTCGACATATAAAGAAGTTGAAGATTAATCTTCAAAACTGATAGTTAAGGATACCTGGTAGTGTCTTAGTTACCTATAATTTCCAATTTCAATTCATTCTACATCACATATCAAAGTGGGATACAATGAAGAGAAATTTTGTATACTTTACTTAATGAGACAGGACGTCCATGGGGTGGTGATTCAGAACATTTCACTGCAACTTCACATCAATGATTGATACTATAAATGAAACACATTGGCTAGATAACAATTTACTGGAGAGGAGCGGGCATCCAAAGCAGAAGGAGTATTCAGCAATTGTCAATTTTTAAATAAGCTGAAGACAGTCAGACATTATCAGCATGTCAAATCAAAATGCAATCAGTCATGTGAAAGACAAGAAATGCAGGACTTGGGGTGGAGGATATGGCAGTAATGGTATAACCATCTGAAAAATAAGCAAATTCTATTTTAAATGTTGATTAGGCTATGCACATGATATCTCCAAGATCTGAGTTGATAGTTTGAATGTAGAAAATATTTGAAAAAGAAACAGACATAAAGGAATCTACCATAAAATAAATAGACAAAATTTGTGTGGGTGCATCAAATATTCCCAGTTTTCCAACTTTCACTGCACAGAGCGAAAACCAAGAAAAATCTCCCTGATATTTTGTTATTCTTTCATCGACTATAGATACAATGTGTTCACAAAGCACCTAGACTTCTCAGGTTATCTGGAAAAGCACAGCAGGTCAGATAGCATCTGAGGAGCAGGAGAATTGACGTTTCAGACATAATGTTTGGGCATACGTTTCAGGCATTCTTGATGAAGGGCTTAGATTCTCAGACCTAACATTGCAACACCAAAATGGCAAATGGAAACCACAGCAATATTAGTGACCAATAGTTGCTTCAATTCATTTATCAAAAACTCTTGTCAAGACAGCCAGCAATGAAATGGCCAGAGGATTATCATGTTTGGGTAAAAAGTTAACAAGAATGACTTTATCATGAAATGTCAATTATATTACAGGCTATGAATAACATGGAAATGAGTGAGTCAGGAAAAGAAGTAGTGGCAAATCAGAATGTAAGGACTGGAACACCAAGAGGCCATTCAGCCTCTTCAATCCCTTTTGCATTTAATTAGATCGTGGTTCATCTGTAAATTAAAGTAAAACCAAAACCAATATTTTCAAAAATGTAGCTACACTGAAAAGTAAGACTTCTGATCAACAAAGTCATTCAGCATCACCTGTCTCAACAGACCATTCGTGAACTGAATAATTTCAAGATTTAAAGCAAAACTTAAACCAGGAATGTTGACTTTTTGCCCAATGATTTATCTGCCAAATAAAAACTATTACATATTTTCATTACAAAGGTGAAAGATGAAACCTTGTACAGAATGCTCCACCTATGAACACATTGACCTAAAGTGTGTTTCTACAGAATGCTGATGCCATGACAAGAAATCTGGCCAAAGCATTTACTAAGCAAATCCTGACCACGATAATTAGCAAGTCACCATCTGGCTGCTGTGAAGTAGGCATTGCTGCTGATAGTTATGATTAGGATTTTGAATATACAGACTCCAGATGTGAAATTGTTTGTCTTAAGCATGCAATGGGCTGCCCCAACAATTAAAAAAAAAACAAAGGTTTAGTGCAGTAGATAGCCAACACATGTGAGCTGAGGATTTGAAAAGTTATTGCACTCAAAACAGCCAGCAAAGCTAATCTGATGTATTTTCTCTTTGTCACTTGAACCTTTCTCTTTTACCATGTTGAAAACAGAACCATGGCCCTTAAAGGAATCTGATTTCCAGGACAACAGATCTATACAACACAATGCTTTAGATTTTTAATTTTGTTTTTTGCAGGCTGGTGGCATCACTGGCGCTGCTAGCAACTGTTCCCCATCCTTACCTCCCTGTGAGAGCAGCTTAGAATCAACCAAGCTCTCTTCAGATTTCCTCCTCTTCATTAAACTGAACTCTTTGGAGATTTTGGAGAAAGTGAAGACTGCAGATGCTGGGGATCAGAGTCAAGAGTGTGGTGCTGGAAAAGCACAGCAGGTCAGGCAGCATCTGAGGAGCAGGAGAATTGACGTTTCAGGCATAATGTTCGGGCATACGTTTCAAGCATTCTTGACGAAGGGCTTATGGCTGAAACATCGATTCTCCCGCTCCTCGGATGCTGCCAGACCTGCTGTGCCTTTCCAGCACCACACTCTTGACTCTTTGGAGATTTTGGTGAAGACATAATTGGAAGGTCACCAAAGATCCTTAGACTGCATCTGCCAAGCCTTCAGCCACTGACAAGTAGAAGGACAAGGGCAGCAGATACACAGAATCCTGACAATGTGAAAGCAGGCCATTCAACCCATCAAGTCCACACTAATCCTCTGTAGAGCATCCCAACCTGACCTATCCCTGTAACCCTGCAGCCTCCATGGAAGTGCCACCCAACCTACACACCCCTGGATACTATGGACAATGTAGCAGCCTATTCCACTTATCCTGCACATCTTCAGACGACGGGAGGAAATCTGAGCACATGGAAGAAATCCATGCAGATACAGAGAGAATGTGCAAACTCCACATGAACAGTCACCCAAAGGTGGAATCAAACCCAGATCCCTTGCGCTGTGAGGTATCAGTGCTAACCACTGATCCACCGTTCTATCCATGGGAACCAACGTAAGTTCCTGTCCAAGCCACACACCATCCTGACTTGGAAATATTTTGCTGCTCCTTCACTGTTGCTGGATGAAAATCCCAGAACACCCCTTCTCACAACATTATGGATGTACCTACACCAATTGAACTGCAGCAGTTCAAGAAAGCAGCTCTCCACTATTTTCTTAAAATCAATTAGGGATACTCGAAAATTGCTACCGTGGTCAGCCACAACCACGTCCCATGAAAAGATAATAATAATTCTAAAAACTCATTGGAGTCACATGAGAGACCAGGTAAGGACAGCAGATTTCCTTCCCTAAAAGGCATCAGTGAACCAGATGTATTTTTAATAATAATTAATGATTGTTTAATGGCCACCATTATTCCACATTTGTTTTGTTTAATTAATGGAATTTAACTATGGATTATTAGTCCAGTAATACAAACACTATACCGCTATTTCCTGTTTCTGTCATTTTGGCTAAACCCCATCAAAGTTTGCAACATTATAATTTGGTGAGCTCCTCAGATAAGGAATGCATAAGGATAATATTATATGCAGAAGTCTAGTCAAACTTCCTTTGCTGCGTTTAAAATAATGTTGTGTGTTTTGTACATTTTGCCGAGAGGGCAGATTAGAAGTCTAATCTAAAATATGGTACTCTCACAACTGAGCACATTCTTCGTACTGAACTAAAAAGTGTTCAGCAAGCAATGGTATACCCCTTAAATTAACTACATTAATCGAATGTGCTGGGAAGGGGAGATGCAATTTCTATTAATTAGTCAACCCATTATCTGGGAGAATACTCCTTTATTATCTGGCAGTCAAGTGGTGTATGTATTTTCTGATTCCTGGCCCTGGATAGTAACTACAGAATTGCTGGTTAGTCTAATAGCTCCACACTGTACTTTTATTCATTAGTATATTAGCTATGTAGTAGCAAATGTTATTGAAAGAAATTATATTCCAATCAGCATGATGGCAAAATGTAACGTGACATAATGATGCATAATTAACCAGAACATTATAACATGTGTGTGATGGCTTAACATACTAGAGCACTATTAATTGCTCCAATAATCAATAGAAGTTGTTGACAAGTGCCTTACTTATGGGGCATCAAAAGGTGTTGTTTGAATTGTACAATAAGTAAACATGCTGCTCAGCCCTATATGTAATCCTTGGAGGCCAGCAATATTAAATCTACATTTCAACTTGATTTTAATTTCTAACACTGTAAGAAGTCACTGTAGCTCAGATCAATATTGCATGGATCTTTCTTTTATTGACTACTTTTTTTTAATCCTAAAGGTTTTAAGCAAGTTTCTATCTCCAATGCACAACATAGATGCAAGGTGCAAGAGTATCAAACCACTTAATTTTGACTTCCTGTGACATTTCTGACTCAAAATGGCAATTTAGAAGGTTTGCAGTACTGTACAAGGCCCTTGGGATGCTAGTTATAAAATTGTGATTGCTGCACTTAAGGAAGATCACTAGCCTCTATATTCTTCATCTAGACATTGTGTCTCCAATTCCATCTGCAAAACTGGTACTGTCTTGTGAACTGTGTTAAAGCATTAATTCAACTTATTTGGCCGTAACTGTACCAAATACAGCAACCTTACTAAACAAAAGCTACATGCACTGATATTTACTTTAATATTTGATTTAAAGATTTAAAGATTTTGAATGGAAATACCATTCCTAAACTGCATATTCAACATTTGCTTTTGAACATGCTTTAACCATAGTGTTGCAATAAGGTGTTTGTGGAATTAAATTTTACTTCTTGGAAAATGTCCAGCATTTTTTTGTAATCTGTAGAGAATTTTAATAGTGTGGCTAAATTGTGCACTGCATGGGAGAGGAAATGTTTCCCTTAGGTATTTTCCAAGAATCTGCAGCACTCTTTTATAGATAAGAAAGGAAAAGCAATTCATTATTCCAATAACTTCAGTTACATTTTAAAATTATCTTACACATAGATTTACTGTGAAATATGAGCACAGAACATTTACTTAGAACTTCAAGGAGTTTTCTAACAGAATAAGTACACATTAATCCAGTATATACTCTATTAAGGTTCTTGATATATTTTAATTTAAATCTCAGCTATGCTCACTTGATAGCACTCCCATCTCTGAACCAGGAAAAGACCCTCTCCAGGATTTGAGTGCATATTTTCAATTAACCCTTCAGTGCCAAGTTGGAGGTATCCTGCACGCATTGGTGCCATCTCTTTTGAAGCTGTTCCCGCATCTGGTGGTTCATAAGTAACTGAACAATGCTATCCAATGATTTGAACAGAGTGGGTTTTAACCAGCTTTCTTGCTAAATGTTTTTCTCTCAAACACTTTCAACCAAAACAGAACAGCGATGACCTCAATTACTGTTTGCAAGTACCTACTGCCCTTACTTGCCTAACAGCAGTTACTGAAATTCCTAATAGTTATGATTCAATCTGAAATGCCCTAAGGTCAAAATAACGAGCTGGAAAATGCAAATATGTTCACTACTTATAATGCAAACTATTATGGGACAAAAGTTATTTTGGTCATGTTGGGGTTGGAATTTGTAAGGTGGCAGAACTTTGTTGGGGCAAATGTATGGTGTAAAGTTGGATGCCTCCACTTGTTATAGGTATTTGAATTTATATAGCACCTTTACCTTGGCCAAGGCAGTTCTAAAGAACTTCATACCAGCATTAGGAGAAAATGAATGCCTGGCATTTTCTCTTTCTCTCCTGTCATTTAACCAATTTCCAACCCACATCACTAGATTGCCTTGAATTTTACACATTTATTTTTCATAATCTCATGCACTGACCCAATCAGGGAACCCTGGCTGACAGATATAAACAGGAGTGCCAGAGGTTCTGTTCACTCTGAGAGCTGGCTCTGAGTGGGCTGGATCAGTGTCATGTACTATGCCCATGTAAATGAAGGATGGCTTGGTGATGGGATACTGGCCCCTGTGGAGTTACTTCCCAAACAAAAACAAATTGCTGGAAAAGCTCAGCAGAACTGGCAGCATCTGTGGAAAGAAATCAGAGTTAATGTTTCGGGTCAATGATCCTTCCTCAGAACTGATAGTAGCTTGGAAGATGTTGGTTTATATGCAGAAGATAGGGTGGGGAGGGGGTAAGGAGTAAATGATAGGTGGAGATAGAGTCCAAAGAGAGAGAAGAACAGTTGGACAGACAAAGGAGTGGATAACAATATTTCAACCTCATTTATGTCGCTTAAACAGTAAAATTAGGTCCCACATGTCTGATTATGAAAAATGTGTATTAAACCTGTTGTACTACAGTGGTACCTGCTCTTGTTGAGGGATGCAAAGGAGATTGTGAATCTGCATATGAGAGCACTTCTCCCCCCTCCACCTAGAAACCTAATGATGGCAGAAAAGCACAAAGTATGAGTGTCATTTCTTCCTCAATAAGAAAACTTTGCTCCCTTTTGACACAATTGAAAAGTATGTGCAAGAGGACACTGTTTACAATGTAGTGTTCTATATTGTAGCTGATAGAGATTGGTGTTCACAACTTACATTACAGAGTCCACCCCTTAACATCCAAATTAATTAAATAGTGATTGAATTTGACTGTTATACATTTTAGTTTAAATGATGAAAGCTTCCAGAAATATAACAGACATCCAACACCTCCACCAGCTTTCCAGTCTTAATGGTATGTGCAAATTATTTTTATTTTTTATTTTGTTTTTAGAAAAGATTGTTTATGCCTCTCAGGCCTGAGTAATGAATCTTCTGGTCTTGTCAAAATCAGGGAACAAAGGATGACATTTCAGATCATAATGTCTGTACATCCAGGAAGTTAAACTGAAGATCTGATTCTGACCATGTTGGTTGGCCAGATTGCCAGGGGCATAGCCTTCTCATGTTAAATGGCAATGATAAACCTGATTGTACTTACCTGAATAATGTCAAAGATTGGTAAACCTTCCCCAGCACAATCACAAGCCTGCCTGTGCTTCTACATCTGTCATTTGCAAATGCCAACATCAGTATTTCACCATAGATAAACAAGGCAATTTTGATTTTTCTTCCACAGTTTAACCACTGAACTCTTCTACTGAATATAAAAATGGCTTTCAGATTATGCCGTGAATATTTTCCATGCAACATGGAAGCAGCATGAGAAGTTTCCTTCTTCACGGTCAAAGCATGGTCACTCTCTTTCAGTTTTATTTCTTTTAGAATTATGTCAAAGTTTAGAAATCTCGTTAAGGAAGCAAGAAAGTGCATAATTTTACCCGATATCAGTGAAGTGTCAATTTCAGTAGTTCCAAGGAGCTCCGTGAGCTTGAGCAAGTTATTTCCCACAATTCTGCACTGGTCACCTCATTATGTATGCACCACACCTCGGTGGTACAGCTCTTGTGCTCACCATCAGAGGAAATAGAGTTATAGAGATGCACAGCATGGAAGCAGACCCTTAGGTCAAAGTTGTCCATGGTGACCAGATATCCTAAATTAATCTAGTCCCATTTGCCAGCATTTGGTAGATATCCCTCTAAAGCCTTTCTATTCATGTCCCCATTCATTCCTTTTAAATGTTGTAATTGTACCAGCCTCCACCACTTCCTCTGGCAGCTCATTCCATACACACACCACCATCTGTGTGAAAAGGTTGACTCTTGGGTCCCTTTTATACCTTTTCCCTCCCATCTTAAACCTATGTCCTTTTGGGGAAATGATCTTGGCTATTTAGCCTATCCAAGCCCCTCATGATTTTATAACCTCTATAAGGTCACTCCTCAGCTTCTGATATTCCAAGGAAAATAGCTCCAGCCTATTCAGCCTTTCTATATCGATCAAACTCTCCAACCTACTCGCTACTGCTCGGACCTTCTAGGATTCCTACCAATTTGAGCCTTTGTTGTGTACCAGGTCTCTCGCTGCAAGCCGGAAACCTCCCTTTACAGTCACACAGTTGCAAGAATTGCCCCAGAGATGGCCAAGAGAAGCAAGTCAACACTACAATTTGCTGACAGGTGGAGGTCCGGGTGGATATGGTGGTGGAATGGAAGCTGTTCTCTTTCCTCAGAACGGTTCAAGCAGACCATGGCACTGGACCCTCCTACCATGAACTGGGGTTGTCACCCAGCTTAGTGTCGAAGAGAGTGGTTCTGGAAAAGCACAGCTGGTCAGGCAGCATCCGAGGAGCAGGAAAATCAACATTTCGAGCATAAGCTCTTCGTCAGGAGCTGAGTTCTCATATGCTCAATGTCTGGCACCACCCTCTGTATTGCCTCTTGCCAGAGTTCACCCACTATCAACAAAACTGGCATGAAATATCACTGAACATTCAGTATACATCCTGAACATTAAGCATAAGCTCTTCATCAGGAGGAAATGTCGATTCTCCTGCTCCTCGGATGCTGCCTGACTGGCTGTGCATTTCCAGCACTATGCATTTGCACTCTGATCGCCAGCATCTGCAGTGCTCACTTTCACACAGCTTAGTGTGTTGTCCACATTCCAGGGGAACACCCAGCAGCACTGGAATGTTAATGTTCTCTGTGAAGATAAATGCCCTATCATTTACCTCATACTTACTCTAACTCTGTTAATGCTGCCATCCAAGGCTTTTCTTCCACCACTCTCACTGTCGCAAGAAGAGTCTTCCCTCAGTTACTCACACCTACCCAAAGTTCAGACTAATAACCCTGCATGACCTCTGCACTGCCTGCTCACTCACTCAGGAAAACCTTTCCCCACTTGCACCAGAATTAGCCAATATCATCTCAATCAATCCCTCCCATTGTCTCATTCCAAGAGAAAACAGCCCATAATAGGGCAGAGACACAGGGTGATAGGGTGCCCGACATTTATCTCTTCACATCCTAGAGAATCCTTGCCTTAGCTGGAGAGAATTATAACATTCAAACTGCACGGTTTCTCTTGCCATGGCCAGAAGTTACACAGCATTAGGTTATCGTCCAACAGGTTTATTTGAAATCACAGGTTTTTGTTGTGCTGCTCCTTCATCAGGTGAAGTCTTCAGCTGACAAAGGGGCAGTGCTCTGAAAGCTTGCGATTCCAAATAAACCTGTTGGACTGTAGCCTCGTGTCATGTGACTTCTGACTTTGTCTACGCCAATCCAACACCGGCATCTCCACATCATCTCTTGCCACAGTTCACCCACTATCAACAAAACTGGCATGAAATATCACTGAACATTCAGCATACATTGTTTTCAGAGCTTTATGAGCTTCTGGGATCTTATGTATTACTTTTAAAACATGGGTTTAGAAACAGGTCCCACTCACTAAACCAGCCTTGTCCTGAGTGATTTACTCACCAATGGAGTCTGTTTTGGAGGTTTTCAAACTGCATGTTTGGGCCACATCACAAGGACACCAACTGGTGCATTTTGAAAGGTTTGAATATTTACTGGAATATGCATTGACTCTGAAACTGACGACTGTACCCAAACCTAACACAAATAGTTTTTGCATTTAACAACACACACTTTCAGTTAAATCAGTGGAATCATAGAAGTTACAGTACAGAAGGTGATCATTTGGCCCATTATTTCAGATCAGCTCCTGACAGAGCTACCCAGTTAGTCCCATTCTCCAGCCCTATCTCCGGAACCTTCAAATTCATCACTTTCAAATATATATCCATCTCCATCACTCTCCCAGGTTGTTCATTCCAAATCCTAACAACTTTCTTAGCAAAAACGCGTCTCCTCATCTCACACCTCTTGATGACAAGCCTGAAACTGTGACCCCTAGTTACTGACATACCAACCAGTGGATACAGAATATCTTTCTCTTTACATATATTTATAACTCTAAACACCTCGATAAGGTCACCTCCTAATCTTCTCTGCTCCATGGAGAATAAGCCCAATTTGTCTAAACTTTCCTTGTGTTAAAATTCCTCATTCCTGATATCATTCTAATAAATCTCTTTTGCTTTAACATCCTGCCTTAAATAAGATGCCCAGGACCGAACACAATGCTCCAAAGATTTGTACAGGTATAGCATCACTTCCTTGCTTTGATACTCTAACTGAAGGATCCGAGAAGCCTTCTTAACAACTGTTTCAACTTGCCTGTCCACCTTCAGAGAATTATTCACATGAACCCCAAGGTCTCTTTGCTTTTGTACTCCCCTCAAAAATACACCATTGAGCCTGTATCGTCTCTGTGTTTCTCCTGCCAAAATGCATTACCTCATATTTATCTGCATTGAAATTCATCTGCCCCATTGAGCAACTTCAGAGGGACATTTGCACAGTGTCAGTCTTACAATTCACTATTTTCCATGCCTTACCTAGTATCAAGCATGGACATGTTTCCCTCAATACCCATCTCAAAATCATTTCGATAAAACAAAAAAGGGTCCCAAAACTAATCCCTGGGGATCACCACACTCCTTACACCTCCAATCTGGGTAATGCCAATCTATACCTATCCTTGTTATTATCTTATCTAACTATTTGGGATAAATTCATTTTCAGCTGCATTAATCAAACCAAGTTACCACTCAAATATATTGCAGAGTATATTGCAAATAAAAAGAAAAAAAAAATTAAATTACATTTTAAAATGGTGTCCAATTACAGATTTTTGTTTGGGTGATAGGCAAATGAATTTCTGTAGAAACTTGTTGTGGTATTAAAGGGGGTTGGAGGTGGGTGGGAGTAAACATTTCACAAATTAGGCACAATCCTGAGTGCAATTTGCCCAAAACTGCTGAATGTGCCCAAAGTGGAAACTCTAAACAATGAAATATGTACATTTCATAAATTTGAATGACAATCTATTCAAAGTTGTTTGTTCAAACAGTACGTAAGTGTAATGGGACTCCTCATTACTGATAAGGAACAAGTGGACCTAATCTGTTATTATGTCTTAGTCACTTCCAAGAGATAATGACATTCAGATATGGGACAGAGCTGAGACAATTTTAAGAAAGATTTATAGACAACATTCTCAAATGTAGAGAATAATCATGTCAGTGAGTAGAAATAGTGTTTAAACTCAGCCTGGTGCCATCAGTGTTTGAACACACAATCACAGACAAACTTTCTTGTCCGATTATCCCTGCCATTTTTTGAGTTTACAGCAACATGCATTCTTTCACTTGAGTGAGCAGGCACAAAGAGAGGAAGCGAGCAGATCTGAGATGCAGCCTGGTCCAATCTGTGAGTTGTGTGCCTGCCGCTGAGTGCAAAGTGTTCGTGCAGCATCCCTTTCAATGCTAATTGCAAGTGAATCCCGCAATACAGTTCTGTGCTTCCTAAGCAAGTGTATCAGAGAGGTGCCATCATGAGGGGTTGATGAATGTAAGATGCTAGTGTCCATGAATGAGAGGTGCATGCAGTTGATGCCCATAGATTATTCCTTGAGTCATTGTTTGGTGCTGAGCAACATGGAAATTCCTTACAGCCAGCAGTGAGCTCAAGTTCCTGTTCTGACTTCCACATCTAGAATTCTCCATGTCCAGCTTGTTCAATGCATTTAATAAGGAAAGAAGCAGAATATTAACAATGCAAGTTGGAGTCTTAATAAGGCACTTAATTAAGACTGCCCTTAATTGGTAACTCACAACTGCATATTGGGGAAACTCTCTGTGCCATTTGACAAATGCATAAAACATGCAGCAAATTGCTCCTAATGTCTAGTAGGCCTCATCAAACATCTCACCTGAATGCTATTAACAATTCACTCAGGCCACTATAAGGTCAAGTCTACTGAGTTTCTCTGCCACTTTCTGTGTTGTTTTCATTTCAGATTTGGCATATTATTTCCAATACTATGCTTCAATTGAAAATATATTTAGCCCATTTACTAGAATATACCTTTCAGATTTCCAAATGCCTTTTGTGTAAAGAACATCTTTCTAATTAATTCAGTGAAGTTCATATGCTCTCTTGAGCTGTCGGATAGTAGGTTTTGTTTGCAAAGGAAGCCTAATAAGCATGAGGTATAATTTGGTAGGATGGGAAACTCTGCATGCTCAAGTCCTCTTCAGAATACTTATCAAGGTAAATTGGATGTAGAGACGTCATCAGAATGTGTGCAACCAGCTGCATCGATAATTACACGAGCCAATTATCTTTAAAGATTCTCCTCTTAGACTTTGCAACCAATGATGGAAAATTCAGTATCAAAGGCCATCAAATTCAACTGTATCCGTAAGAAAATATGACAGTAAAATGTAAATTATTTATGAATGGTAATGCTAGTTATTTTAGAAAAATGGTTTGATTTCACAGTTTTGGATTTACCATACTTCTAGCGTCCACAGTGTATATAAATACTGGAGAACCTCTCTGTAATCTTGCACATTGAAACGAGCATGAAGACATAAGTGCTCTGTGTGATTGAGATTATGTATGTTTTAAGTATGTGTTAAAAGTGGCAACATTTATGTTTTTTCATGTGACACTGACCAGATGTCATTTATTACTGACCTTCAGGATATTAAAAATGAGGACATTAAGAATCAAACATATAATGCTGGATGTGAGTGACACGTAGGCCAGTTAGGAGGTCCCCTTCCTTAAAGAATATTACTGAATCTGTTAGGCTTTTACTGAAACACAGCAGACTTCATGGTTACTTCCCTGGTAAATAATGAATTCTAAGATTTTTTAACACAGTCACATTTGAACTCCCAATCCCTGAATTGATAACTAGGTACAATAGCCAACAGCTACTGCTCAATAATTAGTATTAATAGAAAGTTTTCCCAATTTTGTGCATATTCCTAAAGTTCCCTTCAATGATCCAGATCAACATATGTTAACACACAGACCCTTCTTTAACGTTTCTTTTGGCTTGTTATGGCTTGTTGAACAGCAATTAATGATGAATGTGCAAATTATCTCATGCTTGCCTTCCAGCACATATCATGTTAACGATGTTTGCTATAAAGGTGACATTAAGACATTGAAAAAAAATTGGCAGTGTTCCAATAAAAAGGAAAGTGGAAGACGTCGTAAGGAGAAACTCAGCAGTTTTAGTCCACGAGTACAACAGGAAGTCTCTCTTTACTGGAAATAGTTAAACATCACACAACAGCAGATTATAAAATCTGGTGATTTTTAACTTTGTCTATCCCAGTCCAACACCATCTTTACTGAAGGAAGAAAAGTAGAACAAGTTTCAGAGGACGGAAGTGGTTACTGCAGATGCTGGAGATCAGGGTCGAGATTAGAGTGGTGCTGGAAAAGCACAGCAGGTCAGGCAGCATCCAAGGAGCAGGAAAAATCGAAATTTTGGTCAAAAACCTAGAGAATCTATGAAAATGAAGTTCTGAGTAAGTTGGCAAGGTTAGATTCTAACCCAGAGAGCATGTGACGGTCAGCGACAAAGCTGCCTCAACCTTACTTTTTTTAACTCTAGATATAAATGGAATCTTTTTGGATTAATGCCACTTTTGAGAACCAGCCTTATAGACATGAAGCTATGATATAATGGTAGGAAAGACAATGGCAATTGTCTTAGAATATGAATTTTGCGACTGAGGCTTTTGACAAGCTCACAAATAGAGAAGAAAATGATGGTAAAAGAAGGGGTGCCTGTGAAATGTTTCTAAACACCTATCTAACACCCCATGTGTCTTGTGAAAAGAGCATCCCATGAAATAGACTTCATTCGTATCTGGAACCATTGGCGATACTTAAACAAATGCTTCCAAAACCAAACCTTCATGGAACTGTACACTCCCTTATGTGGTGTACCTTGAGTGTTTATACTGGCATAGCCTGATGGTCAACCAGAATGCTATTCTGCCATGAGTTCTCATGTGCCCTCTCCCATTTGGAACCTGCAACTATGATTTAACGTTGAGTGTTTCTGACAGGTGCTTCAACTGTGTTCATTGTTCATGTGCTCGATGTTACCTGAATATAAAGCATCTTGCCAGCAGAATGCTTGAGCGTTAACAGAGTGAATTATATTCAACTCTACACATGAATAGTTGCTCTGACCCTTCAGTCTTTCTCAGCACGTACCTAACTCTCCCTTTTCAACCCATTCCACTAGTTCTCAATCATCTTTGTTACTTTCCTTGGCAGTGCATTTGCAGAAGGTCACTGAGTCAGTTAGCATGAAGCTTACCCAGAAATTCAAAAAAATATATCTGCTCCTTGTAACTGAAGTTGATTGGCACTAAAGGATTCCTGGATAAATGGTTGTCTCCCTATAAGGCTGCTTAGCTTTAGTTAAGTTCAATCTCACTTTTCAATTTTTTTTAAGGTAAAATGTGATAGTTAGACATAAAATCTCCTTCCAGCATTTCCAGTTAATGATCATACATTGTTTACTGTAGCAATGACAACAGGGTTTTATCCAGAGGAGGCTTCTAAATTTAAAATTCAGTAAGGAAAATATAACAATGCATTCCTTCCTGACCTTTTCTTTATTAAGAGAGTAAGAAAACCCTCCTTAACATGCTGAAATTAAACCTGCAATATAGATATTGATATAGTACATTAAATATCATTTGGGTCACATTTTCCCTTCCTCGGTACTGTCAAGAGTTCATAATTTCTTTCCCCCGACTTGACAGCTACACCATAAGTAGTTCATTCCGACATCAAGGAAGCACTCCACTAAATTCCCAACCTTCCGAACTTAGTACTGAACATAGGCATCAAATTAGAAAAAAAAGGATATGAAGAACAAGCTGTTATTTGTCTGTTGACCAAAGCTTGAAAGAATAATTTTTCTTACTGATTGTGAAAGTTATTTCCTAGTTAAGCTAATGAGGTTATTTGGGAGTGTTCACACTTCAGAAGGGCAAGCAATAGCTGTATTGCTTATGCTATGAATGACCTTCTGAAAAACATTGCAAACAATTGCTTAGAAGTGAAGAAGACATTGGGCTGAATTTTAGCAGATTCTACTGAAATAAGTACCAGTTTTGTTGTGTTTCTTGGTGGTTTATTTCCATGAGGCCTACTGAGATTTCTCACTGAATCATCTTGAGCTTGCCTTATTAGCTACCTACCACATCCCCCTGGATTCCTTATTGGTCAGTGCTAGCCTGAATCTGATCATCTTGTCATTCATCATATAACCATCAAATGACACTGATGCTGACTACCTTGGACACGGTCCTAGGAAGTCACTGGTCACATATAGCAAAAAGCAAGGAAGTGATGGCAGGATGTACAGCATACAGTTGACATCCTCATCACTGGGCTAAGCCTGGTCACCAGGTACACCCTGTCTCTTGAGTCTCCAGTTGTGAATGGGGCTGAACATTGAAAAGTCATAACTTGCAACTCATAAGATATTAACTGTCTTGAGATGCTATTAAAAACAAATAATGTGTATTGTCCACATGAGAGAGGAGCTGTATGAGTTACACTGGGCTACAAACAGAGGCTGCAACAGATTCTGTAAGGTGTATGAGACAGAAAGATAAATTACATTGATGTATGCCTTCAGCAAATTCTGAAGTATTTCATATTCAAAAGAATTGCTTTTCAAGTGTAATGCAGTTGTAACCTGGGCAAACAAACAGCCTAATATGCATAACAAGTTCCCACACACTGCAATGAGTTAGATTAGTCACTAACCTCTTTTAGTGACTTTATCACCTCTTAAAACACCAGACAAGATCCCATGAGTTATAATACTGAATACAAATTCCAAAATACTTAACTGGTTGTAAAGCACTTTGGATTGCCCTGAGGTTGTGAAAAACTTGACACAAGTCCGTGTTCGTTTTTTCAAGCATTACCATTAAACGAACCTGAGCAGGCAGACCAATCCTGAATTAAAAATCTCATCTAAAAAGCTACACCTGAAACAGAACAACACCCTTCCCCTGATATTATAGCCTAGATTATGTGGATCAAATCTCTGAATTTGGACTTGAACCTGTGGAGTCTTGACTCCAAGGTGAGCATGCTATCACTGAGATTGAGTGCTATCACAGTATCAGCCTCATTAGATTAGATTACTTACAGTGTGGAAACAGGCCCTTCGGCCCAACAAGTCCACACCGACCCGCCGAAGCGCAACCCACCCAGACCCATTCCCCTACATTTACCCCTTCACCTAACACTATGGGTAATTTAGCATGGCCAATTCACCTAACCTGCACATTTTTTTGGATTGTGGGAGGAAACTGGAGCACCCGGAGGAAACCCATGCAGACACGGGGAGAATGTGCAAACTCCACACAGAGAGTCGCCTGAGGCGGGAATTGAATCCAGGTCTCTGGCGCTGTGAGGCAGCAGGCTAACCACTGTGCCACCGTGCCGCCCACGGTGGCATTGGAAAAATATCTGTTTGTATCCCATGAACAGAATTTTTGCACATGTGCTTGTTAATATTTATGGTAGAGGTCTGAAACTGGAAATCAGCAGATTTGCAAAGGTGCTGTCCAATTTGATGGACATTATAGGTAGTTAACAACATTATTTGGCTATTGAGGTTAATATTGATTAATTGGTTCTGAAGATGCCAATCCAGCAAAGATTGAGTCGCATTTCAAGTAATGGCAACTTAATTTAACAAATTCAATCTAAAATCCCAGAAAAAATGCCCTCGAATGTTTTATTTGCTCTTGGAAGATATTTAACATGTCAATCATGTCATTATATTTAAAAAAATGAAAAGCATTTTAAGACATCATATGCACAGTTGCTAGAAGCCTGTTACCAGGGACCATTCTTTTGATGTGGTTCTATGTTTAATTATTCTATTTTCCTAGCTCTGACTAAAATAATCAAGTTAAATGCTAATAGGTCAAAACGTCACCATTTCACACACTACATAATAGATAGCCTAGGACTCTCAGTATGTAATTTCATCTTCAAAACACTTAGGATGCTAACTTTACATTATTTAAACTTGTTTTAAATTAACAGAATAAAAAAAACTTCCAAATGAATGTGCCAAGAATCATGGAATGAGACGCATTAATTTCAATCTTTCTGTGTCAGTTGATGCTGAACTCAATAAATGTGATTGTGTTCTTTCTATGGAGTTAATAACCACAAGATTTAGTTTTAACTTATTTTAGCAGTTTTCTGTTTGTGTGCAAACAAATAATACTTCTGAATGCTTTCAGTAATACTTCTCTAAATTATTGAGGAAATCCCCTGTCAGAAAAGTGTTTCATCACAAAATTGACACTCAGGCTGTGGATTTTGAACTATGTCAGTTGTTAACAAGAGGTATCATGCTTTTGCAGAAGTAGTTTAGGAATTTTAAATAAAGCGACACTTTTACAAACTATGATATTGCATCGTGTCTCCGAAAGGAACAGTGAGTTATGTGACTATAAATTATGTAGCATTTCAATGAATTACCTGCTATTGGCCAAGCTAACTTCTCAGGTATATATCAAGGACACAAAGTCCGAAAGGATGAATGTATAGTACAGTCACTCGTGTATTCCAGAAACATTTGGGTAGTTTGAGGCAAGTGTAGTTGGGACAACAAGGGAAACTTTGGTCATGGCAATCAGAGAAACCTCTGAGTTCAGCAAAGTGAATTCTGGCTCTTTTAGATAAGCAGCCCATACTTGCAAAATTCAGAAGTGAAAAGATTCAACAACAGCTCTGTTTATTTCAAAGAACAAATAACACTACAGCACAGGAACAGGCCCTTCAGCCCTCCAAGCCTGCACCGACACATTTGTCTTTCCATACTAAAACTGTTTTCACATACAGGATCCGTATCCCTCTATTCCCTTCCTATTCATGTATTTATCCAGGTGCTTCTTGAATGCTGCTATTGTATCAGCTTTCACCACCTTTTATGGAAACTCGTTCCAGTCACTCATGCCCCCTTTGTGGCCTCACATATCTCTTTTAACCTTCGCCCCCTCTCGCCCCTAGTAATTGATCCCTCCACCCTGGGAAAAATAGCCTCATATTTTCCATTCTGTCCATGCCATTCACAATATTCCAAATTTCTAGTAGGTCACCCCTCAACCTCCTGCATTCCAGTGAAAACAAACCCAGTCTATCCAACCTTTCTTCCTAGCTCTCCTCGATACCATGTGACTTCATCTTTTGCCTCAGTCTGCCATGAGGGGCCTTATCAAAGGCTTTACTGAAATCCATGTATACAACATCAACATCCTCAAAAAACTCAATCAAGTTAGTGAGGCAAGACCTCCCCCACACCAAACCCATGCTGTCCAACGCTAATAAGTCCATATGCTTTAACTGCATATTGAACTTGTCCCTGAGAATCTTTTTCAATAATTTCCCTACCACAGAGACGATACTCACAGGTCTGTAATTTCCAGGATTATTCATGCTACCCTTCTTAAACAATGGGACAACATTGGCTATTCTCCAATCCTCTGGGAACTCACCTGTGGCCAAAGAGGAATTTGTTGTCTTGCCTCCCTCAATATTCTAGGATAGATTCCATCAGGACCCCGGGACTTATCTATATTAATGATTTTTAAGACAGACAATGCTTCTTCCTTTTTAATAGCAACTCAGCTCAGAAACTCGACACTCCCTTCCCTGAGATCATCCTCCACAGTTCCTTCTCTTTGGTGAATACCAACACAAGGCATTCATTTAGGACACCACTTATCTCTTCTGGCTCCAGACATAGATTCGATCCTTTGTCCTTGAGTGGGATAACCCTTTCCCTGCCTACCCTCTTGCTTTTTATATGTGTATAAAAAGCCTTGGAATTCTCATTCCTTGTTTAGGTTCTTTCCTTCTTTCCTTATATATTCAAGGGTTTCATCAGTTCCATCCTCCTAGACCTTGCGTATGCTTCCTTTTTCTTTCTGACCAAGGTCATAACATCCCTGGCTGTCTGAGGTTCATATAACTTGCCAAACCTGTTCTTCATTCTCGCAGGAATGTGCCGTTCCTGAACTCTTACCAACTGCCATTTAAAATACTCCCACATGTCAGATGTGGGCTTACTCTCAGACAGCCGTCTCCAATCAACATTCTCCAGTTCCTGCCTAACATTGTCCACCAATCTTAGTTTCATCTGCAAACTTACTAATTCGACCAGCTATATTTTCCTCCAAAACCTTGATATAGATCACGAACAGCAGAGGTCCCAGCACTGATCCCTGTGGAACACTATTAGTCACAGCCCTCCATTCCAAAAAGCATCCTTCTACCATTACCCTCTGTCTCCTATGACTAAGCCAGTTCTGTATCCATCTTGCCAGCTCATCCTCTGATACCACGTGACTTCCCCTTTTGGACCAGTATGCCATAAGGGACCTTGTCAAAGATTTTAGTGAAGTCCATGTAGACAACACCAACCACTTTTCCCTCATCAATCAATTTCATCACCTCCTCAAAAAACTCGATCACGTTAGTGAGGCACGATGCCCCAGCACAAGAACCATGCTGTCCATTGCAAATAAGCCCATTTGCTTCTAAATGTGTACAAATCTTGTCCCTGAGAATCCTATCCAATAATTTTTCAACCACCGATGTGAGACTCTCAGGTCTGTAATTTCCAGGAATATTCATGCTACCCTTCTTAAACAATGGGACAACATTGGCTATTCTCCAGTCCCCTGGGAACTCACCTGTGGCTAAAGAAGATACAAACATGTCTGTCAATGCCCCGGCAATTTGTTGTCTTGCCTCCCTCAATATTCTGGGATAGATTCTATCAGTACCCGGGGACCTATCTATATTAATGATTTTTAAGACAGGCAACACTTCTTCCTTTTTAATAGCAACTCGGCTCAGAAACTCAACACTCCCTTCCCTGAGATCATCCTCCACCAATTCTTTCTCTTTGGTGCACACCAACACAAGGCATGCATTCAGGACCTCACCTACCTCTTCTGGCTTCACATGTAGATTCCATCCTTTGTCCTTGAGTAGGCCAGCCCTTTCCCTGGCTACCCTCTTGCTTTTTATATATGTATAAAAAGCCTTGGAATTCTCATTCCTTGTTTAGGTTCTTTCCTTCTTTCCTTATATATTCAAGGGTTTCATCAGTTCCATCCTCCTAGACCTTGCGTATGCTTCCTTTTTCTTTCTGACCAAGGTCATAACATCCCTGGCTGTCTGAGGTTCATATAACTTGCCAAACCTGTTCTTCATTCTCGCAGGAATGTGCCGTTCCTGAACTCTTACCAACTGCCATTTAAAATACTCCCACATGTCAGATGTGGGCTTACTCTCAGACAGCCGTCTCCAATTCCTGCCTAACATTGTTGTAGTTCGCCTTCCCCCCAATTTAACACCTTCACCCGAGGACTGCTGTTATCCCTTTCCCTGAGTATCTTAAAACCCACGGTATTATGATCACTACTCCCAAATACACCCCCATTGAAACCTCACTCACCTGGCTGGAGTCATTTCCCAAAATGAGGTCCAATGTAACCCCTTCCCTGGTTGGACTGTTTATATTCTGTGTCAAGACTCCCTCCTGAATGATTCTTACAAAGTCTGTCCCATCCAAACCCTGAGCACATCATGAGTCCCAGTCCATATAGGGGAAGTTAAAATCACCCACCACAACAACCCTACTGTTTTTACATCTTTCCAAAATCTGTCTACATTTGTCTCCTCCATCTCCTGCTGGCTCTTGGGAGGCCTGTAGTACATTCCCTGCATTGTGATATCACCTTTCCTATTCCTGAGTTCTACCCATATTGCCTCGCTGCATGAGTCTTCTGATGTATCCTCCCTCAGCTAAGCTGTGAGCCTGCTGCTATTATCCCTTGAGTGGCCACTCCCCTCATCAGTACTCAAAATGGTGTCTCTGTTGTTGGAGGGAAATAGCCACAGGAGATTCCTGTACTGCCTGCTTAGCCCTCTTGCACTGCCTGGTGGACACCCATTCCCTTCCTGAGTCTGAGTCTGCAGTGTGACCACCTCTCTATATGTGCTTTCCACAACACTCTCTGCCTCACAAATGCCTTTACCAGTAATGCAACTCCCCAAACCTTTTACCTCCCTTTCTATCACACCTGAAACATCGAAATCCTGGGACATTCAGCTGCCAGTCCTGTCCCTTTTTCAGCAAAGTCTCTGTAATCTCAATAACGTCACAGTTCCAAGTACTAACCAAAGCTCCAAGTTCATCTACCTCATCTATTATACTTCTCATATTGAAACACATGCATTTCAGAGACCACCTCCCCTGCACTTTCTCGCAATGTTTCCCAACTGTTCTTGTTCTTAGTCATGTTTGCCTTGGTTTCTCCCTCTCCCTCAATTTCTGCATCTACTGCCCTACTCCTCTTGTTCCCATCCCCCTACCACACTAGTTTAAATCCTCCCTAACCCCTTGACCAAATATCCCCCCAAGGACATCAATCCTGGTGCTGCTCAGATATAAACTGTCCAGTTTGTATGGACCCCACCTCCCCCAGAACCGGTCCCAATGCTCCACAAATCTGAAACCCTCCCCCTCACACCATCTTCTCAGTCTTGTGTTCATCCTATATATCCTGCTGTTTCTACTCTGACTAGCTCATGGCACCAGTAGTAGTCCTGAGATAGCTGCCTTTGAGGTCCTACATTTCCTTTCTTCCTAGTTCTCTATACTCTGCTTTTGGGACCTCATCCCCATTTGTTTACCGATGTGTTTATTAACAATGTATACCATGACCACTGGCTGTTTGTCCTTCCCCCTTCAGAATGTCCTGCAAATGCTCTGAGACATCTGGGAGCCTAGCACCAGGGAGACAACACACCATCCTGGTCTGTTTCCGGCCACAGAAACACCTATCTATTCCCCTTACTATAGAATTACCTATATTTAAGGCAGTTCTATGCTTATCCCTCCCTCCCTCCCTCTGCAGCAGAGCCAACTGTGGTGCCATGAATTTGGCTGCTGCTATTATCCCTTGAGTGGCCACTCCCCTCAACAGTACTCAAAATGGTGTCTCTGTTGTTGGAGGGAAATAGCCACAGGAGATTCCTGCACTGCCTGCTTAGCCCTCTTGCACTGCCTGGTGGACACCCATTCCCTTCCTGAGTCTGAGTCTGCAGTGTGACCACCTCTCTATATGTGCTTTTCGCAACACTCTCTGCCTCACAAGTGCTCCACAGTGTCCCCAGATACCACTGTACCTCAGGCTTCCAGGGGCTACAGCTGAAGACACGTCTTGCACACGTGCAGGTCCCAGGCACTGGAAATGTGCTCGGCTTCCAAACAAGAGACGACGATTTGGCACTCTCCTGCCATATCTTACCTCTTTAAATTAATTCATCCTTACAATGTTAAGTATTTTTAATACTAAATTAAAGCTGCTGTCGCTTTCTGCTCCAATAACAATTTCTCAAAACGTACCTGTTACTCACTGACAACAGTTTCCAGAAACAGTTTAGTCTCGCGTTCCTTTTCCTGCTGGAACTCTCACTGCTGATCTTCCATCTCTTCTGAACCTTGCCTCTCCTTTTTCTTGGTTTGTTTTATTTCAAAAATACATTTATTTCATTAAAAATGTACGTGTACATTGACACAAAGCAGTTCAGGTCTGCACAGTTGCATAATCAAGCAAACAATCAAAACACTGAACTTTGACTATCCCCAAAACAAACCAAAGATCTCTCTTACACAAAACTAATATTTACATCTAGTTGAGATACTGGGAGGGACTTTTTGGTTCAAGGGAGGTGGAGGGATGGAAACACTAAGGTAATGTTTGGGGCTAACCATTCCTTAACAGTGGGTTCTTCCACAATACTTTTCACGGCCAAGCTGACTGCAGAGTCAAGATTAGAGTGGTGCTGGAAAAGCACAGCAGGTCAGACAGCATCCGAAGAGCAGACAAGCCGACATTTTGGGCAAAAGCCCTTCATCAGAACTCTAATCTTGATTCTAATCTCCAGCATCTGCCGTACTAACTTTTGCCTATGCTGACTGCAGAGTCCACTCCCAGAGTTCTTTTTTTTGATTTCAAAAATAAACTTTATTCATAAAAATCTTTTTGTACATATACATTGACACAAAAGCAGTTCAGTTCTGCACAGTTGCACATCCAGCAAACAATTGAAACATTGAATTGTGACTATCCCAAAAATAAAACCCAAGACCTCTCTTGCACAAAATTAATATTTACAATTATTGGAGGCTCCCGGAGGATTCAAGGACTGAAAATACCTTCAGCATTTACATTCAGTAGACGACCTCAGGCTGTGGTCTTTCCCCACTGCGCCTTGGCAGCAGCTGCCCCAAGCTGTAGTACATCCCTCAGCACCTAGTCCTGACATTGGAATGCACCAGTCTGCAACACCCGGCTGAGATCAACTCCTTACTCTGGAAGACCAACAAGGTTTGGGCAGACCAAAGAGCATCTTTTACTGGGTTGATGGTCCTCCAAGCGCAGTCGATGTTTGTCTCGGTGTGCATTGTGTGGAACATCCCGTAGAGCACAGAGTCCCGTGTCACGGAGCTGCTCAGGATGAACCTCGACACAAACCACTGAAACTTCCTCCAGACTTCCTTTGCAAAGGCACGTTTCAGAAGAAGATGTATGACAGTCTCTATACCCCCACAGCCCAGTTCAAGGGCAGCGTGTGGTGGTATTGACCAACTGAGCATACACAAAGGATCTCAGAGGCACTGCCTCTCTCACCACCAGCCAAACAATGTCTTGTTGCTTCTTAGATAGTTCTGGTGATGAAGCATTCTGCTAAATGACTTTGACAGTCTGCTCAGGGAATCATCTGACAGGATCCACCCTCTCCTCTTCCTTTAGGGTCTTGAGAATGCAGTGTACTGACCACTTCCTGATGGACTGGTGATCAAAGGTGTTTTTCCTTGCAAATAGAACATAGAACATAGAATATTACAGCACAGTACAGGCCCTTCGGCCCTCGATGTTGTGCTGACCTGTCATCCCAATCTGAAGCCCGTCTAACCTACACTATTCCATGTACGTCTATATGCTTGTCCAATGACGACTTAAATGTACTTAAAGTTGGCGAATCTACTACCGTTGCAGGCAAAGCATTCTATACCCTTACTAGTCTCTGAGTAAAGAAACTACCTCTGACATCTGTCCTATATCTATCACCCCTCAATTTAAAGCTATGCCCTCTCATGCTCGTCACCATACTTGGAAAAAGTATCTAACCCTCTGATTATCTTATATGTCTCTATTAAGTCACCTCTCAACCTTCTTCTCTCCAATGAAAACAGCCTCAAGTCCCTCAGCCTTTCCTCGTAAGACCTTCCCTCCATACCAGGCAACATCCTAGTAAATCTCCTCTGCACCCTTTCCAAAGCTTCCACATCCTTCTTATAATGCGGTGACCAGAACTGTACACAATACTCCAAGTGCGGCCGCAC
>NC_057745.1:24916598-24918898 GCF_004010195.1 Chiloscyllium plagiosum | reverse complement strand
CTCTGTAACCTACAACATCCTTCCTCACTATCCACAACTCCACCGACCTTGGTGTCGTCTGCAAATTTACTAACCCACCCTTCTACGCCCTCATCCAGGTCGTTTATAAAAATGCCGAACAGCAGTGGACCCAACACCGACCCTTGTGGTACACCACTAGTAACTGGTCTCCAGAACTACCACCCTCTGTCTTCTTTCAGCAAGCCAATTACTGATCCAAACTGCTATATCTCCCACAATCCCATTCCTCCGCATTTTGTACAATAGTCTACTGTGGGGAACCTTATCAAACGCCTTGCAGAAATCCATATACACCACATCAACCGGTTTACTCTTATCTACCTGGTTGGTCACTTTCTCAAATAACTCAATAAAGTTTGTGAGGCATACCCTATCCTTCACAAAACCGTGATAACTCAATAAAGTTTGTGAGGCATACCCTATCCTTCACAAAACCGTGCTGACTATCCCTAATCAAATTATTCTTTTCTAGATGATTATAAATCCTTCCTCTTATAACCTTTTCCAACACTTTACCAACAACTGAAATAATTACCAGGATTGTCTCTACTCCCCTTCTTGAACAGGGGAACCACATTTACTATCCTCTACAAGGGACAGGTGATACTACTTGGAGTGTTCCACAGCAGTGAGGCCAGACCCATCCTTTGCAATACTGGGGACAGGTAAAACCGCAGTATATCGTGACACTTGGTGCTTACGTATTGAGGGTCTATGCACAGCTTGAAGCAGCCACATACAAAGGTGGCCATCAGGATGAGGGCAACATTAGATATGTTCTTCACCCTCTTTTCCAGTGTTTTGTACATGAAGTCCCTGCTGACCTGGTCTATTTGAGGCTTCCAGATGAAACAGAAAATGGTTTGGTTGACTGAAATGCCAGCATTTTAGGGGATGGGGCAGCCTGCACCATATACAATAACAGAGAGAGTACCTCACATCTGATGACCAAGTTTTTACCCACAATGGAGAGGGAGCAACCTCCCAAAGGACCAGTTTCACCTTCACCTTGGCGATGTGCTCCTCCCAAGGTTTTGTACATGACCTGGCCCCTTCTGGCCATATTCCCAGCACATTCAGGTAACCTGTCCTGACAGTGAAAGGAATGAAGGATTGGTCAGCCCACTTCCCAAAGAACACAGGCTCCGCTCTTGCCTCAGTTTATCTTGCCACCTGAGGCCTGTTCGATCTGTCACAAATGCTTATGTGTCTGTGCACTGACAGTGGATCTGAGCAGAAAACGGCAATCTCATCCATGTACAGGGAGGCTTTGACCTGCAGGCCTCCGCTGCCTGGAATAGTTCCCCCTCTCAGGCTTGCATCCTTCCTGATGGACTCAGCAAAGGGCTCTAAACAGCACACAAACACGGCAGGAGAGTGTGGGCAATCCTGCCTGGGATCTGATCGGGAGGCTGATTGCCACCCATTGATTGAGAGTGTACTAACGCTGTTGGTATAGAACAGTTGGATCAAAATGGAGATTCCCTCCCTAAAGCCCATTTTGGAGAACATATCCCATATGTGGGTGTGCGATATCCTGTCAATGGCCTTTTCCTGATCCAGGCAGATGAGCCAGGCCTTTCCTACGCGTAGGCGAATGTATCCCTGAAGAGCTGTCAGAGATCGTCCTGACTGGTACAAGCACAGGTTTAATCAAAGTGTATCACCCTGCCAGAACAGATCTGACCTGCCTGGTGATGACCTTAGAACAGGATTTTGTAATGTGCAGTCAGCAATGATATTGGCCGCCAATCTTTAATTTCTTCCCTATCCCCCTTCCACTTGTAGATGAGTGTGATGATACCTTTCCTCATGGATTCTATCATGGTACCTGCCAGGCGCACACTATTGGGAGAAAGCGAGAACTGCAAATGCTGGAGATCAGAGTCGAGAATGTGGTGCTGGAAAAGCGCAGCAGGTCAGGCAGCATCTGAGGAGCAGGAGAATCAATGTTTCGGACACTATTAGACGCACACTACTGTATGCCTTCAGCAGGTCCTGGCCAGCCCAGTCCTACAGAGCCGAATACAACTCAGACAGTGAGCTGTCACTTTTGGAGTTTTACTCTTTTCCAAGTTGGTGCTGGGCCCTCTACTTTTAGTCATTTACATAAATGATTTGGATGTGAGCATAATAGGTACAGTTAGTAAGTTTGCAGATGACACCAAAATTGGAGGTGTAGTGGACAGCGAAGAGGGTTACCTCAGATTACAACAGGATCTGGACCAGATGGGCCAATGGGCTGAGAAGTGGCAGATGGAGTTTAATTCAGATAAATG
>NC_057745.1:24859431-24916380 GCF_004010195.1 Chiloscyllium plagiosum | reverse complement strand
CTTATAGAGGTTTACAAAATTATGAGGGGCATGGATAGGATAAATAGGCAAAGTCTTTTCCCTGGGGTCGGGGAGTCCAGAACTAGAGGGCATAGGTTTAGGGTGAGAGGGGAAAGATATAAAAGAGACCTATGGGGCAACGTTTTCAAGCAGAGGGTGGTACATCTGTGGAATGAGCTGCCAGAGGACGTGGTGGAGGCTGGAACAATTGCAACACTTAAGAGGCATTTGGATGAGTATATGAATAGGAAGGGTTTGGAGGGATATGGGCTGGGTGCTGGATGTTGGGACTAGATTGGGTTGGGATATCTGGTTGGCATGGACGGGTTGAACTGAAGGATCTGTTTCTATGCTGTACATCTCTATGACTCTATGACCTGAAGGGCATTGTTCAGTTTGTCCAGAGACAATGACCGGACCAGCCTCTTCTGCATGCTGTTGTCTAAGACCTTCGTGATGGAGGACAAGAACAATACTGAGGCCATTCTGTCTGTGGGCTTTGTGTCATACATACTGGCATAAAAGAATTTGCTGCTCCTCAGGACGTCACTGAGATGACGCTACTGTGCCAGCTTCAGGCTGCTGAGCACTGAGCTCTCCTTGTGCACTTTCTGGAGGAAGAAATGTGAGCACGCCTCATCCTGTTCCATAATGTGGACCCTGGACCAGAAGATTATCTTGGAAGCCTCTGAGGCAAAGAGCCTTGTTGGCTCTTCACCTCCTGGAGATCCTCTGTAATATCAACCCCCATCTTCTGCAGCAGGAGTAGGTTCTGCAGGCTGTTCTGGAGTTTGGAGGTGTTCTGGAGGTGGACAGTTTAGCCCACCTCTCTTTCACCTTCCGAACACCTTCAAAGATAAAGGACCTCTTGATTTTCCCTGTGACTGTGTCCAACCAGTCTAATGGAGACTCAAAGGGGGGGCTTCATGGTTCTCCAATCTGTGTAATTCCTTTTGAGCTCCTCAATGTTTTCTGGGGTCAACAATTTCACGTTCAGCTTCGAACATTCCCTTGCCAGCCCGCTGCTTGACCTATAGGTGACAATCGGCCAGCAGGAGGCAGTGGTCAGGGAAGAATACCAGCTTGACGTTGGTGGATCTGACTGAGAACACTCAGGACACAAACAGGAAATCTATCCTTGAGCAGACGGACCCACCTGGCAGTGACCAGGTGTATCTATGCTGCGGTCCTTTAACCATTCCATCAGGAAGCTTAGCGTGGAGTCCAGTTCGCTGCCAGCCCCTCCAGGTCTTCAATGATGCAGTTGAAGTCTTCGGCCAGAATGATGGGCCTGGACACCACCAGCAGCAGTGGGAGCTGCTACAGGGTAGCCAGCCACTCACTCTATACCATTGGGGCGTGCACATTAATTGGGGAACATTTCTGTACATAACGTCTGCTACGAGGAGGCACCCACCCACGACTTCCTTAATCTTGGAGATGGTGAAGTTGCCTCCCCACAGCAGAATACCCAGGTCGGAGGAACGACTATCACTTCCCCCCAACCAAATTGAAGGCCCAAGGCCCATAAACTCGACCGTTTTCTGTAGTTGCTGAGGTTTGGTATTCCACACTCCTGCAGAAACAGAAGGTCTGCTTTGACACTGGCCGGATCAGCCAATGTGGAAACGCACCTTGTAGTAGATTTAACGCTATGCACATTAATTGCGATTTAACACCCATTTTAAAAATTAATAGAATTACCCAATGTCCATTCACCCGCAGTCTTGTCACTGGGGGTCTCTCTGCATCCCCTTGGTGTGGGCAAACTATTGGACACTCTCCTCACTGAGGTAGCCACCCTGCTCCTCCCTGGGGAATGTTGGGGTGCGGTGGGTGGGTTGGTGAAAGTGGGGAGTTGTCCTGCTGTGGTGTCGTCAGGGTGGGAATGAAGCTAGCAGGCTCAGTCTCACGGACGGACTGCCAGAGCATCATGGCTCCCAGTTGCCTGGAGCTGTGGTGTGGTATGTTCCCCCCTGGTTCTCACCATCTGGAGGTTGGGGCTTCCCAAGCCCATCAGGGGGTCAGGAGTTTCCGGGTTTGGAGAGGGTGGGGAGGGGTCATGGGGGTGCTCCTTTTTTTGGTGATCACCATCCCTCTGCACACCTCTGTCAACAGAGGAGCTGCTGGTGTGTCCATCATGCACCTGTCTCTTTCCATTTTGCTGTGGGACTCTGGCGTGCTTTTCTTTTCAGGTTGTTTCTCACAGAATCCATTCCACCTCCTCCTTGGTTTCCTCCTCCTCCATCTGTCCAGGTATAGGTTGGGTCATAGAGTCATAGAGATGTACAGCAGGGAAACAATTCCTTTGTTCCAACCTGTCCATGCCGACCAGATATCCCAACCCAATCTAGTCCCACCTGCCAGCACCCGGCCCATATCCCTCCAAACCTTTGCCCACCACCAAGTTCAGGCTCACTCGTCTATAGTTCCCTGGCTTGTCTTTACCGCCCTTCTTAAACAGTGGCACCATGTTTGCCAACCTCCAGTCTCCCAGCACCTCACCTGTGACTATCGATCATACAAATATCTCAGCATGAGGCCCAGCAATCACTTCTCTAGCTTCCCACGGAGTTCTCGGGTACATCTGATCAGGTCCTGGGGATTTATCCACCTTTAACCGTTTCAAGACATCCAGCACTTCCTCCTCTGTAGTCATTAACTGTCCATCCACACTGGCTACCTTTTGTTCGCCTCCAGCCTGTGCGTCCTTCTGGGGTCCCCTTGTCTCAGTTTGCTTGCTGGGAGGTGGTACCTTACTGACCTTTGCTACTTCCGACCATCTGAGTGTAAGTGGCACCCCCGCTCACCCCAATATTGGGCAGACCTTGTATATGTGGCCTGCTTCCCCATCAAGGTCACAGCTTTTATATTCTCTGCACTCTTTCATCAGAGGTCCTTCCTATTTGCATTCCTGAAGAGGGTCACTTTGCAGCCTGTTGCTGTGCCCTGCCCTCCCTAAGGTTCAGGCAGTGGAGGCTGCCTGACATACATCAGTAGCCTCGTCTCCCTCCGATCGTGAAGCTAGAGGGTGGGTGGAGGATGTCCCAACTGGCATCTACCTTCAGGGTCACCTTGACCTGCTGCTTGCTAGTCCAGATTTTGAAGGGGTCCACTACAACAATCTACAAAAACTCTCTTCACAGAGAATGTCCCATCAACTAGTGATCCTTCCTCCAACCTTCTTCACAGTCACCCAAACCGGGTTTGGGATTCCCTGGGCTAGAGCACAGCTGGTCATTGAGGCCATAGCTCCAGGTTGGCTTTACCTCAAATTGGCATTAAGCTGAAAGCAGCATAATGATCCACCAACAGCAGGTCAGCTCAACCAACACTCCTCCAACATCCAATCACAATCTAGCAATGATCTCAATATTTTTGATGACTCACAACTTGATCAAGGTGTCTCCCCTGTCAGGAAAGTCCACTTCCAGAATGCAAGCAAGCAACAACTCAATGCCCACTAGTTGGATGTTCTTCCTCATCGCCGGGGATGATCTTCCACAATACCCTTCACGCCCACACTGACTGCGAAGACCACTCCCAGAATGCAAATGAGTGACTGGTTAGATGTTAGTCAACAAGTTATACAGTCACTTTATGTCTGCAAATGAGTAGTTACTGTGTCCAATTATTTCTTTTAATAGAGTCAACAGTATTCATTCTGTGAAAGCAATCTCGCTTTTGGACCAAAGGTTTGTGAGTCCAGAGACATCAGCATATGGTCTAAGCTTAAACTCTAATTCTCTAATAAAGGAGTGTTGCACTGTCAAAGACATTGTCCTTCCAATATTAAGTTGTCTGCTCTTTCAAGTGAATGTAAATCTCTTTACTGGAAAACAGAGAAAGAAGGCATTAGCCTACTATCTCAAGTAGTATCATATCAAGATTAACTTGATTTATGTGATGCAGTTTGTGGAATCTTGTTGTGTACAAATTAATTACTTCATTTAATAATGGAGAAGCTGAGATGACAATTCAAAAATGCTTTGTTGGCTGTGAAGTGTTTTCTGATGTTCCTAAGAGTGTTATAACAAAGCAAATTCTTTCTTCAAAAGATGAGAGTCAACAACCAACATTAGCAGTTGAAAAGTGTGGTGCTGGAAAAGCACAGCAGGCTAGGCAGCATCCAAGGAGCAGGAGAGTCGATGTTTCGGGCATAAGCCGCTAGTCATTAGCAGACCTACTGAAAATAGTGGACAAAGGGAACTAACCCAACCAATGTTTTATATTTCATTTCATTGAGGAACCAGATGAATGTGTGAAAATTAGCCAACGAGAGAAAAACAAATTCCAAGCAAAGAAGGAGGCAGTTCTACCTAATATATCAATGCAGGCTCTTTCCTAGAGCAATCCAAACTAATGTGACTGCTTTCTGTCATCCATTTTTAGCCTGTGCCTTAGAATATTTGTCATTTTAAAATAGTAAACAGCAGATATTTTAATAAAGCGATAAATATTGTGCTTCTGTATGTGAATAGTGTGAACACACTAAAGACCCGCATTGCCCTTTCCCTCTGCAAAATCTAAAACGGTTTTACTTAACTTTTAAAACAAATGATTAGTCATTAATGCTTGTGAGGAGAATTTAAATTGCAAATGTATTTGTGGCACTTGCAGGCTTGGTTGTCTCATTACAGTCGTGATGTTGGTGCAACCAACCTTGACAGCTGACCCACTTTACAGATAGACATCCGGCATGCCAGCGCACAGAATTCCAACAAATCTGTAATTCCAAATAGCCTAAAAATATGCAGCTGCTTATAAACGTCCTCTCCTCTCCAAGGGAGAATGAAACTTCATACACAAAGGTTTAAAAATACAAGACCTTCTGTTTCAGTGGCCATTTTCAGCTCTACTTCAAAAGAAAAAAATGCAAGAGCAAGGAATGCAAATCTACGTTTTAAACAATGAGTGGAATCTTGTTGACCCACATGAATTCAAGAAGGAGACAGGAGGACTTGTAATTTAGGTGCATCACTGTCCAGCCAGATACCTGATGCATCTTCTCAAGTAGCCATGATGTGGAGGTGCTGGTGTTGGACTGGGGTGGGCAAAATTAAAAATCACACAACACCTAGTTATAGTCCATCAGATTTATTTGGAAGCACTAGCTTTCGGAGCGTTGCTCCTTCATCAAGTATTTGTATCAGGCAGCTACCTGATGAAGGAGCAGTGCTCCGAAAGCTAGTTCAGAGGAACCTCGATTATCCAAAAGACACAGGCAGGGAGTATGTCATTCAGTTAATTGGATTCCAGATAATTGAGTGCAGATAACATTGTTAGCTAAGCATTGGGACCTTGCGATCTTGTTCGGATCCGAAATTCGGTTTATCGAATGCTGGATAATCGAGGTTTCCCTGCACTTCCAAATAAATCTGTTGGACTATAACCTGGTGTTGTCTGATTTTTAACTCTTCTCAAGTAGGTACTGAGCAGGAATATCCATGGGCAACCTTTCTGTTGTATTTGTACTTGAGACCTTTAAGTGATGAAGTAACAAACATAAAAGCAGATTATCGAAATGGCAACAGACAAGGAGTGCGGAAGATGCAATGAGACCTGGGTGTCTTTACGCACCATTCTGTTGGGAACATCAGAATGTCACAAAACACTTCACAGCTAATAAAGCATTTTTGAATTGTCCCCTCTGCTGCACCATTTTTAAATGCAGCAAATAACTTACACAAATGCACCAGTCGCTGAAAGCAAGCATGGAGGTTCAGCAAGTAGTGAAGAAGGCAAAGGCTTTCATAGTGAGAGGATTTGAATACTCTTTTTTTATTCATTCAGAGGATGTGAGTGCCCTTGGTTAAGCCAGCATTTATTGTCCAACCCAAATTGCCCAGGGGGCAGTTAATAGTCAAACAAATTGCTGTGGGTCTGCAGTCAGTTGTAGGCCAGACTTGATAAGGATGGCAGATATCCTTCCCGAAAAGATGTGGGTGAACCGGAAGGGTTTTTATAACAATCAGCAGTTGCTATTAAGCCAGTTCCTTATTTCAGATTTTTATTGATTTCCAATTTTCATGCAGAGATGTGTACTGGGCTGCTTATTTGCCATATTACAACTGAATTATACATCAAAAGCAACTTTTTTGATGATGAAGTACTTCAGAACTTACTGAAGGAATCAAAACATATATAAATGTACGTTCTTTTTCTGTCTCATAAACATTAAAAAAACCTGTTGCAGCATTTGTTTACAGTTCATTGTAAATTGTATAGGGCCATGCTGAGAACATAACTGGAGTTGTGTGTATGGTTTAGGTCTCCTTTATCTGAAGAAGAATGTTTTGGCAATGAAAGGAGTGCAACGGAGGTTTGCCAGACTGATTGGTGGCAGGGCTGGTGTATGAAGAGAGACTGGATCAGTTACGATGATATTTATTGGAGTTTAGAAGAATGAAGGGGGATCTCATCAAAACCTGTAAATTTCAATAAGACGATAGGTCACTCTATTATAATGCGTGTTTCGTCAATGTGAATTCACTATAATGCAATTGAGGAGTTGGGGACACTGTTTCTAAAGTGTGAACTTTTAAAACGTGTGTTGGCTGTAATGCGATTACATTGGCAACACTTTAAGAGTTGTTTCTAAAGCACAATTTTTCTAGAAAGCGGGGTTGCACAAGAACGCAACCATCATGTTACAGAAGAACTGACTGTTCACAGGGTAAATGCTAGAATGATATTCCTGAGGACTAAGTTGTTCAGAACCAGGGTTCATAATCTAAAGTTATGGGGAAGTCCACTAAGACTGAGATCAGGTGAAATTTCTTCATCCAGAAAGTGCTGAGTTTGTGGAATTCACTGCCATGGAAAGAGATTGAGGCCAAAACATTGAATGATTCAAGAAGGAGTTATATTTAGTTCTTAGGGCTAAAGGGATTAAAGGCGATGGGGAGAAAGCAGGAATTGTGTTGGCTGATCATCCATGATCATATTGAATGGCAGAGCAGGCTCAATGGGCTGAATGGCCTAATGTTTCCGCCTTTTTCAAAACATTTCTATGTAAGCAACTATCTAAAGGCCATTTAAGGCTCTATGCCTGCCCCGGTTGCTATTTTCTCTGCTCTGGACAGGACAAATAAGAGGCAGCTCACCTGACAGGTAAACCTTCATGGGCCACATGAGGGATACCTTGATCTATACTAATTTGATCAAGGTCATATATGTGAGGCAGGAGTTTCACAGTGATAGCTGAACTCCCTGCCCTTGTTTCTAACCCCCATGGTTCCCTCTCCCAACTACACTCACCATATGAGTCACACTAGAACCTCCCAAGACCAGTTCCGGAGTGGTCCCTGGATGCATAGTCCACCCAGGAAGTCCAAAGGGTGCTGTAACAGCCTTGTGCAAGGTGCTGCGAAATTCTAAAGCCACTAATTCCTGATTGACCCATAGCTCAAGGCTGCCAGGACATCTTATTCTAGGTTCCTCAGAAAGGAGGAAGGCCAGCAAGCTGTCAGATAGACACAAGCTTTGGTGGGTGTTCTTTTTAAGAGTCAGCATGAATTTCTTGGCTCTTCTGCAGGCAATGTGCAAGGCACAGAGTCACACCACCTATATGTTAACATTGATATTCAAGCAGTAAAGGGCAAATAGGATGGAGCTCAAGGAGAGAGAAGAACAGTTGGACATACAAAGGAGTCAATAATGATCTGGTTGGAAGGGTGAATAGTAATTAATGGAGACTGAAAATGGCTAACAACAGGTCATGTGTAATGGCAGACTATGTCAAAACATTGCATGCAAGTAGCAATAATATGTGCAATGTTATTTTACAATATTTTATAATACATTCAATACTTGCATTCTAATTATCAACCAAATCAACAGCACTATATTTACTCGTACAGATTATTGTGGCTTCTCTGATCTGTAGGTTTGATATAAGAGTTATCACATAGTCTGCCATTGTACACTACCTATTGGAAACCACTAATAATCTCCATTAACAGCTATTCACCTTCCCATGCCAGATTGGTATCGACTCCTTTGTCTGTCCAACTGTTCTTCTCTCTCTTTGGGCTCTATCCCTATCTATAATTTACTCCTTACCGCCTCCCCTCACCCTATCTTCTGCATATAAACCAAATTCGTCCTAGCTACCATTAGTTCTGAGAAAGGGTCACCAGACCTGAAACATTAACTTCGATTTCTCTTCACAGATGCTGCCAGACCTGCTGAGCCTTTCCAGCAACTTCTGTTTTTGTTATAGACAAACAAAGCTCCATGAAGCTAATATTCCACTGTTGGAGTGCAATGCATCTGAGGCAATTCCACTCAATCTTCCTCCGTGAATTGGAATTACTGAAATAGGCTTACATACCACATCTTAGCCCAAGAATAGCAATACAGATAATTTCTTTCCAATTTCAAAAGCTAAAAACTGAACCAATTTCCCTGGTGGTTGAGTTGGACAGTTTTGCTCAAGTTGCCTCAGGTGCAAAAAAACTTGCCAGAAGGGTTTCTTTTTGCTTCTGTGTAAGCCAACATTGTGATAATTCTCCAAATTAAGGCTGACAGATGAATGGTTTGTTCAAAAGCCATCATATTCTATCTTCCAAGCAAAAGGTTGTGGCATGAATGCAAATACATGACTCTGGGGAGCGGATAGATTAGGACTGACAATTTTCTATTTTTTATATTGCAGCAGTAAAAACATTGCATGCAAGTGGCAATAATGTGTACAATGTTATTTTACAATATGGCATAATATATTCAATTCTTGCATTACAATGTGCAACCCTTTCTACAGCACTATATTTACTGATACAGATTATTGTGCCTTCCATGATCTGCGGATTTGACATAAGACTTTAAGATCGATAGACACTGGCTCCACGTGAGTGCATTTGACTCTGCAGCTGTTTAAAAATTCCACTTTGAATTGTATGTTTCACTTTGTAAGAAATGAGAGCTATCTCTGTATGCTTTCTGCATGAAATGAGAAGATCAGACTACAGTACAGGAATTTATTGCTAAACATCCTCGTGATGCATGGAAAGCATAATATCTGATAATTAAACAATTCCATATTTTAAAATAAACTGTTATGACAATGCAAGAGATAATTACAGACTGCTGATTTTAAAAGTATATCATTTGATGCAACATTTTCTTGTACACAATATTTTACATCATTTTGACAATTTTACTAACACATTTTGGTTCATCAACTAAAGGAGAACAATCTATTATTGAATTACATAACATCTTAAAAAATTAAAGCACAGTCGCACAATATACAACTATTATGGAAGTGCTCCCTTTTCTGTACTTTTTTAACAATTCATTGTTCATTTAATTTGTAAATGTATTATAACAGTTTCTGAAGTTTATTAAATCAACTTCTGATAACACTTTCTTCATCTAAGTATAGAACCAATTTTTGCAACTGAGGTGGGTAGTTCGAGCAAGAATTGCTGACCCTCTGGACCTCAGTGAAAATTACCCTGAAGTGAGCAAAGCTGGAAGCAGAGCACTGGCAGGTGAATGGTTCCAAACCCATCTTGATTTTATGGAATGCCATCACAGTTGTTTCAGAAGCTGTTAGGCCCTCTTACCCTCACCACTCACATCCTCTCATGCCACTCCCATTCTCTCTCATACCCTCCATTCCAACTCATGCCCCTCACTCACTGCTAATGGCTCTGCATAGCATCCATGTCACCTCTTTAACTATTTATCCAGTATCTATCTAAAATGGCTGTATCTCAGGAGTTATATGGAGATAGAAATAAAACTTCTAGTCATCTAAGGCACCTCTCAGCTACACATACTTATGAATGAAATCTCCAATTCACAAAATGATTCAAAGGTTTTAAATTTTCCTTAACTTCTATTCAGATCCCATATTAAAGACAGCTAAACCTTTAGGGGTCTTTTTATATCATCAATCAAACTGTGAACTCAGACCCAATGCTGAGATAACTGCAACTTTTGAATTTTATCTAAACATTCAAACTCACGTAACGTTAGCACTTGGGAAAATGTCAACAAAGAAATTCCGCTAAAGTGGAAAACTGTCAACTAAAGCAAAGTTGCAGCCATTTTATTTAAATCTGTGACAGCTGCGTCTTCTCGTTAAGCTTAAAGAGCAGGAGATTTTAAAACTCCATATCCTGTTAGTTATACAGCCCTTATATTCCATTCAAGCATGTTTATGTCCACTGCACCAATCACCAACCTTTGAATCATTTTGTGAATTGGAGATTTCATTATCAAGGATGTGTAATTGTGTCCCACACCATAGGTTAATGTCCAGGCAACAGCCAAAATGTAGTCTGTTTGAACTCAGTATTAGATGCAAGTGACCTTGCTGAGTTTGGGTCTTCCTCCTATCTGAATCACGTTCCACTCCTTTCTTCCAACAGAAAATATCAATCTGTGAGAAACAAGGGTGGGATATCCATATTGGGTCCCATTGACATTCTTAAATGTTTATCGAACCTTTCTGGCTCTGAAAATGCTGTCCGTAGTCTTATCTCTTAAAATAGATATTTACTGGGTGGAAATGCCTTTAAAATGTTTTAAACCTGCTCTGAAAAGTGTTTCCCGATTAATACCACCAGCAAAATTTTTATATTTTTCTTCTTCATTAAATTTATTGCAATAATGTGATTGCAATCCACCAAAGATTAATGAAGAGCATTATTTGATTTTCTGGTATTTACTGACAGTAAATTACAATTAAATCAAATGGTATTACATTCTAATTACCTTTATTTAAATCCAGGTTCAGTTTGTTCCTGTAAGTTTAAGTTTTATCTGAGATGAAAATGGTGGGTGTCTTGAAATAAACAACAGTGCAATATTTATGCAGAGTGGCCCACACAAGTTTTGCAGTAATACAATTTCATTTTATTTAAACATTCAGCGAGAAATATTTAATGTGAAAGTGTGCAGAAATATCAGAAAAGGAAACTATGTGAATAATTATACAGGCTGAATAACAATACAGTTAACGTCATACACTGAAAATAAGATGCTTTAAGAAAACTGTTTACCACGTTTGCTCTGACCATATTATAGTGCCATGGAACCATTACTGTGAAATTCCTGAAAAGTGCATTCTGTCATAATCTCTTACATTTATAACATTGGCATAAATCCTCCTAACAGGCTTTTCTTATTTATGAGTAAGCTTTACTTCTTAGTGCTTTAGACCATCATGGAATAAAAACATATGATATAAAACTGTTGTAAGCACTTTGGATGTTACCCATTTCAATGTTCATTACATTTCTGAAAGCATGATCTGACAGTATTACATAGTGAATACTATTATTATAGGTGTCAATATTAATTCCATTCATCAATCACTTAGTGAGTACTCAGTTAGGCAATCTGTTATTACAAAATAGATGTCCAGCACATGTTCATATCAGCATTACAAATGGACTGAAGTAGTAAGAAATGAAAAAAAAATGCACTTGTTTTGAAAATGCCTCCTGTTTGGATAAAATCCAGTGAAACACAACAAGAAATGTAACAAAGAATAGGTCTGATTCTTTGCAGAACTGTTGCATATTATGAGGCAGTCGTCTTTACATTCAGGACTTCTTGTTATTTTTGCATTGCATTTTTGAAATGCTTACATTGCTTGCTGGCTGTAGTGTCACACCAGTAGTTTGATGATCAGCTCCTGGGTCTCTTGTTGTAGTACAGAGAAATACCATTTCTGATTGGTGGCATTGTACCCATGCACTTAAGACCATAAGAAATGGGAGTGGAAGTAAGGCCATTTGGCCCAACAAATCCATTCCGCCATTCAATCATGGCTGACGAGCATTTCAACGCCACTTACCCACACTCTCCCCGTATCCCTTAATTCCTCACGAGATTAGGAATTTATCAATCTCTGCCTTGGAGACATTTAACATCCCAGCCTCCACTGCATTCCGTGTCAATGAATTCCACAGGCCCACCACTCTCTGGCTGAAAAAATGTCTCCTCATTTTCGTTCCAAATTGACCCCCTCTAATTCTAAGGCTGTGTGCATGAGTCCTCGTATCCCCACCTGACAGAAACAATTTCCCAATGTCAGTCCTTTCTAAGTCATGCATTATCTCATAAGTTTCTATTAGATCTTCCCTCAACCTTCTAAACTCTAATGAATACAATCCCAGGATCCTCAGCTGTTCGTCATATGTTAGGCCTACATTCCAGGGATCATCCATGTGAAGCTCCGCTGGACACGCTCCAGTGCCAGTATGTCCTTCCTGAGGTGTGAGGCCCAAAACTGGACACAGTATTCTAAATGGGGCCTAACCAGAGCTTTATAAAGTAGCACATCACTGCTTTTACATTCCAACCTCTTGAGATAAATGACAACATTACATTTGCTTTCTTAATCACGGACTCAACCTGCAAGTCAACTTTTAGAGAATCCTATACTAGCACTCCGAGATCCCTTTGTACTTTGCCTTTATGAATTTTCTCACCGTTTAGAAAATAGTCCATGCCTGTGTTCTTTTTTCCAAAGTGCAAGACCTCACATTTGCCAGGGTAAGACATGCATTTCAGTCAACAACAGAGCTCTGTCTTTAAACCTTATATCACAGTTTCAATGTTAGCTTACACAAACTTCTATAGACTCATTAACACTTTCATGTTACTCCTTTTTGAGGTTCCTGGCCCCTTTCATCTTCGGATAATTTTGAGTGTTACTTTGTCCACTTAACTTGACATATCTCTGGTAAGCTTGCTGACTGCTCCAGTCAATTTTCACCAGAAACTGACCTGGCCTGAAATTTATTTTTGAGCACATGTATGTAAATTTGGCCCTACCTGAGGTGGGATGGGGCTCTGGTCTCCAAACCCTCCCCATCTCACTAAGAGGGATGCACAGTGCCTTCCTATTGGAATTGCATTTTTCTCTCAATAGCAACAAAAAAAAATTGCTGAGGATGTATTACAGATAAAGGGGCAGATGTTTCTCTTTAGCACAGAAAGGTAAATCATTACGCAAATGGGAAAATCAGGTAGGTATGGATTGCAATCCACTAATGCCACCTGCCATGTTTTCTGCTCATTTAAATGAACAGACAAAATAACTGGCTTCGTTATGGACAGCCCATTCTTCCTGGTCCAAATTGTCTCTTAAGTGCCATCCATCCAACACTTGCTGTCTGAATGCGAAAGAGGAATAGCTCCCCTGTAAAAACACAGTAGAAAGAAAAATCAGTCAGTCGTGCCAATGTACACAGCACACTCCTGAATAACGAACCATATGGCACAGTGTGACTTTTGCAGCAGATTTTGCAGTTCAGGACCTAACACCCATAGTGCAAAAGTTTGCAGAAAAGTTTAGTGCTGTTGGTGGAATGAACAGAAAATGCTAACTAGTGAGGATGTTTGGAACTCTTTAGCATAACACTGTTACTGCAGCACAGTTACAAATCACAATGGAAAAACGTCCAAAAAGATTCTTTTAATTTTGCAATTCTTCCAATACTCATGTAAGCACCTTTTTTTAATTTTTATTCCTGGAATATAGAACAAAAAACACTGTCCATTAAGATTGAAATTTCCTCTTAATGCAATTAAACTGTAAATTGCTTGTTGTAGATCATTGCTACAGATAAAGTAAGATTAATCTTATTTTTTCACAATCAGTACTGTGATAAAGGGTAAACATAACATTTTAACAACATTTCTTTCATTAAATATCTAGGAGTTCATCAACAGTGCAACACCATTACAGTAAAAGTTGAAAATGGCAAAAGTAGAACTGAGATGAAACAGATCTACCATAACCTTTCTTCCGTCCAATTCATTAACAGAAAAATTATCAATTCTGTCTTATGGGATAACAAAGATATGGATACCTAAATCAATAAAGAATTGATTTTTCACAGGCAACCCACTTCAACATAAGCTGACGACTTTATATTAGGTGACTGTAACTCACTGACCCTCAAATCTCTTTTGATGCGATAGATAGCAGTGTGAACCAGGCAGAAGGGATCAGAAGAACGGGTGAACCACTCAGGCACAGGACCCCCTGCCCTCCCATCCCCCGCCATTCCCTGATGAAGGTGTCATGTGACAAAAGTCCATGTATTATTCTCCCAAAGAAGAAAGAAGGGCCAATGTGCTGGCGCAGGCTGATAGAGATGTCAGAGGCGCTTGAGTAATCTCATGACGCCTTGGCCCAGTGAGGGGGCAGAGTGGGATTGCAGTTGGCGTGGTGTGACGGGCAAGACCACCCCGATCAAACCTGTGAGGGGCAGCCATTTGGACAAATCAAAGCAGAAGAAAGTAATTTTCAATAAATTAAAGAAATCTCCATGGAAATTAGCATGAAACACTTTATAATCTTCAGCTTTTCATTGCCGATAAGGGTCACTGGTTTAAGTTCTTTCTTTCCTTCTTCTTAATTATTCCATGGCAGTGTATAGGCTATTTTTTTCTCTTCTGCATTGCTTTCTATCTCATGTACCTTCTCACATTTTGCTCGATGTTGAATGTCAGCAGTATTAAAAAACAAATCCACAGCCTTCTGTTTAACAAGCTGCTACTAGTTAACTAAGTGCAGTGTCTGCAGCAATGAGCGAGTTAGAATGAAAGGGACACCATTTTTGTGCTCAAAGTTCTTCCGAACAGCTCACTGATTTTTTTTTAAATGAAGCCAGTCAAATTTCTGTAAAGGCAAAGGGGCCATTGTAAAGGCTGATAATATTGTGTGGAGGTACATATTTTGAATATAAAAACAATTACAAACCTTCAGGACTGTGCAGCCACTTTAACATTCAAACTCAAGGCTCTTTCTATTACGGACTGGGGTTCCAGTCGAATGTTTTCACAGAAGGCTTGGTTTGACAGCCCAGTCTCCCTTCTACAATGAAGGGATCTAAAGCACTCACTCTTCTCTACTGTTATCACACACTGTAGGCCCAATGGTGCTACATTCGTAACGATACAAAATTACAACTCAGCAATCCTTCCCTTGTGGGTGGACTTTATTTTGTAGAGGGAAAGGAAGGACAGGAGCAGGAAGTTGATTTAAACTCTTTGTTAACTGAACTTAGAAGACATTAGATTTCTCTAATTTCAGCAAAAAAGGAATATTTAACCGTGGTCTTCAAAAGTAATTACGTAATGGATGTTGAGCATCTTAAGCCTAACCCTGTTTAACTTCAGAGTATACCTTCAACTTTGCATTACCCAGGAATGGGCAATCTGGAAATAACTGTACAGGAAACATAGCTGCTTTCTCACAAATGGTGAGGCACATTTGATCATTTGCAATAGCTGAAGTCAAATGTAACAAGAAAATGAGAAGTCACATTCAAATCAATATTGAATAATAAGTAAGAATTAAAACACAGCAAACAGTTTATTGAAATAAGATTTGACTGAATATCTTGGGAAAAATAGGGACCTGTGTAAAATATGTCTTAAGCCTGAGATATCACTCAGGAAATTGGTTTAAGCATTGTCCTACATTTTAATTTCCCATGCACTCAAACTTTTAATAGCATTTGCACATGCCTACTCATGCAACCAAAAGCTGGGTTTGTGTACATGCCTAGCTCTCCATTATATGTCAGGTGCTAGTGATCAAATTAGCTTGCTAAAACGAAGTTGGCAGTTGAAAACACTGTATTAAGTCACAGGTAAGTGTTACCTAGTTAAACCTAATGAAATATCGCAAGTACTTATGCCTAATCATGTACAAGTGTACATTCCTGAAAAGTTTGTTAAATGTTACTGTGAATAGGTTACTCATTAGCACTAATTAAGCCTGCCACAGACCCTCAGGTGTTTAATAAACTTGTTCAGTAAGACTAACTTTATTTGAATATCCTTCTGCTCTCACTTTACGCTTTAGTGCCTTTGTAGAGCTGTCGTAGAAAGAAAGGAAACTGCTGTGTTTGGAATGGATAATGGTAATCATAATCCAATTTCTTAAGCACATTCCATAGATAATATGAATTTATGTCTGTGGACAGTGTGTAAGTACTGATTTTTAAGAAAAAAAGAATGCCCTGTATTTACTTATTCAATTAGCTGGGAATAGTATTTGTAAATCAACTTGACTAATAGATTCTTTTTTTAAGAAATCAATTTCAATCACATAAATATTTACAAAATCTACATTCATGATATGTGTTAATCAAGCAACAATTGATATTGTGTGAAGAAAATTGTTCAAGCATGAATTTATACTTCTGACATTTTATTAGTGGTAAACATTTTCCTCAATTCAAAGCTACTCCAGTTAGATGTCTTTGCAACAAACAGTATCAAAAAGCTCTTAAATCTATTGTTTAAATCAACTACAATGCATCCAAGGTCAACATGAGAAATGCAAGAAATATATTTTATTTATTTTGTATCCTTGGAAAAAAACAAATTTATGGAAGTTACTTATGGCTTTCTTTGCTTAATCCTAATCCAGCAACACCTTTTATTCTGACACTGGGTACATTTAAATATATGAGAAAATGCTTTGACCTTCAGCCAACATTCATCTGTTTTATGGTTTCCAGCAGGACTGAATGATGGATTCTTAATTCTATTGACATCCTAAGGTTTCTGAAGCTCGAAAAGGTAAAATGAATTTATTTACATTGTACAAGGCAAGAATGTCTAACAGGAACTCCTTGGAGCTATCTCTCTTTTAATTATACCTCAACCACCTTCAGAAATGAAGTCAATCCAAGCTACACGCTTAGTACAACTTTAACAAAATTTTAATAATCCTGCAGCATTGGATTAATTGATAACAAAGACATTTCAAAACTTGATCAGAAAAGCAATCTTTTTTAAAAAACTTGTAAAAATTACAGATTTTAATAAATCTATAATTTTAAACTTTTATTTGTAGATATATATTAATAATTAATATATAATATATAACTAACTGCTAATACTTAATTATAAAAAATGCCCAAATATTCTGCTTTTACTATAACCTTTAGTGGTGGATATCTGTACTGAGAGAGAGAAAAAAAGACATTTAAAGGATAACCTATAGCAATTATTCTACAGGGCTTTTGAAGAGCATAGTCTAAACATAGGCTTTTGTAAGGTATGTTTAGACCTTCTACCTTTGATTAATGTTTTAATAATCATTTAGAAGGAAGAATTTTAATTGAATTTTAATATCATTGCATTTGTTTGCACAAGTGTTTTAAGTATGTCAGCCACTATTGAGCTTCTGATATTTACTGTTTCAAAAATGCTACACTTTGAGTCATATCTATATTATATAACTTCAGTACAAAATACTTAAAAGAATACTTAAAGCTTTTGAAGATAGCTACATTGGAGTTGGATAAAATCACACATTAATAATGTGCTCACAATAAATTCATTACCTGCAATCACTTTTGAAAGTTCATTCTATTGACCTTTGCAAAAAAAATATTGTTTTCATTTTAATTTATCTTTTGAAAAGTTCACTTAGCAGTAATCTATAATACTGCAAAATCAGCCGAATAGCAGTCAGTTCCTTCAGCCTAATGTCTGCTTCATTATTCTTTCACACCACTTCTTATCATACGATCAGATTGTGCAAAAGTAAAGCAGATTTTAAAAAAAATACAATTCCGTGAACAGGTCGGTTCAAAGGCTATAATTCAAAGTGAAGTGCTGCGATTGTCCAGGAACAGAAAACTTTCACTCTCTGGTTTGTGATGTCACAGCTGCTGGTTTGAATTGCGACCTTGTTAATCACTACCAGTTATCTATTAGCCCATATGTAAGACACTGAACTGATTGTTATGCAACGTTAGCTTCGTTTTCATTGTCATTGAAATATTTGACAAAAGTGTGATAATGTCAGTTGCTTGTCTTTCATCAAAATGACCTAAAATGGTAACCTGCTACACACTTTTTAAAAAAAAACTTCTTTCAAATATTAACTTCATATTTGGTCACACCAAGCCGCCGGCTGCAGTTTGCTGGGTGTTGGGTAGATGGCACTACAGCCATAGTGGAGATCAGACTGTCATTCCTCTGGGTCTTATTTCCATTATATGCTTGTAAATTGACCTGTCAATTTATCAATCAACACCATCTTGATTTTTTTTCATCCACGGTAGCAGTCGAAGTGAATTTGCCTCGTAAATAACTGGGAGCCTGTGTTTGTTAGTATTGTGAATGAGTTTATTATCACTTTGATGACTGCTATGAATCACAAATGCTGCCGGGAGGCTGATAAGGCAGTACGAGTTAACAGGGTTTAAGCCATTTTAGATGAGGAGGATAACCATGCATGCAAATAACATAAATGAAAAGAAAGGGCAAGCATGTTCCCCTGTTAGTGAACAATGTTAGAGCTGGACAGAAATGGTGCAATGGATGTACTGAAGAAGTCCTGTGTTGGACTTTTATGGATTTTTTTTTGGAATACCAGTGATTTGGGGAAGATCGTCAAGACTTTACAAAGTGGAGAGGCTGAACCTCACCGCCTGTTTCACACAGAACATTGTTACAAAAAAAAAATCAGGACTCAACGGGGCCGAAGGATGCAACATTAAAAGTGAAAGCAGTTATTCAGCATTTCATCTTTAAACCGGCAGCTCCATGATAATCTGTCACCCCCCCCCCCCCCCCAATAGAAAAATGAGAAGGAGGGGACCTCAATTGCCCTGAATCATCCTGCCTTTCATTTTTAAGTCTGTTCATTTTCTCCCAGTTCACATTATTAGCCTACACATGAGTGCATAATAAAAAAAAAGTGGTGCGAGATAGGCTTCCCTCAATAGCTGAAAAGCATTTCATTTCACTTGTTGTTATTTGCAAATGGTGTATTGTGAGAACGGTCGGCCCTTTGCAGTGGGCTTGGCGGTTGGTCTTTCACGTGAAGGGACAACAGCTGGTAATTAGTGTCAGCAAGCTTAGCCTAGCCTAACTATGTAAGCAGATTATTTCTGACTGGAAAAAATACTACAGCTGAGCTACTCAATGGACTATTTATGGTTATTAGTCCTGTTTTTAGCACTGGTACATAATTAACTGATTCATTTTCTTTCAGGGGTTTCTTAAGATTTTTTTTCCCTCAGATGAGAAACGTGGGAGTTCTCACTCCTGTGGACTTCTGGTGGTCTGTACTTGTGCATTACACATGCTGAGCCCCATATTTTCATCTGTGCAAGGATGATTACCTTTACTGATTGGATTTCCCCCAACCATTCCTCCTTTACAAGAACATCTGGGGAGCCCCAGCCCTTCCAGGATTCTCAGTATATTGGCTGCAGCAGATACTGAAGATTAAAAAAAACACATTGAAGGGTAGTGGCTGTTGAAGATAATTTATGATTAACCTGTCAAGGAATTCAGAGCTTTACTGTTTGCCTCGAGAAAATAAACTAATGAGCAGAGGAGATATTTAAGATGTAATTAACAGTTGAACATCCTGTTTACCTATATACTTCCTTAAAGCTGAATTGAAAGGAAGCTTCAGGTAGGCAAATCAAATACTGCAAATTTCAATACTTTCTGCAGATAAATACACGTGAGCAAAACATATGCATTATTTGTAAAATAAAAGCTTATCTTGAAGAAAAAAATAACTCTTTCAGCTAATGATTATTTGTTCCTTTTCTGAGTATTAGGCCTGTGATTTGGCACAGTGTCTCAAAATGCTATGCTGACAATAACACAAATCAAAATTGACTTGTTTTATCCTGTTTAACTAAATGCCAACTGTATTCACTTCAGAAACCCTATCTGTGCTACTACTAGGATGACCAAGTATCGTATAAATCTGCAACATTATATTACACACAATATAACTATTTCACTAAATATTTTCTTATAGTTTATATATGGCAACCTACAATACTCATAAGAATGCAAGTGGAGTGAAATTCTGCTTCCTAATATTGGTACATAAATGTATTAAACTATTTGTTTGAATGTGTTGAACTATTTGCATGAATTTCCTTCTGTCATGGTTTTCATAGACAAAAACATTTCAAACACACGTTACATTGCCAAGTTTCTGGTTAATTCTTCAGTTGGCCAAGGGAATGTCTTATGAATACGTTAACATCATATGGTAACATGTCAAAGTACAATTTCACTTCAAAGGGCCACAGAAAAGTTAACATTGAATGTAAATTGACTTCACAAGTCACACTATATGAAATAATACTTTTCTGCCGTCATAGTTTTTTCAGTTTTTTTATTGTTTGCTTTCAAAAATATAAAGTTGTTGAATGCTTATTGTTAGCTCTGCTGGTTAAAAAGTATATTTTTCCTTGTAAGGTTTTCCTGAAAATTTGGAGGACATGTGCAAAACTGCTAAAGATTATGTTGGGGAGAAAGTAACAAAGAGTGAACAACTTCCACAGAAATGCTTTCTTAGTACTCTTTGTTCACAGAGTTATACACAATTACTGCCAACAGAGGTCAAAGGCTGCAAATGTATAGATGTGATTTTTGATAGTTTTGATTCCAGCCTCTGTATACCAACAAAAGTGATACTGCAATCTTAATACTATACACACCATTGGGAGAAACCATTTCATTTCATGCATTTAGGCATTTGTCTTGGAGTTGGCCATATAATACTCTTATTCAACGTGCTTGGAAGCAATAGGCAATTAAGGGGTTTGAAGGGGTGCTTTTCTGCCTGTGTGAAAGGTTTCAGGTGTGAAGGGCTTATTTTCAAGAGCACTGCAAATTTATAAAGCTTTCAGAGCCCCCTTGTAAAAGGGGGAGGGGGAGGTAAGGGCGCTCAAGTGCAATTTTCTATTCAGTGCCTGAACACTGTGCACTGTTTCGTGTGTGGCTGGTAACAAGGGCTACGGTAATGGCACAGACAGGATCCTTTGGCACAAAGCCTGAGAGGAGAAAGAGATTACTTTAAAAAAAAGTATAGGCAAATCTGAAGCAAGCATGACAAGTTGAAGAACTACTCAACAATTACAACAGCCAGCCACTGGACTGTGCACACAGATACCTACTTAGTCTGAACACACTTTGAAGGACCGTTCAGAGTGTATCAAATGGTCAACACTTTTGCTGTTTCCCTTTGAGAAATGTGATATATATATATATAAATTGCAGATTACCAACTGTTACTTTTTATTGCAATTTTACCTTGAAATTCCAGTGCAATACTCAATTTCACTCCATGTAAGAATTTAACCAAACAAAACTGAGTTAAACAATCTAAAATCATATAAACAAACGTATCAAGTAATTTGTGCTTTGGAATATCATTCTTGTGTTCATGGCAAAATCATTGTTAAGATCATACATTCTGAAGAGTTTAATTCTGTTATAATAATAATAATATCACTCCAAATGCTTGTATTCAATTTTATCTTCCCTTGTTCCAACACTAGCCATTCTCGTTATTTTATAGGTAAGACAGGCAATCCAATCAGAACTCACTGAAATAGTTCATCAGGTAATTTCTTGTCCTTCTGCCCAGTGTTTAATATTCCTGAGGTTACCTATGTTCAATTCCTTTTGATATATAGTTATTTATATCATACAAAAATGTACACATGCACATACATATACATTTTATTTAGGTATGTAGTATAAATATATATATTTATCAGACTCCACAGAATTAAAAGGGGTGTATGATACCGAAAAGTGCCCATTCTGCTCAACTAGTAACTAATGGTGTTTATACTTTAGCCATGCTCAAAGACTTTAAGAATGTTTTGATTTCACACCTGAGTTTGTCTTTTTTTGCTAGATTACTTTTAATTAAAAATCCATTGATTAAACTAATATAATACCATAAAATAGTGGTTGATATCCCATGATAATAAAAGGAATATATTGTTTTATAATAGGGATAGTATCAACAAAGTACAATAAAAATGTCACAGCAAGTAGGTGTCAAGCTTTTAAATCATGTCTGAATAATTATTTCTTGAACAATTCTTGGCTATCGTCATGCTATTCAAATAGAACATTTTTCATCACATTTGTATAAGCATGAGACTTGTTATAACAGAAGCTATTAGTAATTGTATAAGTACAAAATGTTGAAATTAGCATGTAGCAACCGAGACTGAAAATCACAAACACAAAGGAAAACTGACGGTTACTAGCAGCAGCCAAAAAAAAACTGTGGAATCCCTCAAAACATTTTTTTAGAAAAAACTTTTGATTTGTCATATTGCATTCATCACTAAGCTGAGCATTAACAAATGGAAATAAGTTTGTGTTACATAATGAATAAAGAACAAGGAAAATCATTAAACATGTCTGTACAAAAATTTGTAGACGTCCAGGAGCCATTCCTTTTTAGCTAAAGAGTCTGTGCAAGTTGTCAGTCACGGTTTCAGGTATTCAGTTATGCTTGAAATCATGTAGAATTTTCTTTCATGATTAAGTATAACTCATCTCCGCACAAATCTTGATGGCACTTGTTGATTTCAAGCTTTGTATCCTTACTAAAAATAGAAATAAAAATGATGGAAATCATCATTACAACAGTTACAATCTTTTGAATTTGCTTATAGTTTGGAATAAAATATTAAACGCATGATAAAGCACAGACTCTTAAACTTTCACTGAAGTAAAATTGAAAGCAAACATGCCCTATTATGTGAACCTTCTGACCTGCAGTTATAGCGGGCATAAAGAGTATGCAGGCTAAGCACAGCTGGATAAGAGTACAGTTGATGAGTGCTAAAATTCTGATGAGATTAATTCAAAGCAAGTCTTTATGTTTTGTAATGTGTTTGAAAGTAGTTACGGCAGCTGTCTTTGGTCATTCTTGTTTTGAGAATTCCAATCAATCAATATTTCATCTCAGCAAATGCTGTCAGCATTATTGTTCAAATTTGGAGCGAGATTCTCAACATAAAATATCATTTTGGTAACAATATGTGCGATTGTAGGGGTATGAGCCTGGCACAGCATAAAAATGTCAACTAGCTTTATTTTTTACTGTGATGAAAATAATATCTGATTAAACAGATGTGAAGTTAATGAAATAGTTCTTTTGCATTGTATGAAGTTGTGTTTGTTTAATAATATATTCAGTGATTTATTCATTTACAGTAGATAAGGAAAACACCATGTTTGTCCCAAGAGTGATTATTTTTCACAAGTATCCCTGGAAGATGTCTTACAAACATCTTCCAAAATGTCTTTGGGTGGAGATAAATATCACTTCCTATGCAACATGAACTGTGATTCTCCATGATCTATGGCTTGGGAGATCTGCCAGTGTATTACAATATTTCAAGCATGCCTCAATGCTAGGAACCAGCTGAGTCACAAAGTTGAGGGTTCAAACCCTACTCCAGGGGCTAGAGCTTATGATCTTGTGGAGTGCCGAGGAAGTGCTGCATTGTTGGCGATATTATATTTCCGTTGAGATGTTAAACCATCTGTCTGTTTAGATGGATGCAATTGTATAACTTGAAATGCAGTTTCACAGTATCAGCACAGGCTCAGTGCCACAGGATCATTTACATCCATCTGAGAGGACAGATGGACCTCAGGTTAACATGTCATCCAAAAGGCATTACCCTTTCAATACTGCATGGAATGTCAGTATCGACTAAACATTCATGATTCTGGAATGGTGTTTGAGCTGATGATTTTCTGACTTAATGACCAGGAAGCTGCCAATCTGAAACTTACCCTCTCATTTCCATGTACAGTGGTGGCAGAGCCAAGATGGTATCAGAGTAAGATGCTCCAGCTGGAGCTCCACTGGTCCTCTAGTTCTTTTTTTTTTCTTTCATTTTCTTTCATCATTTATGTGTTAGGGGAGTGGATGAGCTGGCGAGCCCAGGAGGCAAATCCTGGAGCGGAGGCAAGCATGGGGAAGCAGACCCGGAGCGGAGGCCGGTGAGGGGGAAGCGGTCCAAGAGCAGAGGCTAATGAGGGGAAAACGGAGCGAGTCCGGAGCAGATGAAGCAGTCCCGGTATGGAGGCTGGTGTTTGGGGAAGCAGCCCCAGTGTGGAGACCAGTGCAGGGGAAGCAATCCCGGAGCGGAAGCAGGCATGTGGAAGCAGTCCCGGAGCAGAGCCTGGTGAGGGGAAAGCAGTCTTGGAGCGGAGTCCAGTGAGGGGGAAGCAGTCCCAGAGCGGAGGCTGGGGAAGGGGAGGCAGTCCCGGAGCGGAGGCCGGGGAAGGGGGAGCAGTCCTGGAGCAGAGGCCAGGGAAGGGGAGGCATTCCAAGAGCGGAGTCTGTTGAGGGGGAAGCAGTCTCGGAGCGGAGTCCGATGAGGGGGAAGCAATCCTGGAGCAGAGTCCAGTGAGAGGGATGCAGACTCGGAGCAGAGGCCGGGGAAGGGGAGGCAGTCCTGGAGTGGAGGCCGGGGAGGGGTAAGTGAGTCCTGGAGGAAATTTACCTTGGAGTAGCTGAGAGCTGGCACGGAGTGGTAGGAGCAGAGTGGGGACAGTAGTTGGACTGGGCCTGGCACAGGTGGTCACGTATGGAAATGCCTGTACTGTAATGTTTATTTGTAATTTGTTTATTAGACTGTAATATCAGTTCTTTAACTCTATCTTATTTCTAACTTATTCTTTGAACACTGCAAAGTGTTGCAGCTACTTTTCTTTTTTATTCCTCTTTTGTATCTAAGGTTTGTACCTAGGTACTCTGTACCTAAGCTGGTGCTGTAACACTTTTCACTGTGCTCCTGTGCTTGAGTACACATGACAATAAAGGATTTTCTAATTCTAATTCTAATTGATCGAGGTTGGAACTAAAAATGAAGAACGGTCTGAAGGCAATTCTGGAGATTCAGGAATGAGAATTTTCCTGGTACTTTGAAAGTAAGAATTTCATCTTTGGCAGGTCTCAGCTCCACATTTATTTCAGAAGGAGGCCGCTCCTCTATAGAGAAGAACATCAAAGTTTGAGTGAAGATTTGTAGCTCGGGTGCTCGTTGTTGTGGTTCTGTTCGCCCAGCTGGAAAGTTTTGTTGCAAACGTTTCGTCCCCTGTCTAGGTGACATCCTCAGTGCTTGGGACCCTCCTGTGAAGCACTTCTGTGGTGTTTCCTCCGGCATTTATAGTGGCCTGTCCCTGCCGCTTCCGGTTGTCAGTTTCAGCTGTCCGCTGTAGTGGCCGGTATATTGGCTCCAGGTCGATGTGTTTGTTGATGGAGTTTGTGGATGAGTGCCATGCTTCTAGGAATTCCCTGGCTGTTCTTTGTTTTGGCTTGTCCTATAATGGTAGTGTTGTCCCAGTCAAATTCATGTTGCTTGTCGTCTGCCTGTGTGGCTACTAAGGATAGCTGGTCGTGTCGTTTCGTGGCTAGTTGATGTTCATGGATGCGGATCGTTAGCTGTCTTCCTGTTTGTCCTATATAGTGTTTTGTGCAGTCCTTGCATGGGATTTTGCACACTACTTTAGTTTTGCTCATGCTGGGTATCGGGTCCTTCGTTCTGGTGAGTTGTTGTCTGAGGGTGGCTGTTGGTTTGTGTGCTGTTATAAGTCCTAGTTGTCGCAGTAGTCTGGCTGTCAGTTCTGAAATGCTCCTGATGTATGGTAGTGTGGCTAGTCCTTTGGGTTGTGGCATGTCCTCGTTCCGTTGTCGACACTACAGCGGACAGCTGAAACTGACAACCGGAAGTGGCAGGGACAGGCCACTATAAATGCCGGAGGAAACACCACAGAAGCGCTTCACAGGAGGCTCCCAAGCACTGAGGATGTGACCTAGACAGGGGACAAAACGTTTGCAACAAAATTTCCAGCTGGGCGAACAGAACCACAACAAAGAAGAACATCTCTGGTAAGCCATCAGGAAGTAAAAGCATATCATCATCAATAAGGAAATAAATGTCTAGAATCAATACATTCTGTGTAAATATGTGGTCTGCAGGCTGGCTGGAAAAGATTTGGATAATAGCAGAACATTCAGAACACATCACCTGTTTATTAGTCTTAATCTCAGCCAAATATTCGGACTGATTAGATGTTGCAAATCTACTGAAAAATCTGTGTTTTCTCTCTCTCGAGTTCCTTTTTTGGATTTCTCATCAGCACCCATTGACTACATTGGAATGTTTTCCTCAAATAATAACAAGTGATTTTCAAGCTCTGAATATTTCAGTGAAATTGAGATGTTTTCCACCCTCAGAGCAGATCTTTCTTCTGTCAACTTCTCAAGAGCACTGGCTGCCTCTACACAGGACTTGTGGAAATTATCAGCCTTTCATTTTCAAATCTCTCAGGCTGATCGTGTTGTGTGGCTACTAATATCTGGGTTTGTAGTCATGCAGTCTCTCTTAGGTGGTGATATTTCTCAAATTTTGTTACATTTGATATGTTCAAGCTCCTTTTTGATGCTAGATTATCAGCTTCTCCAAGGTACTCCTCAGATTTAGAAAGTCTAGAGTTTGGCTATCTCTTTGTTTAACAGAAAAAAGCCCTGGAGTGTTTCCATAGCTTGCTTAAGTGACAATGACTAATATTGGCGTAATCCAATCTAGATTTACGTGCAACTTTTAAAACCATAAGAGATAGGAGCAGAAATTAAGCCATTCAGCCCATCGAGTCTGCTTCGCCATTCAATCATGACCCTACAACCACATGGGGTTAATGTGGATTTCACTGGTTTTCTCATTTCCACTCCCTAAACATTATCCCAGTCCCAAGTCTCCAACTCGGCACCACCGTCTCGACCTATCACCTTGTCCCCCACCTTCATCTACCTATCACATTCTCAGCTACCTTCCCCCCCCCCCCAACCCTACCCCCCTCCCATTTATCTCTCAGCTCCCCCAGCCCACAAGCCTCATTCCTGATGAAGGGCTTATACCCAAAACATCGACTCTCCTGCTCCTCGGATGCTGCCGGACCTGCTGTGTCTTCCCAACCACCACACTCTCCCTCCTGATAAATTTATCAACTCCATTCTCCTGCTTTCTCCCTGTAACCCTTGATCTCCTTGACAATCAAGAACTTATCTATCTCCATCTTAAATATATTCTGGCTGAAGATGTTTCTTCTTATCTCCATCCTAAAAGACCTTTCCTTTAATCTCTCTATCCTTGGATAGTTTTCATTCTCTAATTGCAATGTTTGAACGACCTCTCAGCTGGTTATTTTCAAAGTCTGTAGTTTTTCTCAGAATGTATCATGTTCATCTTGATGATGTTGATGCTTTCCTGGAAGGATATGTTACATACAATTAATCTCTGTTAATGGAGGTGAAGTACTATCAACCCTTTCTGAAATTTCACTGGTCCCAAATCTGGAAAATTCCTGAGAAATCTGTGATATACAATTGGAAACTCCAATAGTGGTGTCCACATTGCTGCCTGAAGACAATTTTGAAACTTCTCCCAAAAATTAACACGTGAATGACTAAGGTTTTTTTCAGCAGCTGGCCCTTTAATGTTAGAGCTTCTATGATTTGTGCCTGTTCTTAGCCTGAAACACTGATAAGTCCTTTACCTGCTGCTGAGTTCCAACTTTTCCAAAGTGATGTTCACCTCTGGGTGCCAGCAGCTGAGACCTCAGGATTCCAGATTCCTTCTGCTTCCCTGTAGTGAGGAACCTCTTCATCTAATTGTGATTGTTGCTGATTCCCGAGCTTGGTAGCACAGTCAAAATCCGAGGACAAATTGTTATCCTAAAAAGAAACAGCTGAGATTTCTTCAACAGTACCACCTGAATCCAAAGCACAGAAAGGTCCAGGACCTCTGCTTCCACTAAATCGAAACATGAGTTGTAGAAACAAGGACAGAAGTTGCTGGAAAAGATCAGCAGGTCTGGCAGCATCTGCAAAGAGAAATCATTGTTAATGGGTCCAGTGACCTTTTCTCAGAACTCAGAACAGTGGGTAGGTTCCATCTCAGTTATTAAAAAAATCCTAAACCTAGAATGCCCTCCTTAATGGGTTACCTTCAACTGCAGCACTGTATTTCCCCCACTGTCTGTAGCCTCTCTTTTGAGAGTAATAAATAATCTGCAGTCTTCTCCTGTAATGGAGTTTTTGCCTTGAACAGTGACTCCTGGTTAACTAAGTGAACTTTAGTGTCTTCTGCAACTGCTATATAAAGAATACTCAAAGTCACGTAGAATCTCTGCTTAATAAAGAGGAGTTAGGATAAGTATTTCGGTAATTTCCTCTCTTCTGTTGTAGTGAGTGTAGCATTCATCTGCACCCTTACCTCTTAGCTGGTCCTAATACTTACTTTCAATTCCAAAATTGAATGGAAAATAATCTGAGATATTTGGGCATTAACCATGGTGTTGTATCTAAAAGAATAGATATGTATATTTACAATTTAAAATAAGTGTTACTGCCATTAACTGTGATATCTGCATTTTAGAACTCATCTCGTGGACTTGCAAAACTGGAGAAGCTGAAAGCATACAGTATATCAATTATATCTCCTATCTCCATCCTCATTGATGGGGAGCCCAGCACATTGGTGAAAAAGATAAGTAATTGCATCCATCTTCAGCCAAAAGTAAGAAGTGCATAGTCAACCTCTCCCTTCTCCTGAAGTTCCAAGTTACAGCAGCACAAATTCTATTGTTCTGCCAAAACCACTGACTCCAAGTCTTATCAAGAAACAGTTAATGGCACAGGATACTACAAAGGCTGTGTCCTGACAATATTCTGGCAATAGCGCTGAATACTTGGCCTCCAGAACTAGTCTTAACCTATCCAAGTTCAAACAATACAGCTACAATACTGGCATTTAGCCGACAATGCGGGAAGTTGCCCAGGTATGTCCATACTCAAAATGCAGGAAACATCTAACCTGGCCAATTACTTCCCTATCAATCTACTTTCTATTATTTGCAAAGTGATGGGAGGAGTCACTGACAGTACCATCAAGCAGCAAAGTGAAAGTCACTGTTATTCCAGAAGGCTAGAAACTGTTTTCTCATTAAGGAGAGATGACTGGCAGTAATTTTAACCTGAGAGTCACCATAGAACATTATAGCGCAGTACAGGCCCTTCGGCCCTCAATATCGCGCCGACCTGTGAAAACAATCTGAAGCCCATCTAACCTACATGATTTCATTCTCGGCCATATGCCTATGTAATGGCCATTTAAATGCCCATACAGTTGGTGAGTCCAGTATTGTTGCAGGCAGTGTGTTCCATGCCCCTACTACTAACTGAGTAAGGAGACTACCTCTGACATCTGACCGATATCTATCACACCTCAATTTAAAGCTATGTCCCCTTGTGCTAGCCATCACCATCTGATGAAAAAGGCTCTCACTGTCCAACCCTCTGATTATCTTATATGTCTCAATTAAGTCACCTCTCAATCTTCTTCTCTCTAACAAAAACAGCCTCCAGTCCCTCAGCCTTTCCTAGTAAGACCTTCCCTCCATACCAGGCAACATCCTAGTAAATCTTCTCTGAACCCTTTCCAAAACATCCACATCCTTCCTATAATGCGGTGACTAGAACTGTATGCAATACTCCAAATGTGGCCACACCAGAGTTTGTACAGCTGCAACATGACCTCATGGTTCCGAAACGCAATCCTTCTACCAATAAAAGCTAACACACTATATGCCTTCTTATCAATCCAATCAACTTGGGTGACAACTTTCAAGGATCTATGTACCTGGACACAGAGATCTCTCTGCTCATCTATGTTACCAAGAATCTTATCATTAGCCCAGTACTCTGCATTCCTGTTACTCCTTCCAAAGTGAATCACGTCACACTTTTCCGCATTAAACTCCATTTGTCACTTCTTAGCCCAGCTCTGTAGCTTATCTATGTCTCTCTGTAACCTACAACATTCTTTGTCACTATTCACAACTCTACCCAACCTTAGTGTCATCCACAAATTTACCAACCCAACCTTCTATGCCCTCATCCAGGTCATCTATATAAATGGCAAACAACAGTGGACCCAAAACAGATCCTTGCAGTACCGCACCAGTAACTGAACCCCAGGATGAATATTTCCCATGATCCACCACCCTTTGTCTTCTTTCAGTTAGCCAATCTCTGATCCAAACCACTAAATCACCCTCAATCCCATGCCTCCATATTTTGTGCAATAGCCTACCATGGGGAACATTATCAAATGCCTTACTGAAATCTATATGCACCACATCAACCGCTTTACCCTCATCCACTTGTTTGGTAATCTTCTCAAGGAACTCAACAAGGTTTGTGAGGCACGACCTACCCTTCACAAAACTGTGTTGACTGTCCTCAATCAACTTATTCCTCTCCAGATGATTATAAATCCTTTCACTTATAACCCTTTCCAACACTTTACCCACAACTGAAGTAAGGCTCACAGGTCTATAATTTCCAGGGTTGTCTCTACTCCCCTTCTTGAACAAGAAAACAACATTTGCTATCCTCCAGTCTTCTATCACTATACCTGTAGACAACGATGACATTAAGACCAAAGCCAAAACTCAGCAATCAGCAGTGACCAGTGGGGTACCACAGGGATCAGTGCTGGGACCGCAGCTTTTTACAATATATATTAATGATATAGAAGATGGTATTAGTAATAACATTAGCAAATTTGCTGATGATACTAAGCTGGGTGGCAGGGTGAAATGTGAGGAGGATGTTAGGAAATTACAGGGTGACCTGGACAGGTTAGGTGAGTGGTCAGATGCATGGCAGATGCAGTTTAATGTGGCTAAATGTATGGTTATCCACTTTGGTGGCAAGAACAGGAAAGCAGATTATTACCTAAATAGAATCAATTTAGGTAAAGGGGCAGTACAGAGAGATCTGGGTGTTCTTGTACACCAGTCAATGAAGGTAACCATGCAGGTACAGCAGGTAGTGAAGAAGACTAATAGCATACTGGCCTTCATAACAAGAGGGATTGAGTATAGAAGCAAAGAGGTTCTTCTGCAGCTGTACAGGGCCCTGGTGAGACCGCACCTGGAGTATTGTGTGCAGTTCTGGTCTCCAAAGTTGAGGAAAGACATTCTGGCTATTGAGAGAGTGCAGCGTAGGTTCACGAGGTCAATTCCCGGAATGGCGAGACTACCTTACGCTGAAAGACTGGAGCGACTGGGCTTGTATACCCTTGAGTTTAGAAGACTGAGAGGGGATCTGATTGAGACATATAAGATTATTAAAGGATTGGACGCTCTGGAGGCAGGAAACATGTTTCCCTTGACCGATGAGTGCTGAACTAGAGGACACAGCTTAAAAAAATGGGGTAGACCATTTAGGACAGAGATGAGGAGAAACCTCTTCACCCAGAGAGTGGTGGCTGTGTGGAATGCTCTGCCCCAGAGGGCAGTGGAGGCCCAGTCTCTGGATTCATTTAAGAAAGAGTTGGATAGAGCTCTCAAGGATTGTGGAATCAAGGGTTATGGAGATAAGGCAGGAACAGGATACTGATTAAGGATAATCAGCCATGATCATATTGAATGGTGGTGCAGACTCAAAGGGCAGAATGGCCTACTCCTGCACCTATTGTCTATTGTCTATTGTCTTTTTCTCATGTGAATACTGATGAAAAGTATTCATTTAGCGCTTCCCCTATCGCCTCTGACTCCACGCACAACTTCCCACTACTATGCTTGATTGGCGCTCATCTCACTCTATTCATTCTTTTATTCCTGATATAGCTATAGAAAACCTGAGGGTTTTCCTTGATCCTATCCACCAGTGACTTCTTTGTCTCCTCCTGGCTGCTATTAGGTATCTCTTTAGGTCTTTCCTGGCTAACCTGTAACTCTCAAGCGCCCTAACTGAGCCATCACATCACATCACATCCTGACATAATTTGGAGATGCCAGTGTTGGCTGACGTGACACCAATTCTTAAAGTGCACTTGAGAATGTAACTTTTTTAAAAAGCTTTGAGATTTACATATGAAAGAATTGAAACCAACATGGTCATTCTAAAAGATGAGAGACTTAACAAACAATCCAAATCTTTTTCAATATATAATTTCAGTTACAAAACACTGTAATCTTTTGCTATAAATTCTGTGTCTTACAATCTTATTCTCCCACAATCACCTGATGAATGAGCAGCTCCAAACGCTAGTGCTTCCAAATAAACCTGTTGGACATTAACCTGGTGTGACTTTTAATTTTGTACATCCTAACATGAGCCTTCTTCTTCCTCTTGAAGCGAGATTCAACTTCCTTTGTAAACCACAACTCCTTCACTCGACAACTTCCTCTCTGCCTGTCAGGTACATACTTATTAAGGACATGCAGTAGCTGTTCCTTGAATATGTTCCACATTTCAATTGAGCCCATCCCCTGCGGCTTCCTTCCCCATTCTATGCATCCTAAATCTTGCCTAATCGCATGATAATTGCCTTTCCCCCAGCTTGAACTCTTCCCCTGTGGCAATATACCCATCACTTTCCATCACTAAAGTAAACATAATCGAATTGCGATCACTATCACCAAAGTGCTCACTTACCTCCAAATCTAACACCTGGCCGAGTTCATTACCCAGTACCAAATCTAATGTGGCCATGCCCCTTGTTGGACTGTCTGTGTACTGTGTCAGGAAACACTCCTGCACACATTGGACAAAAACTGACCCATCTAAAGTACTCGAACTTTAGTATTCCCAGTCAATATTGGAAAAGTTAACGTCCCCCATAACAATTACGCTGTCAATCTCGCTCCTATCGCGGGATCATCTTTACTATCCTACCACCTACATCTCTGGAACTATTTGGAAGCCTATAGAAAACCCCCAATAGGGGTACCTCTTCTATCCTGTTTCTCATCTCAGTCCATACTACCTCAGTAGAGGAATCCTCAAACGTCCTTTCTGCACCCGCAATACTGTCCATGACTAATAGTGCCACAACACTCCCTCTTTTACCATTTAACTCTGTCCTTACTGAAACACCTAAATCCCGGAACCTGCAATAAGCATTCCTGTCCCTGCTCTACCCATATCTCTGAAGTGACCACAGCATCGAAATCCCAGGTACCAACCCATGCTGCAAGTTCACCCACCTTATTCCAGGTGCTCCTGGCGTTAAAGTAGACACACTTCAAGCCAACTTCTAGCCTGCCCGTGCCTTCTTGCGATCTTGAAATCTTAGTTCTAACTTCAGTATTCTCATCCTCCTGTATACTCGAACTACAATTTTGGTTCCCAACCCCCTGCTGAATTAGTTTAAACCTACCTGAAGACAATTAGCAAATGTAACCCCCTCCCCACCCCGGATTATTGGTACTCCTCTGGTTCAGGTGAAGACCATTGTGTTTGTAGAGGTCCCACTACCCCAGAAAGAGCCCCAATTATCCAGGAATCCAAAACCCTCCCTCCTACACCATCCCTGTAGTCACATTTTCAAGTCCCTCTCTCCCTATTCCTCGCTTCGCTAGCATGTGGCACGGGTAAGTTGCAGTTACAAAGGGGGGAAAAAAATACTTAGTTTGGATTGCACCTGGGCCTTTGAATTGAATTGAATTGAATTGAATTTATTGTCATGTGTACGGAGGCACAGTGAAACACTATTTCTTGTGAGCAATACAGGCAGATCACAGAGTTAAGTAGCATAGATAAGTAAATAATAGGTAAGCAGCGGCAAAAACAAAAACACAGGTACAGGCAAATGTTAAGAGTTTGGGAGTCCATTCAGTATTCTAACAACAGTAGGGTAGATATTGTTTCAAAACCGGCTGGTACATGTGTTCAGGCTTACATACCTTCTCCCTGATGGCAGAGGTTGTAGAAAGCATTGCCAGGGTGGGATGGATCTTTGAGAATGCTGGCGGTCTTTCCTTGACAGAGGGGCTGGTAGATAGATTCTACAGATGGGAGGTTGGCCTTTGTGATTGTCCGGGCCAAGTTCACCACTCTCTGTAACCTTTTGGCTCCTGATCTCATTATGGCCTTGTTTCAAGCAGAGAGAAAAGAGCTGAACTCTTGAGGTGAGGCTGACTGCAATCAAGCATTCAGCTGAAAACAGCATGAAGAAGCCCCAGCAAAACTAGAGCCAAAGAGAATCTAATTTGCTAGGAGTCATACCTGACACAAATTAAGATGGTTGTCGTTGCTGGAGGTCATTGGCGATCACCTCCACCAATAGCCTTATCTCGAAGGCAACATGCAATGGCAAACATTGTCTTTCACCATTGCTCCTGTCTTTTATGAAGTGAGTAATGCATCTGCAATGTAGATTTGGATTCCCTTGATCAAACTGGCGGTATATTCTTTAAGTGGTGCACAATCCCTAATCATCGTCTGGTGTGTGAATCCTTGAACTGCTGGAATGGGAATTATACAATTTGCCTCTTGAAGCAAGTAACTGTAACATTTATAAAATTCTATTGAAGAATTAAGCACAGAAGGCATTCAACCCTCTTCTTCTCAATAGGAGATTCACATATTCTTTGAGCAGTTCAAGAATTGCAGGGTTCTTAGTGCCTCCAAGCTGAACAATGATATGCATCATAAATGACAAAGCGTATGCTTACTTCAGGGTATTTAATGCCCTGTAACTTATAGATTAGACATAAGTTTATCATCTTAACAATGAACACCACCCCAGGTACTCAGAAAGACATTGCAGTACATCTTGTTAAATATTTCTTGAACTTTATTTATCTGTAAGGTATGGGAACCTTGAAGTGAGCCCTCAATTGTTGGCTAAATGACACCAATCTCTGCAGTTTGGAAAGAACTTCGGATCAGAATTCAGTCGACCTAACAACAGAAAACACTAAAAAGTGTGCAATGGTCCAGTCTTCTATCTGTTTAAAAGATAGCTCCAAACTGAGAAGCATTAATCTTAAATGAATAATCTATGATGCCTTCACCTTCTGTGTTGTCAAGAGGCCATGTTTTAGGAATCAATATTAGGTTTGAACACATTAACATGGCAAAGCACAAATACCTGAGATGATATATTGGTCAAGTAATTTATGTCATACTTGGCGAGTACAAGGAACTACATAACTGGGGGAGGCAATGATCTCATAGTTGGATTGTTAATTGTCTATTGATGGATTGTTAATCCAGAGACGCAGATAACATTCTGGGAACCTGGGTTCAAATCCAGCCCTGGCAAATTGTGGAATTTGAATTCAATAAATATCTGGAATTAAGAATCTAATGACTACTGTAAATCCATTGCCAATTGGTGGGAAAACCCTATCTAGTTCACTAATGTCTTTAAGGAAATAAGTCTTCCATCCTTGCCTGGTCTGGCCTCCATGTGATTCCAGATCCACAGCAATGTGGTTGACTCTAAATTGCCCTCTGGATGGGCAATAAATGCTGCCTGGCTAGCAATACCCTCATCTCATGAATGAATAAAGAAAACAAATGAGGCACTCATGCAGTTGAAGGGTGCAGTTGAAGCTTGTCTTTGTCTGTTACAATCCTAATTGAATTTCTGGCAATCTTTCATACCATCTGGATTTCCATAAACCTGCTCCATTCATGTAGCCAAGTTAAGTTTTTTTGAGCACAAGCTCTACCATGTTCTTACCATGTTAGGCAGTTTACATTTCAAATGTTTTGTTATTTGTGTAGTTCAAAAGCTTGTGTGATGATTACGTTTGCCTTTAAGGTAACAAAATTATTCCAAACCATTTTAAGGATTGGACTCTGCCATCTCACGGAAACTCAAGAAAAGTTCATTGTACAGGAGGAGACCATTTGGATCATGGCTAAAAAAAAATTTATCCAGCCTCATCCCACCTTCCAGCTCTTGGTCAAAAATCCTTTAGACTGTAACAAACACTACATTGGACAAACAGGCAGAAAACTAGCCACCAGGATACATGAACACCAACTAGCCGCAAAAAGACATGACCCTCTCTCACTAGTATCCCCACATACGGATGAGGAGGGACAACACATGCATCCTAGGCAAGTCAAACAAAGACACGTATGAGAATTCCTAGAAGCATGGCATTCCAACCAGAACTCTATCAACAAACACATCGAGTTAGACCCCATCCACAACCCCCTGAGAAAAGGAACAGGAAGTGACTTCACCATAGGAAATAACATCACCACAGGAAATGACATCACCAACCCAGAGGAACCCAAACATATACATAGAAAGCAGGAGTTTTCAGCATTGCTTCGCTTGAGGTCCACTGAAGATGTTACCCAGTAAGGTAACGAAACGTCTGGAAATGAACCTTTTAGCTCAGCGAGCAAACCTACATCACAGCATATGAATTCGGCATTTTGTGAATGTAATGAGAGTTTCTAACTCTGCCCACCCCTTCAAACAGAACCAAACCATCACTTGCATCAAAAAAACTTCTCTAATCCTGCTACCAGCACATATTTATGAACCTTTCTCATATAAATTCAAACCATTTTTAAAAATCTTCACCTGCACTTGATTTCTTACTTCTCCCTATCATAAATGCATTGTTCTGCAATCATTTTAATTGATTGTACTATGTATTTGGTTAGAATACATAGCTTATATGTGGGCATCACTGAAAATATCATCAATTGACATCCATCCTTAGTTGTTCTGAGGTGGTGGTGGGATGGTGAGGGAAGGGGCCTTTCTGTTTTATTGTTGCTATTGATGTGGTAAGCCTATTCCAACAATGCCGGAATTCCTGGTTTTGAACGAATGATAATGGAAATAGGACCAAGCAGGGCTGGGTGTGATCTGAAATGAAGCTGTCACATGCAATTGCTGTCCGTATCCTTCGAGGTGGTGCCTATATTAGGTTTGGGAAGTTACTGCAGTGGTCCATGTTAATTGTCCATATTTGTACCTGTCAATGATTGAAGGAATTGATTGATAACCTGACCATAGAAGTAGCATAAGTTGGCACCTCTTTTCATAGAATAGAATTCATAGAATCTCTACAGTGTGGAAACAGGCCATTTGGCCCAACAAGTCCATACCGACCCTCTGAAGAGTATCCCTCCCAGACCCATCCCCCTACCCTATTAATCTACATTTCCCTTGACTAATGCCCCTAACCTACACATCCCTGAACAGCATGGGCAATTTAGCATGGCTATTTCACCTAACCTGCACATCTTTGGATTGTGGGAGGAAACCAGAGCACCCTGAAGAAACCCACGCAAACACGGGGAGAATGTACAAACTCCACATAGACTGTTGCCCGAGGCTGAAATTGAACCTGGGTCTCTGGCACTGTGAGACAGCAGCGCTAATCACTGAGCCAATGTGCTGCCCTCTTGTTCTTGTGTTACTTGTCATTAAATCTCTGGGACACTCTATGGTGTGGTGGGGAGGTAGCATCCAAGGTGAGATCAATCTTGTTGACTTACCAGATGTAATATCTGTAAAGGCTTAAAGCCTCTGACAAAATCTAGGTTATATTTTCAAAACCAATTCATCTCCTTAAAAGAGACACATTCTAGTGATCTGCTGTTCTGAAGTGAAGGAATTCTGGCATCTTTCTCTACCAACTATACCTTCAATACCCCTTTTCACCAAACTGGTAGCAACAGACTATGCTGCAGCTTGTATGTCTTCTCACCAGGGGAGGTCTTCAGAAGCAGTGCTGGTCGTGAGAAACTGCCAGAGACATTGAAATAAAGGGATGTATCACATCTCAGAATCGATGAGCTTGTGCCAAAGGTACTGGTCAGCATTTATACCAATGAAATTGGATAACCAGCTCTGTACTACTTGTTTAATTCCAAAAAAAGTTAATAAATTAATTGCAAACTCAGTGATCTCAATGAGAATGAATAACTTGCATGTTCAGAGTTCTTTTGTGTGTTTTATAAATAGATTTCTAAATATCAAAAACAGTAAATTAACGATTATAAAAGCTACCCAGTTTATCTAATTAGTCCAGGTATAACATTATAATTGTGTGCAATAGAGCCATAGTAAACAAGGGGTTGCTGAAATAATTAAAGAGGAAAAATTATGTGGTCATAAATCATAGCAGATGAAATTTTCGAATGAAATTTTGCTCATGCATTGAAAAGCTTCTAATAACCATTGTTACAGCTTTCAAATGATCAATTACTACCTCTAGTTGTAAAAGTCACTGATGGGTAAAGGGCAGTCTTTAATAGGATTACCATCCGTGGGATCTATTCTGATGGTAATTGAGGGATCTGGGGCCTATATCATTGCAACGTTTTGTTGGTCACTCTTTCCAATGGATATTTCAAGCATTTTCTGTTTTTATTTATCAGGTGTCTTTTCCAATTCATGTTTGCGGGACATTTGTGTGCAAAATGGTTGTTGACTAAAATGCAATAGCATTTTAAGGTATAATATGTTAACTTGTGATTTGGAAAGTGAAAGGTTTAAACATAAAGGAAGAGTAGTGGGCCGGGATCTGCCTTGGTACATCTTTATTCCCAGCAACATCGTAACAATGCCACCCCATGATAGCTATCCTCCATGGACAGTAGTGTAACCCTGTCACTTGGACATATAATTGTTTTCCAGCAGTGAGATTGTGAGTTAAAGAAAGAGAGTCACAAGATATCCCAAAGCACTTTGTGCACAATTAATTACTCTTAAATGTGCAGTCGCTGTTGTTAAGATGGGCCATGTGACAAGGCCTCACAATTATCAATCAGACAAATAATCCAAAAAGTAAGAACACAAAATGCTGGAAAAAGTCTCAGGTCTAGCAAATCTGTTGGAAGAGGAGGAAGAATAATGTTTCATATCATTGGTTTTCATCAGACCTGATCAGATAATCTATTTTCAGTTTTAGTTTTAGATGCTGGTTTTAAGTGTAAGTTTGCAGTGTGCATTTGCAATGTAAGGATTATGGATAGTGCCTTTTAAAAACTATACCCTAAGCATTGTAAGAATTAGGATTCATTATGGGTTAATTCTTTGTTTAAATTGATAGTAGATCAGGTAGTTACCAAACTACTTAGAGTTTAACATTGGAGCATACAAGCAATTTGTAGTGTTCACTTTTAATAAAATGTACACTCGTGAATAGCAAAAAAGTAACTTCAGGTGATAATGGAGCTGATACATTGTAAATATTACCGCGCTGTTGAGCAGACCTTCACAAACACTTCTTCAGAACAATTTTATCGAGATTAGCGTTGCACTGATTAAACAAGTATAATCGATTAAAAATTGAACCCAGCAGGAAATTAATCACCTAATTGTCTTGTCAACATGCCACCTGGTAGGAGCACAGTACAAGAGTTAACACAGGCTGGATCCAGTTGCTCAAGTCCTGTTTTGTGTATGATTTCTGGCAATTTTTCAGCCATGAATTGAGCCACTGAAATACATGTTTGGGTAGCAGTTCAGTAGCTGGGTAACTGACAGGAAATAGGATTGTGCAATCTGAACCAACTTCTGTCCAATTTTATTATGTCACTCACTGATTTTCCAAACGCATATTTAACTAGGAAGCTCCATCAATTTTTCTTGCACATTAATTTATTATTTTAGATATAACCAAACAAATTAAGTTTTTAATTGCTCACTAATTTTAATTATTTGTATTTCTTTTTTATTGCTCATTTCATCATTAATTTATTTACAACCCTATTGTTTATCCCCAATAGAATACACCTCTATTTCATTCTCACTCTATATTCACCACCCTCTGGGCTGAAGCAGACACTGTAGTTCAACCCCAGCAAAAGCACTATTAAGGACAAGATTTCACTTATTTGGGCTCACAGCTGTTTGGGCTAAAACATCCTTAACTCTTTAAAATCTTGAGTTGCATATTTTTAGGTAGTTGAGCATGCCTCTTCAATACTGAGTTAGGTCGAAACCTTCTTCACACACAGTTAGTAATATCTTCAAGTTAGCCCTGCTCACTTAAACCAGAATGGAAGAGGATGTATATTATTGTTTAATTAGTGCCCCCGGCTTACATTTAATCAGCTAAGAAAAAAATTAACACACAATTCCCTTGATGAGTTAATTCCAAAATTTGGCCTAATTCATGCAGAATCCAAATTGAGAGAACATATAATTCCCTTTAGTTCATAGGTCTGGAAAATTAACATCGCTACTTTGCTGTATATGGTCAGTCTAGGAGGTCAGGGTGGAACACTCTCTTTATCAAGGTCTTCTCAATCAAAGAAGACAGGACCCTGTGAATGGTAGTTCATGTAACCTTTTAACATCTCAAATGTTTCTTGTAATTAAGTGCAAGTTCAATGTTTAAAGATATTCATCGAGATGTACAGCATGAACAGACCCTTCGGTCAACTTGTCCATGCCGACCAAATATCCTAACCTAATCTAGTCCCATTTTCCAGCACTTGACTCTATGACTATATTCAGCCAGTGATGGAACATTTTTTTTTGTTACTACCACATTGTGAAATCTAAAGGCTGAGTCATTCCATAGCTTTGTGACCCTGACATCAGGTTGAAAAGTGGGTGCTGTAAACCTCTTGCCAGTAGAAGCCCTGGCTTGGTTACTTTCCCCTCAGACAGCCTCCTAACTGACTGCCCGTATTGCTACTATCTAATTAAAGATGGCAGGTTGGTGCCTGGTGCTACTGAGCTAATCAGAGTGCAAGCAGTTCTGAAGTCTCAACAGTGCCACAGGGAGATGTGAATGCAGGTAAGGTAGATTGATGGGCACTAAAAAACATTACATATAATGGTTTTTTTGCAATGCTGAAGATCAGAGGGAGAAACCCCTTTGTGGATTCTTTGGAGTCATAGGGGTTTGATTCCTGGCCTGCAGCGTGATCCTTGGACCATGGAACCTCTGATTTCAATTGAACTCTGTGTTCCTGCCCAACCGCGGTTGCCACAGAGAAACTGGAAGCTTTCAAAAAGAATAAGATGGCCTCCTGTTCTTGGCCAAACACTGGTGCTCCTGCTGAATGACAAATAATTGGGACCAAAGTTATGTAAAATTCTTTCCCACCTTTTAGAAGTGGACAGCTGATTTATCTTCCAATCCACCTCCTGCCCATTGCCAGGCAATATTTCCAATCAATTCTCACCATCCAGGTGCCAGAAAACATTTTCTCATACTTGTCAATACTATTCTGATTCCTCCATCTATCTTCCCTGGATGTTCTTAAGCTGTCATTTTTGCCAAACTTAACCTTTGGAAATTCATGTCCAACTCACACTCCTTTCCTACAGAAAAAAACTGAGTGTTTTCAGAAAGATGAATTATCCTTTTCAATATTTGCAATTGATGTGTAAGGCAATGCTTCTAAAAGAGTTAACATAAAGTTTTTATTTAATAAGGGAATGTGTAGTTATAGTGATTCATGGATTATCCTTTTGAATGTTTGCCATTGCTTATTGTTGTAGAAGACAATGCTTCTGGATGATGTTACTTTGAGTTTCACCCAGCCTCACAATGTCATACAGTTTCTGGGGTGAGGTATAGATTGTCTTCCATAAGTTCAAATGATATTAGAAATGTCATTATTGGCTCCTTATAGTCTGAAGTAATTATGTTTATCCACTCAATATAATTTGTATCTGTTGCCATCGTGCAACAAACTGACTTGATTATGCAAGACAAATGCATCTTCTTAAGATTTTCCAATGGTTTACCTTCTAATATTGACAATTATATGAATTCTTGGACTCAGCTCTGTTTTCTCTTCACATAGGATAAAACATCTGCCTTTCCAAAAAGATTTCCATGGAGAGGAAATCTCCAAGTGTTAGGCTAATTTTCTGTTGCCCTGCTTTTATGGGGAAGGAGACTTTTGTAGTTCAGTGGTAATATTCCTATCTCTGGACCACGAGGCCCAGATTCAAGTCCCATCTGTTCCAGAGGTTTGTAATAACATGTCTGAGAAGGTTGATTGAAAAATATCCAGAAAAGAGGATTGGGGGCAGCATTAAAGCTCAACTACCCAAAATCCAACACGACCTATCTATTACCATATTTTAAAATAAGTTTTCCTAATCCACCTCAATCAAGTCTCCCTTTATACATATATAGAATATTTTGTTTGTCCTTCGTTTTGAACTGAACCATATCACTCTCAAACTTGGAATGCAATTATAGTGTGTTGTGGCTACTCTTCCCCAGAGACATCTATATCACTGGGTTATTAATTAAACCTGTTCATTGCACAATGATAGATTAGATTAGATTAGATTACTTTACAGTGTGGAAACAGGCCCTTCGGCCCAACAAGTCCACACCGACCCGCCGAAGCGTAACCCACCCCTACCCCTACCCCTACCCCTACCCCTACATTTACCCCTTACCTAACACTACGGACAATTTAGCATGGCCAATTCACCTGACCTGCACATCTTTGGACTGTGGGAGGAAACCGGAGCACCCGGAGGAAACCCACGCAGATAGATCTAAAATAACCTATTTTCTAATTGATTTGTCAACATACTGACCTAGAAAATCACCATTTTCCACACAATTACTACAAATTTGATTTGCTCAGTCCATATGAAGATGGAGCCCTACCTTAATGATTGTCCTACGCATTTCATATGTATTTCCTATTTTCTGATTTATTATCTGCTCAACACTAGAGGGTTTGTAAATTGTTATCAAAAGTGTTTCCTTTGGCTGAGTAGCTTAGTCCTGTAGAGATCACATTAGGGAAAGTCTAATTGGGGAGAAATGGGTGAGACATGACAATACATGTAATTGGTAGCACTTTATGAATGGAACAACATAAGTGTGGCATTGCAGTTGCTTATAAATGTTTCAGCTTGGCTCAGTGCGTTGCATCCTGAGACAGAAGTTATAGGTTCAAGCTGCATATTGGCATGTGAACTTACAGTGTAGGCTGTTATTCTAGTGTACTGTTAGAGGTGCCATCTTTCCAATTGTCCATGGTTCAAGTGGTACTAATAGTGTCATGGTTCTGTTTGAAGCATATTAATTTCTCCCTCAGATGCAGAATGAAATTAGCAATTAAAAATATTAACTGTTCACAATAATATCAAAAATTAAACTTGATTGGTAATAAACTAATCAACTAATCGACCCTTATTATCATCTAGGATGGAGGTAATAAAAAGAGAGGGAATAAACATGAGCATAATGTATTTGGAAAACTTGTAACTGCCAGTTCTAGTCATCACATTTGACAGCACTTAAAAATAGTTCCAAATTTAATTCCTGAATCAAATTGCAAGGTTTTAGCAATCAAATTATTTAATATGTAATAAATAAGCTTAATTTGCTAAGTTCACTATAATAGCAAATTGCATTTAATATTGCTTTAAAGTATAATGAGTTTAAAAATGTGTTGCTGGAAGAAGGGCTTATGCCCGAAACGTCGATTCTCCTGCTCCTTTGATGCTGCCTGACCTGCTGAGCTTTTCCAGCAACACATTTTTAAACTCTGATCTCCAGCATCTGCAGTCCTCACTTCCTCCTTTAAAGTATAATGCCAACCACATCATGCTACTGCTCCAAAGAAGTGAAAAATGAATGACTGATCCTTTGGAAAGTGCCCAAAGACTTTGTCAAATAGATAAACTTTAAGAAGAGTCTTGAAAATGGATAGAGAAGGTGGAGTAGTGTTTGGTTGGTGGGGTCGAGGGAGGGGGAGGCATGAGGGAGGGTGTGTGGTAGTGAGAGGATTAAACGGCTGGTGGTGGGGGGTACAGTGCCATGGTATACATAGGCCAATCTCTGAGTGACAGTAGGCACATGAGGGATATGCAGTTAGAAAAACTTACTAAGTGGAACCAGTGTAGATTCATTATTATAAAGTAATGGATAAATGGCATCCTATGAGTAGGCGAGTTGATGACAAATTTGGGACTTATGCAGGACGGCTTGGGAAATTTGCAACTTGGTGTGTAGAGGTAGGAAAAAATTGTGGCTGTATGTACCTCCCTTTTAAAAATGGCTGCCCAGACATTGGATTTTCAGTCCAGCAATGAAGGCTGCAGTAGAACTCAGGGCTGGTATCCAGAAGTAATGAGGAGGGTGCAAGTTGCAAAGGTAGACTGGGTAGATAGTCTGCCTCATTGCTCTTTCTCTGCATTGAAGTTTTCTTTTAAGAACAAAACATAAAGCTTCCTTCCAGCCTTCAGTTTCAACAGACTTTCCATACTACATGTGTGCCAACTCATGTCACCTCATACCTTTTACCACCTCCACTGCCCCTCATTCCATCCATGAGAATCAGATTCCTGTATCCACTCCTTGGCTCTTTACACCACTTATGTCAACTCATGCCAACATGTGCCCACAACCACCACTGCCATTACACTTACCATTCCAACTCACTTAGTACTCACCATGGGCAGAACTCTGGACCCATTCATGTATGAGAAAATGAAGTTGGACAGTGTATTGGAAGATTTCATTATAATAATTAAAAACCCCTCCCATTGATGGAAACCCATTCTTTCAGGAAATAATGCCATATAAGAACATTCATTTTGATTCAAGTACTCAATTCCGAAACAAAAATTAGAAATTATTTATTGTCCCAATTTAAATAATCCTTAAAAAATGAAGTTTTCAATCAAATTGTGGAATGACAGGCACTCTATTGTAATAGGATGGTCATGAAATCAATCATGCAGTAATAATTCAAAATGGAAATTTCATGCTTAGTTCATACAGAGTGAAATAGCAAGCAATGTTTTTTTTAAACCCTCCAGTCAATTTTCAAAGATTTAAAGAACAGGGCTTTTAAGTAGTAACAGCTTGACGGCTCTCTCAGAGCTGTTTGTGACTGGTTCTCTTGACTAGCTGACTATGATAAGTCTGGGTACAGTTTAAATGAGTTTCGCAGTTAATGAGTTTCTGAATTTTTATAGACCTTCATTTTTGCTTTTACCACTTCAAAGAACATCTTACCTCCCCCGGGGGATCCTCACTGCTTGCAAAGTGTTATGGACCATAACCAAAAGGGTACCTTACTTTACAAAACTCAATCCAAGGAAATGTACAAGGATATATAGATTTGTTGTTAGTGTGTCAACTCTGCACCATTTAGCTTTCATCCTCCTTGAAGATCAGACTTGAGTGGATGTAGCAGGTCACTTGAATGGTCATCATCCTTCATGATTGCTGCATGTCCAAACCGCAAATCAACGCTGACCATGAAATTGGGAAGTGCTGCATTACCCTTTTCAGGCTTGTCCACCATCTCTTGCCACAACAGAGGGGTCCTCCATTACTGTGAAAATCCATGCCAGTGAGTGGATCATTGGAAAACACATTGCCAGAGGCAGGGCAATAATGGTTGTAGCTCATGTTTTATTGAATATGGGTAGAGGCAGGCAGTGTGGCCAACATGTGAAGAAAATGGTCACAGTGATGACTACATTTGAAGATCAGCTCTGCTCTGACAGAATGCACTCAGTCTAAATTAGTCTGAGAGCAAGTAGAGTAAGTAACGAGGGAGAAAATACAATTTGTAAACAAGCATTATAGTCAATTTAAGATTTAATGGTATAACCACTGACCGAAAGATTCTAAAAGCAAATTAAAATAGTATTGATCGCTATTAGAACCCAGATTAAATGAAGTCACCCCGTTTGAAAATGGAATTGCACAATTGTAACCACAAAGCCAAGGTAGAGTAAATGAGCAATGTTAATGATGGGGAGACCCTTCCAAAGAGATTAATCTTCCCTGAATCGTGTATCATCAAACTGTCAGGTACAAACTTAAATAAATGGCCCATGTTTATCTGAGTCTGGCTGTGTGGTTTACCAAGCATTTACTTTAGTCAGATTTGACTTAATAAATAGGGGAAAGGACGCACTAGGCAGATAATGATCCTTGCAAACAACTACCTATAACTCTCTTTGCAGCTTTTGGATGTAGCATAGCTCTATTTATCTCAACTGATTGGGCCAGCCACTCTTTTAGACAGTGTTTGTGGAAAGTAAAATAAATGGATGCCATTAAAACTAGTGATGCGTTGATTATTTGATTAAGTGATTAATAATTGCCAGAGTTTGTGATCGATTATGTTTTTTAATCAAAGAGACAGATAGGTTCAGCACTGAAAAGTTAAAATGGTTATTTAAAGATGTACATACATAAAATATTTAAGATTTAACTTTGATTTTACGATATAAGTATGTTAATTATTCAGAGATACAAAAATCTTTATTGGCTGTTGAAACATTTAGCAACATTAACCGAAAAAATTGCAACTTGGAGCCAATAGCTTAAAAATTGCGTTATGCTGCAACTTCAACCTACATTCAGTAACTGGCTCCAATAGAAGATTTTTTTTTCAAATATTTACTAAAACATTGTTTCCCACTGTCTTCTATTGTTATGCATTTACATCATATTTTGGAATACCCAAGAATAAATGTTGAATCTTAGATTTCATTTTCAGAATTATTAGTTAACAGTAGTGGACCATAGTGATAGTTTGTGTCCTCAAGAGCATTCTATAACTAACAAATTGATTTTGAAGTGTCAGTGTAGTTACTGTCTTGACATGGGTGAGCACTATGACTCTTGCCTCTGTGTTGTGCATTTATGTCCCATTGTAGAGACTTGGCCAAAAACTGAGGCTTCCTCATGGACTGCTGTGTTTCTCACATTACTACACTGATTATACTTCAGAACAGGACTTCATAGATTGTAAAATGTCCTGGGACATTCTGAGGTACTTAAGGGCACTATATAAATGTGAGTTTATGTTTTAAAAAATCAGAATTGTCTCTACATTAGTAATGTCATGTCACTATATCCACCCACTTAGTCAAAGTGCCAGATGAACCATTGGTTTAACTTTTGACAATACAACACCCTCTTATGTACTGCATACAAGTCTCTACCAAATTTATTCTGGTTTTGGCAGCAACAAAATGATAACTGTATACATACCACCCATCCATTAGAGTGTCATTTTCAAAATACCACCATATTGATTTGACATTGACAAAGAATGAAACCATCTATTGGATGTATTTATGTATGTATACAATAAATGCATTTCTTAAGTATTGGTTATCAATGAATGAGATTTGTGCATCTAAATTTCTGGCCTAGAATCCAGGTGTTAATATATTGACCTCTAAAGCAAATTCCAAGATAAAAACTGAAGCACAGGCTGAGAAAAAGAAACAAAAAAATCAATTTTGTCATCATGGGAGACATCATTCATAATAACTCTTTCTATTAAGACATGTTCTCTAAAAAGCTACTGCCAATTACTTAACAAAGAAAGTCAGAAATCACATGACACCAGGTTATAGTCCAACAAGTTTATTTGAAACCACAAGCTTTTGGAGCACAGCTCCTTTGTCAGGTGAAGTCACTTTGCAGTGCTTCAAAAGCTTGTGTTTACAAATAAACTTGTTGAACTATAACCTGGTGTTGTGTAACTTCTGACTTTGCCCACTCCAGTCAACACCGACACTTCCACATCTTAACAATGCACTGATTTAAAATGTATGCTGGGGGTTTGCATTGCAAACACAGCATGTTCCCACAAGCAGCAGTGTAATATTGACAAAATAACTTTGTTTTTAGTAATGTTTTAAGGATAAATAGGAGGTCTTGTGGCATAGTGGCAGTATTGCTACCTCTGGGCCAGAACCTCTGTGGGTTTGAATCCTGCGACATGACTTGGTGGTAATAAAGATGCATTGTAATGTGCCAGACAAGTTGACTATCAGCCTGAAAATCTTTTTAGTATGCCTGATGACAGGCAAATAAGAGTGAGAGAGTCTGCTGATTAACCATCTTGCAGAGGTCAGCAGCAACCCACCACAACACCTTGTCCAAAGATTTCAATCCCATCCAATGGATGTCCATGGCCCAAGCCTGTTGAACGAGGACATGAGAACAGACAGAGAGAGAAGGGTGAGTATTGGCAAGAACTAGGGAGAACTTTGCTACTCTTTTACAAATTTAAAGGTGAAGCTACCAGAAAGAAAGACAACTAGTTTTAACCTGAGGGTCACCATGCCTCAGGCGAGGGGAGAGATTGGCTATGAGCGACCTTTGTGGTAACCTTGGCCTGTGCAGGAATTGAACCCATGCTGTTGGTGTCACTCTGTATCGCCAGCTAGTCAGCCCCCTAATTTTCCAAAGTAATGCTTTTCCAACGCCTAATTGGACAGACATAACCTTGGTTTTATAGTTCATTTGAAAGATAATACTTCTGGAAGTGCAGCAATGGAAGTGTTAACCTAAATTTTTGTTCTCATGTCTCCGGATTGGGGCTTGAAACCATTAACATTACAATGGAAGAGGTTTTAATTTTTACTAAGTTATTTAATTTTTACTGCATGTAAGGTATTATTATATGCATCTGTATCAGCCTCTGCTTCTGAAATAAACCTGCAAACAGAAACAAAACCTTCCAGATTGTTAGATGTTTCTGTTTGCAGCAGTATGCTTTCAGTACAGGTTCTCATTCTCTCTTATCCTCCAATACTCATTCTGTAAACATACAACATTTCTTTTGTTGTGTTGTAAATTATAAATACAGCTGCCTAGAGTGCGATTTCCACTGGTGTCGTATTTGAAGCAGTCAGTTCAAGACTACCCACAACATAAGAGTGTGTTTAGCAGATGTTGTACACTTCATAAAAATAGTTCATGATAATGTAATCTAACACTTTTAAGACCGAAAGTAAATTGGTCTATTCCATGAAAATTATAGGTTATTTGGCAAAGTGTTTGAGTAGCACACACAGAGGTATTAAAACTTACTTACAGTATAATAGAGTACACAATAACATGCTGTAATTGTGTTGGTTATAAATACCATTGTGTGTAATTTATCCCATTTTCTACGTCTAACCAGTGAACTCTTCTTCAAAGTAGCTTCTCAGTCAGTTGTATTGAAGCTTTTGTGTATTTCTGAGGGAAGGGAGAAAGATCTAGGTTAGTGAAAAGAACCAGTATGCTACAATACACTAAATCAGAAAGAAAACACATTGTGCATGTTGGAAATCTGAAATAAAAAAAAGAGTGTTTTGAAATACTCAGCAGGTCAGACAGTAGTTGTGGAGTGAAAAAGGGATAACCTGTTTCTGGTCTATGATCTGTCTTCAGAACACATGGAAAGATTTGAAAGCACAGAGCAACCTTGTTACAGCTGCCAGGTGAGACATGTTCAGTTATAGTGAGAAATTACATTTAGTTTTAACCAATGATTCTCCAATTAATGCCAGCAGACCAATTTATGAAGGTGTGTAATGCTCTCCAGGATCACTACAGTGGCTGCACAGCAGCGTGTTCAACTTCAATGAAACTTAAAGGTTGCAAAGGGTTGGACCAATGAAACTGAAGAGCTGTGGCCATGGTCACGTGAAAGGCTGCTGCTTAAAGCATTTCTCCTTCGATAGTGCCTGACAGGTGAGACCCAAGTTCCTAGGACTGACATAACCTGATTTGCACTTCGTACACTTTCAACTGCTTGACCATGCTGCCAGTCCTCAGCATTGTGGGAACAATGTATCAAGTGCATATTGTAACTTTTTGGTAAATGACAAAAGAGGAACAGCAACACACACAGCACTAACAGCAGCTTGCAAACTGCTCCATAATGTGGAGGGGCTGTTGCTGAGATCTAACTCCAAATCTCAGCAGGTCCACAAGCGTGGGATCTGATCTCTTAATGCTGTCTGATCTTTAGTGCCTCAGAACAATCATGTTTTTGCTCAGACCAATGTTTACATCTGTATCATCCTAGAATACAGCCTCCTTTCCTGTGGAACAGGTTGTCATGCATTGCCAATAGCTGACTATATGCTGCTACCTGTCACTGGACAGCCACATTCAACAGCCACTACCCACTGCACCTCAACTCCCACATTGCCTCCTCTTATAAAATGGTGTGTTTCTTCTGCCAAGAGAGAAAGCAGAGATGTGTGAGTGTTGTTAATGCTTGTACAAGCAATTGAATGAAGAATATTATCCGTGAATCATGGGTGTGAGAGGACAATAGGCTGAGGGTGAGTATGATTACTAGCTAGTTGGATTGCAATGTGAGATTCCAGAAGAGAAAGCATTGTGTGGAGCTATAAGATATGTTGACCTGAGGAAAGTGCTGGGAAGCCAGTACATGGGGTTAGACATCTGACATGTTCCACTTAAGTTTCCCACATTCCTGAGATACTGGGTTCTTTCAGCGCAATGTTTCCTGGTTGGGGAGACCATCCTTCCTCTGTTGTCTTCCTTGGCCACTTTCAACCTTGGTTGCCTGGTTGGAGAGGTCGTTCCCATCTTTGGGACAGTTTCCCTCTCAACTGTATCTCCAGATAAGGATAAAAAGACTTCTTCTGTTCACTGCAGCCTGAGAAATCATAAGCTGGTGAGTTTTTCAAAAATATGTTATGCTGCCTTGAGTTTGACAGAATTGATGTGTCATCTCTCCTAACCTCCTTGACTGCCAGCAACACACAAGTTCGAGGTGCTAATGGCATTGCTCAGTTAAAGGCCGTTAGCAAAGCAGTCTGAAGAGTTCAATCAGTTCCTCATCCACTAATATTCCCAATGTTTCCACGGGCTCTAATCAGAGACAATTCCACCCTATATCTCACTTGCACCTGGTTGATGCAAATGTCATGCTAATAAAACAGCAATCTGATTTGACTAATTCTGTCAAAATCTGTAAGGAAGTGAAACATTTTCTATTTTCTAATGTCATTCGTAGAGAGGGGAGCTGGGGTTCACATCCAGATGTCAGTCTGGAGTCAAAATTCTCTGAGCAGAGTTTAATTAACAATTCACCTTCACGCCGGCCCTATTTCATGCATTTCTTCTATAAGAGTATGTCTTAAAGGGACTGGTTGTTTTAAACACTGTTCAACCTGAGTAATGTACAATTTCTATATGTCATTTCTGGAGGGGATCTCAAGATATAAAATATAGCTCATGATACAACACTTTTGTTACAAATTTACATTCCCTATTTCACAGTAAGGATATACCGAACAAAGAAAAATAAAGCTTCTTTCAAAGCTCGTACTGAGGAATTGAAGTGATAAGCTACGTATTACTCCTTCTAAATTACTGTTCATCAACTTAGCAGCAACAATGGGAGAAATACAATAGAAATAGACCAATTTTGTTCTTATTTTAATGGAAAGAATCTCACACCAATCATCCATGCCACTATAGAATTTATCCAGTTGGCCACTGCTTTTTTCTCAGCAACAGGGGAAAAACCACCTGACATGACTGTAAGGAAGAATTACAGAGCTACATTGTAATGCCCCTCATTAAAGGTAAATTAGAAAATGATGTAAATTTTACATAAATCATGCATAAGTAGAATACACAATGGGAAACTGTGGGAAAGCTTTTGATGAAGAGCACACTTTTTCTGCTTGCAACACTGTCATTCATGAGTCAACAAATCCAACTCATGTGCAGAATAAACTCTAGAGATTTGAGAGAGAATCAGTTCAGAAATCTAAGGTTTAGGTTGAATTCAGGCATCACTCAACAAAAAAAGGTAGTTTAGGTCGTAGCTGATTTAGAAGTATTTTACTAAATGGTAATGATGTCATATTACCTTTGGTGTCATGTCCCTTTTAGATCTCAACAGGTAAATGAGTCATGTACTCAGAGGTAATCACATGTCACAGGCTCTCTGAACTATGGCACTTGGGACTTAGTCTAAGTCTGGAGATTTCTCTGTGCAGTACATTTTCGTAAGCTGTAAGTAACTGTAGCCCTAACCTTAACCTTAATCAGAGATCTTCAAGTGAATGTACCTCATTTGTGTTTCACTTGGAATACAAGAATATTATGACAAGTCAATATTTATTATGAAACAACAGTTTAAATATACTTAAGTTAAATTGACAGGAACTGCATGTTCTATGAACAATTTTATCAAACTGTTGTAAAATGATCGATTAGATAAGTTTGACTTATTTAAGAAGTTTCAAGAAATTTTATTTATTCATGTTTATGGTTAATATTAAGTATACTCAAAATTAGATTTTCATGTACATAAAGGCATAGAAATATTTGTTGGGGCATATATACCAAGAACTGGGAGGAAAGTGAGATTATTGATAATTTCAGTGTCTATTAGTCATGAAGAGAAAGAAGAGAAATCCTGTTTTATTGTCAAAACCTTTTTGCAATTCTTTCACAGGATACAGATGTCATTTATTGCCCATCCATAATTAACCAGAGGGCCATTAAGAGTCAACCACATTGCTGTGGGTCTTCAGGCACATGTAGACCAGACCTGGTAAGGATGGCAGCTTCCTTCCTTAAAATGCATTAGTGAATCAGTTGGGTTTTCTGCCAATCGACAACAGTTTCATGGTTATCATTGGATTCTTAATTGCAGAATTTTTACTGATTTCAAATTATACCATCTGCCATGGTGGGACTTGAACCCAGGTCCCCAGAACATTACCTGTGTTCCTGGATGAATAATATTAGCAATAATACCACAAAACCATAACCTCCCTTAAGTAGTGCTGGCAATAGAATAGCAAGAACCATGAATCTTTTTGTTTCTTTATTCCATAATCTAAAATATTTAGTCACCTCAGTCGGATGAACACTGCTGGAAATCAAAGTCTCAATATTCTAGAACTCAATCAAATAAGCACCTTCCACAACTTTTAGCTATGTGCTAAGCTTTTAACCTTAGCTCTGTGTGGACTATTAAGGTTTGAGAATATTATTTTATTTCACTCTGTGCTGGGGACGTGTAAACAAAGTTAGTTCAGTAATGGCTGCCTGCAGCTAAGTATTGATTGGTTTTAATCAGTGCACACACAATACACTAGGGAACAGGCAATTCTGGATTTGTTGATGTGTAAAGAGGCAGACTTGATTAGGAAGCATACAGTGAAGGAACCCAATGGTGCAGTGACCATAATATGGTCGAATTCATCCTGTAGTTTGAGAGAGACAAGCTAGCATCAGATCTAACAATATTCCCACTCCACCAAGTTCCCACTCCCACTCCAACAGTGCCTCCCACTCCACCAGGGACATGCAGGTCCTGGGCCTCCTCCATTGCTAAGCCCTCACTAACCAATGCCTGGAGGAATAATGCCTGATCTTCCACCTTGGAACCCTGCAACTACATGAGATCAAAGTATATTTCACCAGTTTTCTCATTTCCCACCCCCCCCCCCCACTTTATCCCAGCCCCAAGCCTCCAACTTGGCTCTGCCCTCTTGACCTCGCCATCTTCCTTCCCACCTATCCACTCCACCCTCCTCTCAGACCTATCACCTGTCCCCGCCAACCTTCATCTCCCTATCACATTCCCAGCTACCTTGCCGCCAGCCCCACCCCTCCCATTTTTCTCTCAGCACCCTGCAGCCCACAAGCCTCATTCCTGATGAAGGTCTTATGCCCGAAACATCAATTCTCCTGCTCCTTAGATGCTGCCTAAGGAGCATCTAAGCTGTACTTTTCTAGCACCACACTCTCGACTCTGATATCCAGCTCTGCAGTCCTCACTTTCTTCTAACAGTGTTACAGTTGAGTAAAGGTAACTAGGAAGACATGAGGGAAGAGTTGGCCACAATTAATTGGCCACAGTTAGTATGAAGAAACATACTAAGAGGAGGATCAGGCAACTGTGGTTGATAAGGCAAGTCAGGGCCAACATAAAAGCCAAAGTAAAAAGCATAAAATATGATGAAGATTAGTGGGGGACCAGAGAATTGGGAAGCCTTTAAAAACCAGCAAATGATTACTAAAATCAAATCAATGAGGGAGAAGATAAAATATGAGGGTACGTTGGCTAGTAATATAAAAAGATTGCAAAAGTTATTTTTAGATATATAAAAGTAAGAGAGAGACAAGAGTGGGCATTAGATCACTGTAAAATGAAGCTGGAGAAATGGTAATGGAGAACAAAGATATGGCAGAGACACTGAATAGATACTTTGCAACAGTTTTCACAGTGGAAGACACCAGCAGCATACCAGAACTTAAAGAGAATCAGATGGGGCGAGATGAGTGTAGTGGCCACCGCTAAGGGAAAAGTGTTGGGGAAGCTGAAAGGTCTGAAGATAGACAGGTGGACTAGATGGACTGCACCCCAGAGTTCTGAAGGACAGAACATGGGGGACATGGGAGTGGTGATCTTTCAGGAATCATTGGAGTCAAGAAGGGCCCGGAGGTCTAGAAAATAGCACTGCTGTTCAAGAATAGAGGGAGACAGAAGATAGGAAATGATATGCCAATTAGCCTGATCTTGATTGTGGTAAGATTTTAGAGTCCATTATTAAAGATGAGGTTGGGGACTACTTGGGAGTGCATGGCAAAATAGTGAAAAGACAGCACGGCTTCATCAAGAAGAAATCATATCTTTCAAATCTGTCAGATTTCTTTGAGGAGGTAAGAGCAAGTTAGACAGAGGAGAGCCAGTGGATGTAATCCATTTGGATTTCCAAAAGGCTTTTGACAAGGTGCCACACAGGAGGCTGCTAAATAAGGTAGGGGACTTTGCTGTTAGAGGCATGATACTGGCATGAATAAAGCATTGGGTGACTGGCAGAAAGCAGGGTATTTGGAGTAACCAGTGGAATTCTGCAGGAATCTGTGTTGGGACAACAGCTAGTCATGTTATATATTAACAAGCTGGACAACAGAACTTGAGGGCATTATTGCTAAGTTTGCAAATGATACAAAGATAGTGGAAGGACGGGTAGTGCTCAGGAAGCAGGGAGGCTTCAGAAAAGCTTAGACAGGCTAGGAAGGTGAGCAGATGGAACACAATGTGGTACAGTATGAGGTTATGCACTTTGCTAGGAAGAATAGAAGTGTAAGCTAATTTCTAAATGAGGAAAGGCTTCAGAAATTTAAAGCTCAAAGGGACTTAGGAGACCTAGTTCAAGATGCTCTAATGGTTCAGTTGGCAGTTAAGAAGGCAAATGCAATGTTAGCATTCGTTTCAAGAGGGCTAGGCTGCAAGAGCAGAGATGTACTACTGAGGATATCTAAGGCATAGATCAGTCCACGTTTGCAATATTATGAACAGTTTTGGGCCCCATATATAGGAAAGAATGCATTGATATTGGAGCAGGTCCAGAGGAGGTTTACAAGAATGATCCTGGGGATGAAATTCTCATCATAGTATGAGCTGTTGAAGACTCTACGTCTCTACTTGATGGAGCACTCAATAGATGATAGGGCATCCCATTGAAACTTACAGTGTACTGAGAGGCCTGGATACAGTGGATGTGGAGAAGATATTTCCTCTAGTAGGAAAAACTAGGATTTGAGGGCACAGTCTCAGAGTGAGGGAATAACCCTTTAGAACTGAAATGAGGGTGATTTTCTTTAGCCAGAGGGTGATGAATCTGTGAAACCCATTGCATTAAAAGGCTGCGGAGGCCAAGCTACTGAGGTATTAAGAAAGAGACAGTTAGTTTATTGATTAGTAAGGAAATCAAGGGTGACAGGGGAATAGGCAGGAAAATGGGGTTGGGGAACATATTAGATGTGATAAAATGGTAGAGCAGTCTGTCTGGGCCAAATCGCCTAATTCTGTTCCAATATCTTACAGTCTTATTATGATATTCCCACCTCAAATCTTGTTGGCTCACTAATTTATGGGATCCTACCTGATCATATCTGCTATTTGATGTGCTCTGCTGCTGTTGCTCTGCTGCTCTGCTATGGGTCTGCTGACCATACTATGCCAACTCAAATTTAACTCATGTTAATTTTGGATGTTACAGTACAATGCGTGTACATAGTATATGGGAGTTTAATTTCTTTAACTAGTATAGTCAAGTTTGTTCACTTTGTTCAAAACTATGATGTCTTCTGGCTTTGTTTTTAGTAGGTATCTCATATCTCAAACCTTGTTGGGTTTAAACAAAGCCAAGCAGATTATAACATAAATGTGGGGATCTCATCCAAGTTTGTAAAAAATATTAATAAAATCATCAAATCTATCTATATTTTTTCACATGCATAACCCATATTGACCTGTGTGTGGTTATGCTATTTAGTCAGTAGGACAAATAGAGGCAATAGACTATCCTTTGTTTGGAAGTGGAATAACCATGGAATCATAGAGCACAGAGGAAGGGCATAGTGCTTGACCTAACTGTTTGAGAAATCTAATTGGACTCACTTTTCTCCCATAGCCGTGCACTTTCTTTTTAGTTTTCAAACATTTCTGAAAGTAATTATTGAAAAAGAACATTAAAAATATCATGAGAACTGGGAGTGTAAGGTGCTCCCAAGCCTGCTCTAGCGTTCAGTAAGAGTGTGGCTGATCTTTGACCCCTTCCCACATGATTCAATAGACAATAGATAATAGACCATAGTTGCAGGAGTAGGCCATTCTGCCCTTCGAGCCTGCACCATCATTCAATATGATCATGGCTGATCATCCTTAATCAGTATCCTGTTCCTGCCTTATCTCCATAACCCTTGATTCCACTATCCTTGAGAGCTCTACCCAACTCTTTCTTAAATGAACCCAGAGACTGGGCCTCCACTGCCCTCTGGGGAAGAGCATTCCACACAGCCACCACTCTCTGGGTGAACAAGTTTCTACTCATCTCTGTCCTAAATGGTCTACCCCGTATTTTTAAGCTGTGTCCTCAGGTTCGGTACTCACCCATCAGCGGAAACATGTTTCCTGCCTCCAGAGTGTCCAATCCTTTAATAATCTTACATGTCTCAATCAGATCCCCTCTCAGTCTTCTAAACTCAAGGGTACACAAGCCCAGTCGCTCCAGTCTTTCAGTGTAAGGTAATCCCGCCATTCCAGGAATTGACCTCGTGAACCTACGCTGCATTCCCTCAATAGCCAGAATGTCTCTCCTCAAATTTGGAGACCAGAACTGCACACAGTACTCCAGGTGTGGTCCCACCAGGGCCCTGTACAGCTGCAGAAGGACCTCTTTGCTTCTATACTCAATCCCTCTTGTTATGAAGGCCAGCACGCTATTAGCCTTCTTCACTACCTGCAGTACCTGCATGCTTACCTTCATAGACTGGTGTACAAGAACACCCAGATCTCTCTGTACTGCCCCTTTACCTAAATTGATTCCACTTAGGTGGTAATCTGCCTTCCTGTTCTTGCCACCAAAGTGAATAACCATACATTTATCCACATTAAACTGCATCTGCCATGCATCTGACCACTCACCTAACCTGTCAAGGTCACCCTATAATCTCCTAACATCTTTGAGAGAAAGTGAGGGCTGCAGATGCTGGAGATCAGAGCTGAAAATGTGTTGCTGGAAAAGCGCAGCAGGTCAGGCAGCA